>NC_083430.1:39722399-40029997 GCF_020745735.1 Hemiscyllium ocellatum
TTTAATAGAATACCCTGAATTCAGGATAGTTTTCGTGAACAACACAATCAGGGATGAGGTGATTTTCAATCTGGCAATATATAATGAAGCAGATTTAATAAATGATTTCAGAAGAAAAGATACCCTAGGTAACAGTGACTATAATATTCATAACCAATTTAGATTCAGACAGAGAAAGACAGACAGACAAAGATAGAGAAAGAGAGACAGACAGAGAAACTTGGGTCAGAAACAAGTGTGTTAAACTTTAGTAAGGATAAATTAGAAATGAATGAATGAAGGCAGAGTTGGCTAAAGTGGACTAGGAAAAGGGTGGAGCAGAAAATAGGTCTGATGAACAATGGTAGATATTTAAGAAAACAGTTCATGACTCACAGAAAAGAAATATCCCAGTGAAGGTTTCTAGGAAGGGAATAAATCAACCATGCTTACCCAAGAAAGGCAAGGACAGTATCTTATTGAAAGAAAAAAAAAGACAAAGTACCAAAATTAATGGCATGCCAAACTAACAAAAGATGGCCAAAAGAAAAATGTATGAACTAGCATTAATATAAAAATCAGACTGTAAAAGCTTCTTTGAATATGAAAGAGTAAGAGAAAGGCTAAAATGAACATAGGCCCTTAGAGATGAGACTGAGGAAATACTTTGCAATCTTCATGGTAAGGACATTAATAGCAGTTATAAAAATGCCAAACAAGTGGCAAGCAGAGGGGAGGAAATAAATACAGTAACTATCAATAGAGAAAATGTACCAGTGAAACTAAATGCGCAATTCCCTGGATTTGCTAGGTTGCATCCTAGGATAATAAAAGGAAGTAACTACAGAGTAAGTGAATACATTATAAATCTTTCAAGAGTCCTTGGATTCTGGAAAAGTCCTAATGACAGGAAAACTAACAATGTAACACACTTATTCAACTAGGGAAAGAGCCCAAAACAAGCCCCAAGAAATATAGGCCTTAAATGTCTATTATTGGGAAAATGCTATGTCTATTATAAAGAATATAGTAATAGACCATTTAGAAATGCACAATATCATAAAGCAGAGTCAGCAGGATGTTTTTAAATATATTTAGTCATTCTGTGGATATCACTAGATGGTCAGCATTTATTGTCTATACCTAGTTGCCCGAGAAAAGGTGGTGGTGGTGGTGACCAGCCTTCTTGAATAGCTGCAGTACACCTGCTGGGAGTTGACCCACAATGCCAATAGGGAAGGAATTCCAGGATTTTGACATGGTGACAGTGAAGGAACGGCAATATGTTACCAAATCAGTATGGTGAGTGGCTTGGAAGGGAACTTGAAGTTGGTGTTCCCATAAATCTGCTGCCTTTGCCTTTCAGGATGGAAATGGTCGTGTGTTTGGAAGGTGCTGTTTGAGGGTATTTGGTGAATTTTGGGAGTCATCTTGTAGATAGTACACTGCTGCGACTTAATATCAGTTGTGAAGGGAATGGATGCTTGCAGTGTTCGTCAAGTGGGTTGCTTTGTCCTCAA
The DNA here is from genome assembly GCF_020745735.1 of Hemiscyllium ocellatum. Classification (NCBI taxonomy): domain Eukaryota; kingdom Metazoa; phylum Chordata; class Chondrichthyes; order Orectolobiformes; family Hemiscylliidae; genus Hemiscyllium; species Hemiscyllium ocellatum. The sequence goes on from NC_083430.1 coordinate 39,723,899, forward strand.
TGGTGTCAAGCTTCCAGAGTGTTGTTGGGGCTCATCTAGACAAGTGGGAGTATTCCATAACACTCCTGACTTGTGCCTTGTAGATGGGGGATAGACCTTTGGAAGTCAGGAGGTGAGTTATTTACCACAATATTCCTAGGCTCTGACCTGCCCTTATAAACACTGTTTATGTCATCGGTCCAGTTGAGTTTCTGGTCAATGATAACCCAAAGCATGTTGATACAGGGGGATTCAGTGATGATAACATCACTAAGTGTCAAGGGGCGTTGGATAGATTTTCTCTTACTGTTGATGGTCATAGCCTCGCATTTGTGTGGCGCAAATGTTACTTATTACTTGTCAGCCCAAGCATGGATATTGTCCAGATCTTGTTGCAATTGAACATGGACTGCTTCAGTATCTGAGGAACTGTGAATGGTGCTGAACATGTTTGCCAATGATAACACCATCCCATTTCTGATCTTATGGTGGAGGGAAGGTCATTGATGATGCAGCTAAAGATGGTTGAATAAACATATGGATGATAATGGAATAGTATAGGTTAGATGGGCTTTAGATAGGTTTCACAGGTTGGTGCAACATCAAGAGCAGGAGGGCCTGTACTGTGCTGTATGGATATGGTTGGACCTAGGACATGCTACAGGAAGGATAGAAAGGAAGACGAGAGGAGGGGGAGTGGCAATTTTGATAAGGGACAGCATGACCCATGGGCTCACCGAGCTCCGGACTCATAGCAGAAGCAGTAATGCAAAGGTTAGAAAAAACAGTTTAACGTAATTACAACCCAAACTCTGGGTCAGATACGTGGACAACACCTTTGTAATCATTAAAAACACAGAAATAGAGAACACACACCAGATCATCAACGCCACACTCACAGGAATCCGATTCACGAGAGAGGAAGAAAAGGACAACCAGCTCCCATTCCTAGACGTGATGGTACAGAGAACACCGAATGGAGAATTCACCACGAAGGTATACAGAAAAGCCACACCCACAGACCAAGTCCTGAACTATGAAAGCAACCACCCCAACACACACAAACGAAGTTGCATCAGGACAGTATTCAAAAGGGCCACAACACACTGCAGCACACCAGAACTACAAAAAGAGGACGAAGAACACCTATACAAGGTATTCACCAAAAACGGATACCCACGCAATTTCATCAACAGATGCCTAAGGGAAAGACAACGAAATTAGGACATGCCACAACCCAAAGGACTGGCCACACTACCATACATCAGGAGCGTTTCTGAACTGACAGCCAGACTGCTGCGACCACTAGGACTCATAACAGCACACAAACCAACAGCCACTCTCAGACAACAACTCACCAGGACAAAGGACCTGATACCCTGCATGAGCAAAACCAACGTATGTACAAAATTCCAAGCAAGGACTGCACAAAACACTACATAGGACAAACAGGAAGACAGCTAACAATCCACATCCATGAACACCAACTAGCCACGAAACGACACGACCAGCTAGCCTTAGTAGCCATACACTCAAATGACAAACAACTTGAATTTGATTGAGACAACACCACTATTATAGGGCAAGCCAAACAGAGAACAGACAGGGAATTCCTAGAGGCATGGCACTTATCCACAAATTCTATCAACAGACACATCCACCTTGACCCTATATACCGGCCACTGCAGCGGACAGCAACTGACAACCAGAAGCGGCAGATTCAAACCACTATAAATGCCAGAGGAATCAGCACAGAAGCGCTTCACAGGAGGCTCCCAAGCACTGAGGATGTCACCTAGAAAGGGGATGAAACGTTTGCAACAAAAACTCCCAGCTCGGCGATCAGAACCACAACAACAGGACAGTATTACAGCTGTGCTGAGGGAGGATATTCCCGGAAATACATCCAGGGAACTTATTTGTATTTTGGACCCCCCCAATAGTCAGAAGGAAATTGAAAAATTGAGATCGATCTGAGATGGGTACAGCAGAGAACAGAAGTGAGTCAAACAAACAAACAAACAAACAAACAAGTCAGGGCAGGCAGGGACAAGGTAGGACTAATAAATTAAACTACATTTATTTCAATGCAAGGAGCTTAACAGGGAAGGCAGATGAACTCAGGGCATGGTTAGGAACATGGGACTGGGATATCATAACAATTACAGAAACATGGCTCAGGGATGGGCAGGAATGGCAGCTTAATATTCCAGGACACAAATGCTACGGGAAGGATAGAAAGGGAGGCAAGAGAGGAGGGGGAGTGGCATTTTTGATAAGGGACAGTATTACAGCTGTGCCGAGGGAGGATATGCACGGAAATACATCCAGGGAAGTTATTTGCGTGGAACTGAGAAATAAGAAGGGGATGATCACCTTATTGGGATTGTATTTTGGACCCCCCCCCCCCAATAGTCAGAGGGAAATTGAAAAACAAACTTGTAAGGAGATTTCAGCTATCTGTAAGAATAATAAGGTAGTTATTAGATTACTTACAGTGTGGAAACAGGCCCTTCAGCCCAACAAGTCCACACCGGCCCGCCGAAGCGCAACCCACCCACACCCCTACATTAACCCCTTACTTAACACTATGGACAATTTAGCATGGCCAATTCACCTGACCCGCGCATCTTTGGAGTGTGGGAGGAAACCGGAGCACCCGGAGGAAACCCACGCAGACACGGGGAGAATGTGCAAACTCCACACAGTCAGTCAGTCACTTGAGGTGGGAATTGAACCCAGGTCGCTGGTGCTGTGAGGCAGCAGTGCTAACCACTGTGCCACCGTGCCGCCCATGGTAGGGGATTTTGACAAACATTGACTGGGACTGCCATAGTGTTAAAGGTTTAGATGGAGAGGAATTTCTTAAGTGAGTACAAGACAATTTTCTGATTCAGTATGTGGATGTACCTACTAGAGAAGGTGCAAAACTGGACCTACTCTTGGGAAATAAGGCAGGGCAGGTGACTGAGGTGTCAGTGGGGGAGCACTTTGGGGCCAGTGACCATAATTCCATTTGTTTTAAAATAGTGATGGAAAACGATAGAACAGTTCTAAAAGTTGAAGTTCTAAATTGGAGAAATGCCAATTTTGACGGTATTAGGCAAGAACATTTGAAAGCTGATTGGAGGTAGATGTTCGCAGGTAACGGGACGGCTGGAAAATGGGAAGCCTTCAGAAAGGAAATAACAAGAATCCAGAGAAAGTATATTCCTGTCAGGGTGAAAGGGAAGGCTGGTAGGTATAGGGAATGCTGGATGATGAAAGAAATTGAGGGTTTGGTTAAGAAAAAGAAGGAAGCATATGTAAGTTATAGACAGGATAGATAGAGTGAATCCTTAGAAGAGTATAAAGGAAGTAGGAGTATACTTAAGAGGGAAATCAGGAGGGCAAAACGGGGACATGAGATAGCTTTGGAAAATAGAATTAAGGAGAATCCAAAGGGTTTTTACAAATATATTAAGGACAAAAGGGTAACTACGGAGAGAATAGGGCCCCTCAAAGATCAGCAAGGCGACCTTTGTGTGGAGCCACAGAAAATGGGGGAGATACTAAATGAATATTTTGCATCAGTATTTACTGTGGAAAAGGACATGGAAGATATGGACTGTAGGGAAATAGATGGTGACATCTTGCAAAATGTTCAGATCACAGAAGAGTAAGTGCTGGATGTCTTGAAATGGTTAAAGGTGGATAAATCCCCAGGACCTGATCAGGTGTACCCGAGAACTCTGTGGGAAGCTAGAGAAGTGATTGTTGGGCCTCTTGCTGAGATATTTGTATCATCGATAGTCACAGGTGAGGTGCCAGAAGACTGGAGGTTGGCAAACATGGTGCCACTGTTTAAGAAGGGCAGTAAAGACAAGCCAGGGAACTATAGAGTGGTGGGCAAGTTGTTGGAGGGAATCCTGAGGGATAGGATGTACATGTATTTGGAAAGGCAAGGACTGATTAGGGATAGTCAACATGGTTTGTGCGTGGGAACCATGTTTCACAAACTTGATTGAGTTTTTTTGAAGAAGTACCAAAGAAGATTGAGGAGGGCAGAGTAGTAGATGTGATCTATATGGACTTCAGTAAGGCGTTCGACAAGGTTCCCCATGGGAGACTGATTAGCAAGGTTAGAGCTCAGGAAATACAGGGAGAACTAGCCATTTGGATACAGAACTGGCTCAAAGGTAGAAGACAGAGGGTGATGGTGGAGGGTTGTTTTTCAGACTGGTGAATCGGTGCTGGGTCCTCTACTTTTTGTCATTTACATAAATAATTTGGATGCACGCATAAGAGGTACGGTCAGTAAGTTTGCAGATGATACCAAAATTGGACGTGTAGTGGACACCAAAGTGGATTACCTCAGATTACAACAGGATCTGGACCAGATGGGCCAATGGGCTGAGAAGTGGCAGATGGAGTTTAATTCAGATAAATGTGAGGTGCTGCATTTTGGGAAAGCAAATCTTAGCAGGACTTATATACTTAATGGTAAGATCCGAGGGAGTGTAGGTTCATAGCTCCCTGAAAGTGGAGTCGTAGGTAGATAGGATAGTGAAGAAGGCATTTGGTATGCTTTCCTTTATTGGTCAGAGTATGGAGTACAGGAGTTGGGAGGTCATGTTGCGGCTGTACAGGACATTGGTTAGGCCATTGTTGGAACATTGCGTGCAATTCTGGTCTCCTTCCTATCAGAAAGATGTTGTGAAACTTGAAAGGGTTCAGAAAAGATTTAAGGATGTTGCCAGGGTTGGAGGATTTGAGCCACAGGGAGAAGCTGAACAGGATGGGGCTGTTTTCCCTGGAGCGTCAGAGGCTGAGGGTTGACCTTTGAGGTTTTCAAAATTATGAGGGGCATGGATAGGGTAAATAGACAAAGTCTTTTCCTTGGGGTCGGGGAGTCCAGAACTAGAGGGCATAGGTTTAGGGTGAGAGGGGAAAGATATAAAAAGGGGCAACTTTTTCACACAGAGGGTGATACGTGTATGGAATGAGCTGCCAGAGGATGTGGTGGAGGCTGGTACAATTGCAACATTTAAGAGGCATTTGGATGGGTATATGAATAGGAAGGGTATTGGAGGGATATGGACCGGGTGCTGGCAGGTGGGACTAGATTGGGTTGGGATATCTGGTCGGAATGGACAGGTTGGACCAAAGGTTCTGTTTCCATGCTGTACATCTCTATGACTCTATGACACTACCCTGAGGAACTTCTGCAGTGATGTCCTGCAGCTAAGATGCCTGACCATTACAACCATGACCAGTTCCCTACATGTCAGGTATGACTCCAACCACTGAGAGTTTCTCACCTGATACTCATGGATTCCACTTTTGCTAGGGCTCCTTGACATCACACTCCGTTGACTACAGTCTTGATGTCAAGGACTGTCACTCTCACCTCACCTCTGGAATTGAGCTCTTTGTCCATGTTTGAACCAAGGCTGTAATGAGGTCAGGAGCTGAGTGGCAGAATGCTCACTGGGCATCACTGTGCAGGTTATTGCTGAGCAGGTATTGCTTTGTAGCACAGTTGATGATACCTTCCTTCACTTTACTGATAATGGAGTAGACTGATGGGGCTGTAATTGACCGGGTTAGATTTGTCCTCCTTTTTACGTACAGGACATATCTGGTAAGGGTAAATCATGCCTGATAAACTTAGTAGAATTCTTTGAAGATGTAACAAGCAGGATAGATAAAGGTTTACCAGTAGATGCAATATATTTGGATTTTTAAAAAGCATTTAGTAAAAGGTACAGCACATGCAATTATTTATTAAGAAAAGAGATTATGAAGTTGGGGGTATGGATAGAGGATTCGCTAAATAACAGAAAACAGTATGTTCAGGAAAAGGGAATATCTTCAGATGGCAATCTGTAACTAGTGGAGGAGCCACAATTATCAATGATGGGGCCACAATTATTTAAAACACATATTAGTGACCTGGAGGAAGAAAGTGAATGTACAGCTGCCAAGTTTGCACATGAACAGGAGGCTAGAAGAACACAGCAAGCCAGGCAGCATCAGAAAGTGGAGAAATCATGTTTTGGATGTAACCCTTCTTCAGGACTGATGGTGGGTTTAAAAATGAGCTGCAGATAAAGGGAGGCGGGGGAGGGGGTGGAGTGATTAGGTAGGGATAGGTGAACATAGATTGAAGGTATGACCTGGTTTGTTGATGGGAGGAATGAATCCGGTTGGTAGCTGGAAGGAAGGGTCAAATCAAAGAAATGGAAGAGAGAGGGAGGGGCTGGAAAGGGTCAGAAGATGCAAAGGGAGGTTATTTGAAACTGGAGAACTCAATGTGAGTCCTTTGGGCTATATGCTGTCCAGGTGTAAGATGAGGTGTTGTTCCTCTAATTTGTGGTCTGATTCACTGTGGCAATGGGTGAGACAGAGGATGGTCATGTCGAAACTTGGAGGAACACCACCTCAATGTCTGCCTGAGCAGCCTACAGCCTAGAGGACTCAACATTGAATAACAATAACTTTCCTTCCCATCTTCTGACTCCCTTTCCAGCCACTCACCCTCCCTTCCATTCCTTTTACCAACCTTCCTTTCATCTACCAACAGGATTCATTCCTCCCATTGACCAACCAGGTTGTACTCTCTACCTGTATTCACCTATCACTACCTCACCACTCTGCACCTCTCCCTACCCAACTCTCCCCCACATCCCCTTCTGTCTACAGCTTCCCTACTACCCATCCCCAGTACCGGGGAAGGGTTACGTCCAAAATGTTGACTTTTCCACCTCATGATGCTGCCTGTCTACCTTGGTTTAGAGATTAAAAAAACTGCAGATGCTATAAATTGGCAGATGACAAAGTTGAGTGGGAAGGCAAGAGGTGAGGATGACTTAGAATTAAAAGTGGGATGCAGGCAAGTTAAATGAGTGGATGAAAACTGGCAGATAGAAAATAATGTGGGAAAATGTGAGGTTACAACATTGGCAGGAAGAATAAAGGAACTAAAAAGTTCTGAAACAGAGGAAGTCTGCAGAAAACAGCATTGCAGATGGATTTGGGGGTCCTTGTGCAAGTATCACAAAACTCACATTCAAGTTCAGTGGCTAATAGGGAAGGCAGATGGAATGTTAGTTTTCTTTTTAAAAGGAATAGAGTATAAAAGTAGGGCATGCTAAAACTATACATGCACATCACACTACACCTAGAAGACTGATCAATTCAGATCCTCGTATCTTAAGATAGATGAACTGGCACTGGAAATAGGCAAAAGAATATTTACTAGGTTGTTGTAAGGTATTTCTTATGGAGAGAGGCTGAGTAGGTTGCACCTGTTGGAGAGATTTGCCATGATCTCATTGAATGGCTTGTCAGATTTGACAGGCCAAATGGACTATTTCTATTCCTATCTCATATGGTCTTATGGATTAACTTGTTCAACAATAGGAATATTTTCAAGTCTTGTGACTTTTTTAATTACCAGAAGACATGGGAAGCTTATAGTTCTTGTTCCTGCCTCCATGGCAACTTCTTGGCAAAACAGAGTTGATTTGTTTCTTCTATGATACCAGTTGTTTTGATCATTTGAAATATGATATTCTTGTGCTTGACCTGATCAGATCAAAGTATAAAAGCTTTGACTAAATGGCTCTGTTCACACTATATTCAAAGTTTGTTTTCCCAAACGGCAAGAATGAAATATTTCAGTAGTTATTGAGTTGAGGCAAGGCAGAATGTGGTGATGTCATGGAGGTGGAATTGGTGGTCTTGGTGCTTGAATAAAGATATATGCCATGTAGTGTTTCGGTATCAATATGATGAATATGTCAGGGTGTGTTAATTATATATCTTGTAAATGTCATAGACTGTTTTACTAACAGATGTATAAAAATTAAGACACCTAACTTATCTCACCTCTAATTTCTCATTGAATGTAGGATTCAACGTTTTTTTCTTCACTGAGGTTTTACGTTTGCTTCGGGATGATTTGTCTGGGAGAAGATAGCTCTTCACATAGCTGTTAAGTGATCAAGTTCATAAAATCACTAAGTACTGTAGCCAGAATATTTAAAACAAAATAAACCACCCGGTGTTTCACATACACACTTGGACATGGACACAGTCACACGGCGATTTTTGAACCAAATACAGTTCCACTTTGTCACAATGTGGGTCCCACCATCTCAATGGTGTCAAGGTATCTGTGGAAATCAGTACATTTTTGTAAAAGTTACATTTTTCCAAAGATTTTGTACTTACGGGTCAGAACGATTTTTCTTGACTCCAGCAAGATCATCACATTGCAAAACGAGAATGTGGAACTCATGAGTTTTCTCATCATAATGCAGGGAGAAAGTGATACTACCTCTCACATCAACACTTCCAAAATCAGCATTGCTGTACAAACTCATCATACTGCTGCTGAGCTACAAGATAGAATACACAGTATCAGTTAGTGAAGCATCTGTTGTATTCCTTACCAAGACTTCAGGGCAAAAAAGATTTGTGCAAAAATGGATCCTATTACTACCATAAACATTTTGCACGATGAAGGAGCCTAGTGTCTACATTTTCTTGCTCCCATCCAGCAGCTGAATACCAGCAACTCAAGTGGTTGCAGCATAAATGGCAAACTCTGCCTGTCTCATGTGTGACATTAAGTCAGTTGTCTTCTTTGAATTTGAAACTGCTATTGGATGGCAAGTTTTCTGATACCAAATGGTGTACGTATGAGGAATGTCATCAGCCTAAACAGCTTCAACCAGAAGGGTTATGAGACAATTACACCCACCTAAATGATGCATGTGCTTTCCAAAGTGGACTTTGTGGAGAGAATCTGCAATTGAATTCAACTACTATACACAAATATGATTTTCAGCAGAGCTTGAAAATCGGAAGATATTCTGATAAAATCAAGAATCAAGCAAAGCTGTTATCTCTCTCAAGACTTGTATCAAATCTTTTTGCTGAGTTCATTAAGAAGGGTTCATAAAGGAGCAATAATCCTAGGCATTGGACACATTCCGTTTAAGGCCTCCTTTTACAAAGAAGGCATCACTTTAATGTGCTCAGAATTGCTTTTGGTCCACAAGTTGAGAAGCATCTATTGGCCTGAGATAGAGTAAATCATAACAAAAGTAAGGCCATCTTCTTGGAAACTTGGCCTATCGATCCTTTGTCTCCGTCACTATCAGATCAAGCTGTCAGAGTGTGCTGGGAATATGATTTGGAGGGCCTGTAGCATGCATCAAGAATAAGGAGGTGTACATAACTGAAGTCAAGTAGAAACTGGGAATATGGGAGTGATGGTCCCTCTTGGAACCCAATCAACTCTTGCAAGTTACTGTTAGTACTTTTGATCATGGTGCAAGACCCATTCTTGAATTCTGTGTGATGACAATTATCCAAGCTTTTCTTCCAGTTTGCCTAGAGATTGAAAATGGACTTTGCCCACAGAGACATGAAACACAAAACTTCAGCTGAAGAGGAAACAATGTATCCAATATCACCCTCACCAATTGCCATCTTTGTGTATGGTTGCTTTATTGGAACAGGATAACCAAATGATAAAATGTTCTAAAGTTCTATTGTTCTCAAACTCAAAAAAACATTGTCTGCCATGGAGCATTCTATTCAGTCAGACTATGCCAAAATCATGTCATTCATAGAAAAACTTGTGTGAGAAACAACTGTGATGCTAAACCAATCAGATAGTGACCTATACACAATGTCCTTGATGCACTTTGAAAAGGGATATGAGGAGTTCTGTCTGATGATTCCCCAAGTAGATGGTTAACATCAGATACCTCTGGAATGGAGAACAGATGGTCACTTCTCTTTTTGAAATGTACATTTGCAAAGAATAAAAACTTGTGGTGATTTTTTTTTGGTGAAAGTCCATCCTAAATGGCTTCATAACACATAATTCTGTGAAATGCTTTGAAATGTATACAAAAATCAAATCAACTCATCTGTGGTCTGCTCAGAACTTGTTCCTATTTCAAAGTGAGAAGCAGTCTCTGACTGGTACATTCCAAACTTCAGGACTAGAGGATGTATTAATGCTTGATGCAGCCTTTGCAAAGGTTCTATGAAGAAAGGCTGCAGTTTAAGGGCCCCCACCATTGTACACCCCTAGTGTCAGATTGGTCTGGTTTTACACAGGAGAAAAACAAATGTAGTGCAAATGTAGATGTAATCTGCATTATAGGTAGTGTCAGGCACTCAAGACTACCACGTACTATTGTCAAATGGACTTGTATTGCAACATGTGAACTGCCATATTTGAACTGTACTGTAATGATTATACAATAGGCCCTCCAGCAGCTACAGAGACATTGAGGAACAAATTTGTTGGCAGATAATGGAAAGATGCAATCAACACAGAATGGTCCTAGTGGGTGATTTGAGTTTACCCAATATTGACTGGGCCTCCCTTAGATCAATAGGCTTAGACAGGGCAGAATTTGTTAAATGCATCCAAGAGGGTTTCTTGAAACAGTATGTGGATAGTCCAACTAGAGGAGGGGCCATATTAGACCTTATACTGGCTAATGGGCCTGGCCACAAACATTCAGTCCTGCCATCACTGATTTGTAGCAGCAGTAAATCATCTACAAAGTACCTTGCAGAAACTCACCAAGGCTCCTGATACAGCACCTTCCAAATCCACTATTACTACTATGTGGAAGAAGGGCAGCAAATACATGGGAACAGTCATCATTTGCAAACCTCCTCCAATTCACACACAAGTTGATTTGTAACTGCACTGCTGTTCCTTCACTGTCACTGAGTTAATATTTTGGAATCCCCTTGCTAATAGCTCTGTGGGTATACTTGAACCACTTGGACTGCAGTAGTTCAAGAATGCAGCTCACCACTACCTTCAAGGGCAATTAAGGATGGGCAATACACCCACATCCCATAAAAGAATACTTTTTAAAAGACTCACACAGTTTAGTCTTCTAGTTATGGGTCAGTACCAGCAGATAATATATTGCTATTCAGTCTGCTCAATACTTTGAAGAAAGGATCTGACAAGGAAGGCAAATCTCCAGCAGCATCACAGTTTCATTAGCAAAAATCTTTTCTTTCAATCTACACCGTGCTATTTCTGTGTACAAACAGCCAGCACAATTCTTGCATTAATTGTTCTGCACACTGCAATTACATGTGAACTTTTGAAAGTTCAAACAAGCGATATATAGTTAGCTTTGCTCAGGATGTGGACAGAATAACGTTAGTTCAATGTTGTTCATGTGACATCCTGATAAATCACTATTTCGCTGTCAAACTTTTACTCTTGTGAAGGTGGAAGATATTATGAAAAGGTCACTCCTGTTAAATATCTAATGACAGGAAATCACAGCGTTGTTGTCACACAGAGAAAAGGTTTCCAAGCAACAGACACATCAATACATGAATTCTTCCAAGTATCTTTGACTATTTAGAATGCGGTCTAAAATGTGGCAATCAGTAATTTGTGAATTGCTACAACATTCCTGTACAAACAGTGGTACATCCCAGTACACAAGACAAAGATTGAAACCCATTGCATCCTCGAGCACACAGAAGGTGAAACAAAATATTCCCAGCAGGGCATTCAGGTTTTAGTACATTTCCGAATACTCACGCTAGGGGATTTAAGACGTGACAGCGCGCTGTTGACATCCTCATCTTTTGTTGGTACACTGCAATCATTGTTGTGCAGGGAACAAGTATCACAATCGATCTCGTCAGTACTCTGTAGTTGGCAAGGAAATAACTAAATGAAAACATGAAGTTGACTAGCTGGAAAACCCAGTCGTCACAAGCATCTCATCTCAGCAGCTCATTGCCATCAGCAGCAGGACAATTAGAGTAACACTATGCTCCAACTTTGTGGACACTGTGGGGCCTAATGGAACACTACCAGCAATGTTGCCTCTGGCCAGTGTCACTGAATCCTGTCAACCTCATTGGGTTGACGGTCTGATTTTCCAGTGTCACTATACTCTCTCCTTCTGCTATTTCTCTTTCCAATTGTCTCTATCAACCCTCTATCCTTTCCTTTGACGCTGTTTCTTCTTCCCTCCACCAATACTCCACATCTGCCTCAATTTCCTTCCCCTTCTATCCATTCTCTCTCCCTTCACTCTGTCGCTCATTTGTTTGCTGACTCTCATGCGCCCACCCTATTCATCCTACTCATTCCCTTTACTCACACCCCTCTATTCGTCTTCACCACTTATTCTCACTCTCTGCCTCCTCACATATTCTCATCACACAGTTCTCTCCTCTTAATACTCTCTCCCCACTTTGCCCCCCCCACACTGTTGTCCTTTGATGCCTACCCTCACAGTTCCCCATACTCTTGCCCTTCATCACTTATATGTTGTCTCATGCTTCATCCCCTCCACACAGTTGTCCTTTGTCCTCCACACTCTTATCATTCATTCCCCACACTCTTACTCCTCCTGACTTTTCTTGCACTTTGCCCAACATTTCTCTCATTTTCATATTCCCCAATATGGTTTCACTATTCACACCCCCACATTCTCCTGTGCATCACCATCCTGACACTCTTGTGCATCAGCCCGTCATTTCACTGCATTTTATTGTATTTCCACTAGAACAGACACACTACCATAAAAACATTCATTCATTCTACACGCTCTTGCTTTTCACCCCTCCCACACTCATAGCCCTCCTGCTGTCATGCGTTTGGCTCTAACTTTCTTTTTCTCTCTTCACCTGCCCCAGCACACTCTTGCATAATCTCCTCACTCTCCCCCTCTTTTATTTTGTCCCCACCATGCTCTCTCTTGCTTTGTCACCCCACTTCTGACTGCTGCCTCAAGCCCATTCTCTCTTTCACTTCAGCCCCCTCACCACCTTTCTCTCTTGCTCTGCCCACCAAATCTCACTCTCTCACTTTGACAGCCTACAAATTCTCTCTCCCCCCCCCACCCCCATTTTCTCTTTGCCATACCTCCCATTCTCTTTCTCAATTTACCTCCTCAATTCTCTTTCACTTCAACCCCACCACCCCCTCTTCACTGGTCCACTACCCCTTTCACTTGACATTCTCGCTCTCTCTCTCTCTCTTTCCCCCCCCTCCCCCATCTCTCATTTTAGCAGTAGTTTTTCTCTCTCCCTCTCTTTGGCCCCACATCCAAACATGACAAGAAACAGGAAAAAGCAGAAGGATGCCAAGCCTGTTCCAATCAACCCTTAACTTTGGTAAATAGATAAGTCTGATTTTCAGGTTTAAAATTTAAAATTTAAAACTGATCTGCAACTGAATTGATCTTCCAGTTACTCTACAGAAGAAAACTCCCCACCTTTTAAGTGTAGAAATGCTTCTTACTTTCACACCTGAAAGTTCAGAGATTTTAATCTACACTTTCCAGTCTGAGCCTCATCAACCAGCAGGAATTGCACTCTCCCCTGGTTCTGTCTCTTCCTTTTAATGTTTGAAAAAGTTTAATTAACCCTTTACATGTGAAATTACAAGGATGACAAACCCAGTTTGTGTAATCTTTCCTCATAACTTAATCCATGGCGTTCAAGCACTATTTTGGTAAACCTTTTTTGAACATATTCCTGTTGGCTGATCTGCTGGTTTTTATACCCATTGATACATCTGTTCAGTTTATTGTAAACAATGTCTGTCACACTGCATTGAAGGGAGCCTTCCTGAAATCTAGAGCCTTGGTTCTGTTTCACATTTATTCCTTTCAAAATGACATTAAGCTCAAACATATGTTATGATTGTTACTTGATAAATGTTCATGTGCTGTTAGGCTATTAGCTGAAAACGTGTTGCTGGTTAAAGCACAGCAGGTCAGGCAGCATCCAAGGAATAGGAAATTCGACGTTTCGGGCACAAGCCCTTCATCAGGAATGAGGAGAGTGTGCCAAGCAGGCTAAGATAAAAGGTAGGGAGGAGGGACTTGGGGGAGGGGCGATGGAGATGTGATAGGTGGAAGGAGGTCAAGGTGAGGGTGATAGGCCGGAGTGGGGTGGGGGCGGAGAGGTCAGGAAGAAGATTGCAGGTTAGGAGGGCGGTGCTGAGTTGAGGGAACTGACTGAGACAAGGTGGGGGGAGGGGAAATGAGGCCAAATTTTGTTGGTTGGAATGTAGTTCGGAGTCCGTGTGGGATCAGTCGGTTCCATAGGCAGGTGCTGAGGCGCCCTCCTAACCTGCAATCTTCTTCCTGACCTCTCCGCCCCCACCCCACTCCGGCCTATCACCCTCACCTTGACCTCCTTCCACCTATCACATCTCCATTGCCCCTCCCCCAAGTCCCTCCTCCCTACCTTTTATCTTAGCCTGCTTGGCACACTCTCCTCATTCCTGATGAAGGGCTTATGCCCGAAACGTCGAATTTCCTGTTCCTTGGATGCTGCCTGACCTGCTGTGCTTTAACCAGCAACACATTTTCAGCTGTGATCTCCAGCATCTGCAGACCTCATTTTTTTACCCTGTTAGGCTATTAAAAATGTTAGAATTAGAAGATTGATGTGGCCTATATGGTTAGCATGTAATGTAATGTTGCAGGGAACTAAACTGAACACATTCAAGAAATTCAATACCTTCCTGATATGGTTAGCTGGTTTAGCCTAATTTATATGAAAGATAAAATAATTATAAGCAGCACATGCTTGTCCAATCTCAGCATTTATACATGCTAATGCCTCACAAGTGCTTGCAACCTCCGATATATAGAAGTAGGAGAAAGTGAGCACTGCTGATACTGGAGATCAGAGTCAAAAAATGTGGTGCTGGAAAAGCACAGCAGGTCAGACAGTATCCGAGGAGCAGCAGAGTTGATGTTTTGGGCATAAGCCCTTCATCAGGAATGTCAGGAGGAGAAGCCAAGAGGGTTGAGAGATAAATGGGAGTGGGGGTGGGAAGGCAATAGGTAAATAGGATTCTGGGTAATCCAAGATGGAGGTGGGAAAAACTTCTGCCTGGAAGAGCTGCTCCCTTTTTTGAGGTATTTTAGGTGTTGGAGGGGATTTCCTCAAATTCCAGCAGCAGCAATTACTGTTTAATATGCTGTTGCATTGTTTTGGAACTTTGGAAGAAAAAACAGTGAGTGAGAGAAAAGTTACTGCCTTTGCTGTTTATGAATTAGTGCATCTGGGAAATTAACAAACAGTGAAATTCACAACTAATCTTAGAGGAACTGTTGGGCGAAGTTTACAGCACAGAATCAGATCAGTTAATTGTTGCTTTAAGTCTGTCCAAGAAAAAGGCTGTATTAGTGAGTACAGTGGGTTCTTTCTTGATTGTGTGTTTTTGGAGATAAGTCTCTTGATTAAACTTAAAATATAAGCCATAGCTATTAATTTAACCTGGGGCAGTGTTTGTAGAGGAATAAGATGGTGTTATTTTCTGGGACTGTAGATTGTGAAGGAGCAAAAATGGCCTTTGCAGTAATATGTACTTCTTGTCTGATGTGGGAGTTTGAAGAGAGTTTAAGGGTTACTGCGGATTATATCTGCCATTAATGCTGTTGGATGCGAATTGTATCAGATTGAGTGGATTGGTTGGAGAAACAGGTAGAAGCGATGAGGAATTTGCAACAGCAACACTATGTGATGGATGACAGTTATGGGGGGGGGAGGAGGAGAAGTCTCAGATACAGTCACATAGATGGGTTAACTCCAGGAAAGATAAGAGAGGTAGGCAGCTAGTGCAGGAGTCTTTTGTGGATATACCCATTTCAAACAGGTATGCTGTTTTGGAAAATGTAGGGGGTGATGGATTCTCAGGGGAATGGAGCACAAACAGCCAAGTTTCTGGTATTGAAACTGGCTCTAATGCAACGAGGGGTACGTTGGCTTCCAAGAGATCAATTGTGTTTGGGAATTCTGTCGTCCGAGGTACAGACAAACGTTTCTATGGCCAGCAGAGAAAAAGCAGAATGGTGTGTTGTTTCCCTGGTGGCAGGATCAAGGATGTCTCAGAGAGGGTGCAGAATATTCTCACAGGGGAGAGGGGCCAGCAGGTGGTCATTGTCCACATTGGAACCAACGACATTGGAAGGGAAAAGGTTGAGACTCTGAAGGGAGATTACAGTGAGTTAGGCAGAAATTTAAAAAAGGAAATCCTCAAGGGTAGTAATATCTGGATTACTCCCAGTGCTATGAGCTCGTGAGGGCAGGAATAGGAGGATAGAGCAGATGAATGCATGGCTGAGGAGCAGGTATATGGGAGAAGGATTCACATTTTTGGATCATTGGAATCTCTTTTAGGGTAGAAGTGACCTATGCAAGAAGGACGGTTTGCACCTAAATTGGAAGGGGACTAATATACTGGCAGGGAAATATTCTAGAACTGCTTGGGAGGATTTAAACTAGTAAGGTGGGGGAGGGGGTTGTGTGGGACCCAGGGAGATAGTGAAGAAAGAGATCGATCTGAGATGGGTACAGCAGAGAACAGAAGTGAGTCAAACAAACAAACGAACAGTCAGGGCAGGCAGGGACAAGGTAGGACTAATAAATTAAACTACATTTATTTCAATGCAAGGGGCCTAACAGGGAAGGCAGATGAACTCAGGGCATGGTTAGGAACATGGGACTGGGATATCATAACAATTACAGAAACATAGCTCAGGGATGGGCAGGAATGGCAGCTTAATATTCCAGGACACAAATGCTACGGGAAGAATAGAAAGGGAGGCAAGAGAGGAGGGGGAGTGGCATTTTTGATAAGGGACAGTATTACAGCTGTGCCGAGGGAGGATATTCACGGAAATACATCCAGGGAAGTTATTTGCGTGGAACTGAGAAATAAGAAAAGGGATGATCACCTTATTGGGATTGTATTTTGGACCCCCCTCCCACAATAGTCAGAGGGAAATTGAAAAACAAACTTGTAAGGAGATTTCAGCTATCTGTAAGAATAATAGGGTAGTTATGGTAGGGGATTTTAACTCTCCAAACATCGACTGGGACTGTGATAGTCTTAAAGGTTTAGATGGAGAGGAATTTCTTAAGTGAGTACAAGACAATTTTCTGATTCAGTATGTGGATGTACCTACTAGAGAAGGTGCAAAACTTGACCTACTCTTGGGAAATAAGGCAGGGCAGGTGACTGAGGTGTCAGTGGGGGAGCACTTTGGGGTCAGCGACCATAATTCTATTCTTTTTTAAAATAGTGATGGAAAACGATAGACCAGATCTAAAAGTTGAAGTTCTAAACTGGAGGAAGGCCAATTTTGACGGTATTAGGCAAGAACATTTGAAAGCTGATTGGAGGCAGATGTTCACAGGTAAAGGGACGGCTGGAAAATGGGAAGCCTTCAGAAAGGAAATAACAAGAATCCAGAGAAAGTATATTCCTGTCAGGGTGAAAGGGAAGGCTGGTAGGTATAGGGAATGCTGGATGATGAAAGAAATTGAGGGTTTGGTTAAGAAAAAGAAGGAAGCATATTTCAGGTATAGACAGGATAGATAGAAGAGTATAAAGGAAGTAGGAGTATACTTAACAGAGAAATCAGGAGGGCAAAACAGGGACAGGAGATAGCTTTGGAAAATAGAATTAAGGAGAATCCAAAGGGTTTTTACAAATATATTAAGGACAAAAGGGTAACTACGGAGAGAATAGGGCCCCTCAAAGATCAGCAAGGCGACCTTTGTGTGGAGCCATAGAAAATGGGGTTAATACTAAATGAATATTTTGCATCAGTATTTACTGTGGAAAAGGATATGGAAGATATAGACTATAGGGAAATAGATGGTGACATCTTGCAAAATGTTCAGATCACAGAAGAGTAAGTGCTGGATGTCTTGAAATGGTTAAAGGTGGATAAATCCCCAGGACCTGATCAGGTGTACCCGAGAACTCTGTGGGAAGTTAGAGAAGCGATTGTTGGGCCTCTTGCTGAGATATTTGTATCATCGATAGTCACAGGTGAGGTGCCAGAAGACTGGAGGTTGGCAAACGTGGTGTCACTGTTTAAGAAGCGCAGTAAAGACAAGCCAGGGAACGATGAGCCTGACTTCAGTGGTGGGCAAGTTGTTGGAGGAAATCCTGAGGGACAGGATGTATATGTATTTGGAAAGGCAAGGTCTGATTAGGGATAGTCAACATGGCTTTGTGCATGGGAAATCATGTCTCACAAACTTGATTGAGGTTTTTGAAGAAGTAACAAAGAAGACTGAGGGCAGAGCAGTAGATGTGACCTTTATGGACTTCAGTAAGGTTTTTGACAATGTTCCCCATGGGAGACTGATTAGCAAGGTTAGATCTCAGGGAATACAGGGAGAACTACCCACTTGGTTACAGAACTGGCTCAAAGGTAGAAGACAGAGGGTGGTGGTGGAGGGTTGTTTTTCAGACTGGAGGCCTGTGACCAGTGGAGTGCCACAAGGATCGGTGCTGGGTCCTCTACCTTTTGTCATTTACATAAATGATTTGGATGAGAGCATAAGAGGTACAGTCAGTAAGTTTGCAGATGACACCAAAATTGGAGGTGTAGTGGACACCAAAGTGGATTACCTCAGATTACAACAGGATCTGGACCAGATGGGCCAATGGGCTGAGAAGTGGCAGATGGAGTTTAATTCAGATAAATGTGAGGTGCTGCATTTTGGGAAAGCAAATCTTAGCAGGACTTATACAATTCATGGTAAGGTCCTAGAGAGTGTTGCTGAACAAAGAGACCTTGGAGTGCAGGTTCATAGCTCCTTGAAAGTGGAGTCACAGGTAGATAGGATAATGAAGGCGGCGTTTGGTATGCTTTCCTTTATTGGAAGAGTATGGAATACAGGAGTTGGGAGGTCATGTTGCAGCTGTACAGGACATTGGTTAGGCCACTATTGGAATATTGCGTGCAATTCTGGTCTCCTTCCTATCAGAAAGATGTTATGAAACTTGAAAGGGTTCTGAAAAGATTTACTAGGATGTTGCCAGGGTTGGAGGATTTGAGCTACAGGGAGAGACTGAACAGGCTGGGGCTGTTTTTCCTGGAGCGTCGGAGGCTGAGGGTTGACCTTATAGAGGTTTACAAAATTATGAGGGGCATGGATAGGATAAGTAGACAAAGTCTTTTCCCTGGGGTCGGGGAGTCCAGCACTAGAGGGCGTACGTTTAGGGTGAGAGGGGAAAGATATAAAAGAGACCTAAGGGGCAACCTTTTCACGCAGAGGGTGGTACATGCATGGAATAAGCTGCCAGAGGATGTGGTGGAGGCTGGTACAATTGCAACATTTAAGAGGCATTTGTATGGGTATATGAATAGGAAGGGTTTGGAGGGATATGTGCCGGGTGCTGGCAGGTGGGACTAGATGGGGTTGGGATATCTGGTCGGCATGGACAGGTTGGACCGAAGGGTTTGTTCCCATGCTGTCCATCTCTATGAATATTTGACTCTTGATGAAGGTGGGGAGTGATGGTGATAGGTTTTTTTTGGGGGGGGGGGGGGGGTGGTGTAGCAGATACATGGGAAGGAAGATGGACAGGTAAGATAGTTCTAGAGGGCAGTGCTGAGTTGGAGGGTTAGATCTGGAATAAGGGGAGGGGAGGGGATGTGAGGGGAGATGAGGAGACTGATGAAATTAGGCAGAAACTGATGCATTCTTTTATTACCTTATCTGATCTTACTGAAACACCTACACCCTGAAACCGGCAACAAGCATTTCTGTCCCTGCTGTATCCATGTCTCAGAAATGGCCACAACTTTGAAGTCCGAGGTACCAACCCATGCTAGAAGTTCACCCCCCCCCCCCCTTATTTCAGATGCTCCTGCTGTTGAAGTCGATACACTTCAAACCACCTTCCTGCCTGCTTGGGAGGCATGGCATGGTTAGTCAAGGACAGTACTACAGTGGCAGAAAAGACGCTTGGTGAGGATTCATCTACTGAGATAATATGGGCTGAGGTTAGAAACAGAAAAGGAGAGGTCACCCTGTTGGGTGTTTTCTACAGGCCTCCGAAAAGTTCCAGAGAAAAGGATTGCAAAGATGAATCTGGATAGGAGTGAAAGTAACAGGGTGGCTGTTATGGAGGACTTTAACTTTCCAGATGTTGACTGGAAATGCTATAGTTAGAGTACTTTAGATGAGTCAGTTTTGTCTAACGTATAGAGGAAGGTTTCCTGACACCGTATGTAAATAGGCCAACAAGAGGCAAATCCATATTGGATTTGGTGCTGGGTAATGAATCAGGCCAGGTGTTAGATTTGGAGGTTGGTGAGCACTTTGGTGATAGTGACCACAATTCAGTCATGTTTACTTTAGCAATAGAAAGGAATAGGTATATACCGCAGGGCAAGATTTATAGCTGGGGGAAAAGGCTGAGGTGATTGGGCAAGATTTAGATGGATTGGATGGGGAAGGAAACTGTAGGAGATGGGCACAATTGAAATGTGGAGCTTGTTCAAGAAACAGCTAATGTGTGTCCTTGATAAGTAAGTATCTGTCAGGCAGGCAGGAAGTGACCGAGCGATAGAACCATGGTTTACTAAAGAAGTTGCATCTCTTGTCAAGATGAAGGAGGATGCTAATGTAAAGATCAGATGTGAAGGCTCAGCTCGGGTGCTTGAGAGCTAAGTTAGCCAGGAAGGACCTAAAAAGAGAGCTAAGAGCCAGGAGGGAACATGAGAAGTCTTTGGCAGGTAGATCAAGGAAAACCCTAAAGCTTTCTATAGGTATGTCAGGAATAAGAGGTCAGGATTGAGGTTCATAAAGGAGGAAATGTTAGCAATTTTGGAAAGTGTGAAAATAGATAAGTCCCCTGGGCCAAATGGGATTTTTATCCTAGGATTCTCTGTGAATCCAGGGAAGAGATTACACAGCCTTTGGCTTTGATATTTATGTCGTCATTGTCTACAGGAATAATGCCCGAAAACTGTTCAAGGGGAGTAGAGCCAGCCCTGGTAATTATAGGCCTGTGAGCCTTACTTCAGTTGTGGGGAAAGTGTTAGAAAGGATTATAACAGATAGGATTTATAATCATCTAGAAAGGAATAGTTTGATTAGGGATAGTCAACACGGTTTTATGAAGGGTAGGTTGTACTTCACAAACCTTGAGTTTTTTGAGAAGGTGATCAAACAGGTGGGTGAAGGTAAAGCGGTTAATGTAGTGGACATGGATTTCAGTGAAGTGTTTGATAAGGTTCCCCACGGTAGGCTATTGCAGAAAATATGGAGGTATGGGATTGAGAGTGATTTAGCGGTTTGGATCAGAAATTGAGTGGTTGTGAGAAGACAAAGGGTGGTGGTTGATGAGAAATGTTCATCCTAGAGTTCAGTTACTAGTGATGTACTGCAAGGATCTGTTTTGGGGCCACTGCTGTTTGTCATTTTTATAAACGACCTGGATGAGGGCATAGAAGGATGGGTTAGCAAATTTGCAGATGGCACTAAGGTCAGTGGAGCCGTGGACAGAACAGAAGGATGTTGCACATTACAGAGAGACACGGATAATCTGCAGAGCTGGGCTGAGAGGTGATAAATGGTATTAAATGCGGAAAAGTGTGAAGTGATTCACTTCGGAAGGAGTAACAGGAATATAGAGTATTGGGCTAATGCTAAGATTTGTTCAGTATTTCCCAGGAGCTGAAAAACTACGCTATGTTCTTCGTGACCTGCAACACATTATCAATGAGGATGAGCACCTCACCAAGACCTTCCCCACACCTCCACTACTTCCTTTAAACAACCACCAAAACTCCAACAGGTCACTGTTCGTTGCAAGCTGCCCGGCTGTCAGGACAACTCCATACAACCCTGTCACGGTATGCGCTGCAAGACATGTCAGAGTGTGGATATAGATACCATTATTATGCGTGGGGACACCTCCCACCTTGTATATGGCAGGTACTCATGTGACTCAGCCAACGTTGTCTATCTTATAAGTTGCAGGCAAGGATGCCCGTAAACAATGTACATTGGGGAAAACAAGCAAAGGCTACGACAACGGATGAATGGGCGCCGCACAACAATCAACAGACAGGGGTGTTCCCTCCCAGTTGGGGAACACTTCAGTGGTCCAGGATATTTGACCTTGGACCTTTGGGTGACCATCCTCCAAGGCAGACTTTGGGATAGGCAGCAGTGAAAAGTGGCCAAGCAGAGGCTGCTAGCTAAGTTAGGTTCCCATAGGGAGGGCCTCATGCGGGACCTTGCATACATGTCACATTACAGGTGACCACCACTGTACTATACACAAACACACACGAGCACTCCTATACACACCGATGCGCACACAGACACCCACACACAACCCCACATGTAGCCCCTCACAGACTTAAGACACTCTACACTCACTACAACACATTTTCTCACACTCAACCCCCCACCTAGACAGACACACATACACAGACAAAAACCCACATGCACTCATTTTGTGGGGTGAATTTGTACTTGCAGTGTTACATTGTCCTTTGCTCAAAAACTGCATGTATTAATGTAGAACTCGGTTATCTCACTTTTTAAATTAGAATCAATCCAAACATCATGGCATAGACAGAACACAGGGGGCTGACATCTTCAACATATTGTCTAGCTAACACCCATTGTTAACAGCTAGCCTGAGAATGCAACTTTTTTGAAAAAGTTTTGTGATTTACACATGAAAGAAGTGAAACTATCATGGTATTCAAACAGATGAAAGACTTAACAGAATCAATTTTTCAACGTATAATTTCAGTTACATCACACTGTAAATTTTTGCTATAAATTCTGTGTGTTAGGATTGAGCCCTCCACTATCACCTGATGAAGGAGCAATGCTCCGAAAGCTAGTCTGCTTCCAATTAAAACCTGTTGGACTATAACCCGGTGTTGTGGGATTTTTAACCTTGCCATTCCAACACCGGCACCTCCAAATCAGGTAAGATTCTTGGTAGTGTGGATAAGTTGAGCGATATCGGTGTCCATGTGCATAGATCCTTGAAAGTTGCCACCCAGGTTAATAGAGTTGTTAAGAAGACATATGGTGTTAGCTTTTATTGGTAGAGGGATCAAGTTCTGGAGGCACGAGGTCATGTTGCAACTGCAGAAAGCTCTGGTGCGGCTGCACTTGGAGTTTTCCGTACAGTTCTGGTTGCTGCATTATAGAAAGGATGTGGAAGCATTGGAAAGGGTGCAGGGAAAATTTACCAGAAATGTTGGCTGGTATGGATGGAAGGTCTTATGAGGAAAGGTTAAGGGACTTTAGGCAGTTTTCATTAGAGAGAAGAAGGTTGAGAGGTGACTTAATTGAGACATAAAAGATGATCAGAGAATTAGATCTGATGGACAATGACAACCTTTTTTCCTCAGGTGGTGATGGCTCGCATGAGGGGACATAGCTTTAAGTTGAGGGGTGATAAATATAGGACAGATGTCAGAGGTAGGTTCTTTTCGAAGAGTAGTAAGGACCTGGAATGCCCCGCCTGCAAAATTAGCAGACTTGCCAACTTTAAGGGCATTGAAATGGTTATTGGATAAACGTATGGATGATAATGGAATAGTGGATTTGAATGGGCTTCAGATTTGTTTCACAGGTTGGCAAAACATAAAGGGCCGAAGGGCCTGCACTGCGCAGTAATGCTCTATGTCCATCTTCCTTCTGCTCCATCCCCTATTTCGATGTATCACCATCATCTACATATCACCTTCCAAGCTCCCTTCCCCCAGCCCTTGTTATGAAGATGTGGGTGTACCTTTAAGAGTTAAAAGCAGAGCTACTGGACACAGCACCAAGTGTATTCAATAACAACACAATGTATGTAACACTGGGCTGAACAATTTGCGTAGTTTATTGCCTGGAGACAAAAACAAATTCAAATTCTGCCCATCAGTGTAAATTGTGCCCAATAAAAAATACCAATTTCCAACCAAGATTGTCAATATACTCAATTCAATCTTAAAACCCAATAACACAATCCAATGCTCTGGGGTATAAAAACAGGGGAATATTAAACAGTTGAGAGGAGAACTGACAAGCCCAGGCTGAAAACAGACTGCCTGAAAAATAGCTCTCTTAAAATGGCACCTTTTTGATCAAATAACCAATGATGAAGAAATTCTTAAGAAAAACATCAGAAGACACAGGAAGATCCGAATAGAAGAATGAAAGCTGCCTGGTTTTGAGATAAGAAATGTTGTTTTGTAAATCTTAATTGGGAGTTTTAGCTGAGTAGTATTATAGAAATGAAGGTAAAAGATAGGCTAGAGAAAGAAGTTGTAAATAGTGGTTTGTTAATTATTCTGTTATACTTTAAGAAATAAAGTTGTTAATTCTTACTTTCCATAGTTCTTGGTCACTCGAACTTTTGCAGATTACTACACGGGATAAATATTTTGTGTTGCTGGTTTTAAATTAAGCAGGACAATTTACCCTGTGTCTTAACACCCCCCCCCCACCTCCCATTTATCTCTCAGCCCCCTTGGGCCACCACCCCACTACATTCCTGATGAAAGGCTCATGCCCAAAATGTTTACTCTCCTGCTCTTTGGATGCTGACTGATCTGTTGTGCTTTTCCAGCACGACACTTTTTGACTACATACAGAACTACCATGCAGTTTAAAAGATTTGCTATTTCCATAGAATCTTCATAGCGTTATGAACTCAACCACTGGCAAAATACAATCAGATTTGAAAATGAAACCTGCTTGAAAGACCACAATTTATTTTTGTAAATTTGGTTACTGTGGCTAGTTGCCAGTCACTGAACATTTTCATACAAGGATGCCAATGTACTTTTAAAAATAAACAGTTCCTTGTAAGTGGAATTGCAGGCCGACAGGGTGAAAAGTGCATTGGCATGCTTGTCTTCATTGGTTGGAATATGGAGTATGGAGTTGGAACGTCATGTTGCAGCTGTACAGGACATAGCTGAGGCCACTTTTAGAAAACTGCGTACAATTCTGGTCCCCCTTCTCTAAGGAAGATGTTGTTAAATTTGAAAAAGTGCAGAAAAGATTTATAAAGAATGTTGGTGGAACTGGAGGGTTCAAGTTAAGAGGCTGAATAGGCTGTGGATTTTTTTCCTGAAGTTTCGGAGGCGGGAGGGGGTGACCTTATAGACTTTTATAAAATGATGAACCTGGATAGGGTGAACAGCCAAAGTCTTTTTCCTAGGGTGGGGGAGTATAGAGTTAGAGTGTATAAATGTAAGAGGCTACCAGAGGAAGTGGTGGAGGTGAGTACAATTACAACATTTAAAAGATACTTGGATGGGCAGATGAATAGGAAATGTTTAGAGGGATATGGGACTGGATTAAGTTAGGATGGTAGTCATGGACGAATTGGACCAAAGAGTCTGTTTCATTGAGATTTGACTCTATGACACAAGTTTATTACACAAAAAGAAAAAAAAAGACATGTGACAATTTAGAAGGGTTGTGACAAACAGTAAAGAGAAAAATTCAATGTTTTCTTAGCAACATTCTCCTGACACTTAATCCCAGTAAATTATCATTGCTAATTTGATGACGCTGTAAGTTTTACCTTGCAGCAACTTTCCATAGAGTCACCAACTGTGATTCTCTCCATTAAAGCCCCTCTGCAAAATACACTGCCACAGGCCTACTCACTGACATTTCCTCATTGAACTCGTAAGGTTCAGGGCTAGTTCCAGCCCTATCTACTGAGTTATAAAATTATACAGCACAGAAACAGGCTCTTCAGCCCGCCATGTCTTTGCAACTAAATACCACCAAACAAGACTAACACCATTTACCTCCACTTGGTAGCCTACTATACTCTAGTATTTCAAGTGCTTGCCTGTATGCTTCTTAAATCTTACGAGAGTATCTACCTCCATCATCCTGTCAAGAAGCATATTCCATATTTTTATCACCCTCGGGGAGAAAACCTTTTTCCTCAGATTCCTTCTGAATCACTTATCCCTCACCTTAAACCTATGCCCTCTGGGCTGACTTGCACATTCAAGTCATTAACAAACAGCAAGGATCCCAGCACCCTTCCCTGTGGTACAGTGCTCATCATAGATTTCTAATCACATAAATAACTCTCCACCATCAGCTTCTGCCTGCTATTTGCAAGACAATTTTGCTTTGGATCCCATGGGCTCTTACCTTTTGGACCAGCCTATGTCAGAGCTTGTCAAAGCCTTTCCTGAAATCCATGTAAACCACATCAACTGTACTAGCCTCATCAACAATCACCTGTTGAAAACACTCAAATTAATGAAACAGGATCTCCCTCCAATAAATTAGTGCCAAGTAACCCTGATCAATTCCTGCCTTTCCAAGTGTTGATTATCCCTGTCTCTTTTTTTTCCCCTAATTCTTATTTTCCAATAGTTTCCCCACCAATGAAGTCGGATTAACTGGTCTGTAATTACCTGGCCTATCCTTGCTGCTCTTGAATAAGGAACCACATGAGCTATCCTCCAGTGAAATGTTAAATATCTATGCTAAGGGCCCAGGAATTTCTTCCCTTGCCTCCCATAGCAGCCTAGGATACATCTAATTAGGCCCTGGGTATTTATGCAGCTTTACGTTTAGTACACTTGGATTATTAAAACAGCTCAAGATTTCTTTCTAGCTCTGATGGCCTGCAGGATGATAAACTAATCACACTTTTGCTGGTATAAATCTTTTCTTCTAAATGGAATATGCTTCCCATTAGCCTTTCTGTGGGTTGTAAAAACTCAAATTAGTGAATACTTCAGGAATCATCTTAGCAGGCAGCTTATTTCGCCATTTAGCTTCAGTCACATGATTTGAGAAATGTTGTTTTGACCCACAGCTAGGAAAAAAGTCTGAACCTTACAGAAAAATCACTTCCTCAGAAATAAAATCGAAAATCCATCGATGTCGACTTTGGAATCCAAGTTTAATAATAATAATAACAAGAATGATAATAAATAATATGAATAATAAAAATACTAATATGATAAAAACGTTTGTCACAAATGTTTGCTTCCCTCATGACCGTACCTTCTATTAGTGAAGTGATTTCAACCTAATCGCTAAGATTATTCCTCCCTACTACTATTTTTCCTACATAAGATGGTAAGAACTAGGAGCATGAGTAGGCCATCTGGCCCTTCGAGCCTGATCCATCACTCATGATGATCATGGCTAATTTTTTCACAGACTCAGCTCCACTTAGGCACGTTTTCACCATATCCCTTAATGACTTTATTTTTCAAAAACGTATGTAGCTTACCTTTTAAAAAAAAATTACTATAGTAGCGTCAACTACTTCCCTGGGGAAGGAATTCCATAGATTAACAACCCTCTGGGTGAAGAAGTTTCTGCTCAGTTCAGTTCTAAACCTGCTTCATCTAATCTTGAGCCCATGCCCTCTTGTCCTAGTTTCACCTACCAATGGAACCATCTTATCTATTTCTAGTTGATCAATTCCCTTCATGATTTTATGTTTCTATAAGATCACCCCTCATTCTTCTGAATTCCAACGAATATAATCCAATCTACTCAGTATCTCCTCATAAATGAACCTCCTCAACTCCAGAATCAATCTAGTGAAACTCCTCTGCACCCCCTCTAAATGCTAGTACATGCTGCCTTAAGTAAGGAGACCAAATCTGCACACAGTTCTCCAGGGTATGGCCTCACCAGCACCTTGTACAGCTGTAACATTACCTCTCTGCTTTTAAACTCAACTCCTTCAGCAATGAAGGACAAAATTTAATTTCCCTTCCTAATTACTTGTTGTACCTGCAGAACAACCTTCTGCGATTCATGCACAGGGACACCCAAGTTCCTCTGCATAGCAGCATGCTGCAACTTTTTACCATTCAAGTAATAATTTATTTTGCTGTTACTCCTTCCAAAATGTATGACTTCATATTTACTAAATTGTATTCCATCTGCCCGACCTTTGCCCATTCAATGGATCTATGTTCCTCTACAAAGTTTCACAGTCCTCTGCACACTTTGCTCTGCCACTCATCTTTGTGACATCAGCAAATTTTAAACACCATACACGTGGTCCCCAACTCCAAATCATCTATATAAATTGTAAATAATTGTGGTCCCAACACCAATCCCTGAGTGACACCACTAGTCACTGCCAGCAGAATGGCACTCATTTATCTTCACTCTTTGCTCCCTGTCAGTCTACCTTTTCTATTGATCTTTGAACCAGACATATTTAGCTTCCAATCCTGATTCACCTTACAGCCATGTCCCAACAGAGGATATGACATGTAGCCATAAGTGGAATTTGTTTTTGCAACTCACTCATCTCATTCTTTTACCTCCCTGCATTTGCATAAAGAATACCTCTTGAGCTGCACTTGTAACTGTCTTACTGCTCTAGTGTTCTACTTATGCAATTCTTATTTCTAAACTTCAGGTTTGCACGTTTTAGTTTATCCATTGCCTGTAGTTTCTTAAACATAATTTGAGTGTTACTATACTCCTTTTTAAATTGATATTAAACTATCTTTTACACAAACTTTTCCACCTGAAATGTTCCCCCACTTATTAGTTACAAATCTTTGTAAATGCCCCATTGTCTTGAATCTGGTCCAATGCCTATCATAACGATTGAGTTCCTTCTTACCTCATACTGGTGCCAGTGTCCCATGAAATGGAATCTCTCCTTCCCCAGTTTCTCTTTCTTTATTCTCTTCCACCTTATTCCAGCTCTTTTTTCTCTACCTACTGCACCCCTCATTGCCCTACCTCCTCTGTCCCTCCTTGACTTTTCATTCTATTTCATCCATAGAACTGGAAAGGGAGAGAAGGAAGTACTGCTGGCAAGTTGCTTATGCTCCAATCCAACAAAATCATGTTTGGAATAGTTCAGTTTAGAGAACGTGTACAAAGGTTACAAGTTTTGTTATGTTCATTACCTGTACTGAAATAGTCGGGACCAATATGCTGTCTTCCTCAGTCCGCAACACCCCATCATCTACGGCATATGGAGCACATAATGGGTTACAAAGCAATCAATATGATCATAAAACATGTATAAAGAACACAGAGAGTGAGTCAACCAATCTGATTTTGTATTGGTTAAGGGGATGGGATAACTGGACAACAGATCTGCAATGTGTATGAAGATTCTTACTTTGCCTTCCCCAAGATTTACATTAGGTTTCTGGGATTGGTGAGAGAATAGTCGTGAATTCAGATGGTGCCCTGCACCTGCAGTCCCTTTCTCAGTGTGACAAGGCCTAGTGCTTAGAATACAACCAATACCATCCTGACAAGGCCCAGAAAAGAACATCTGACTCCACCACTGCAATGCTTAGTCTTACTTCCTTTTAGGGACCTCCCCTTTGCACCTTTCCACAGGTCTTGGGACTCCCCGCAGAAAAAAAAATGTGTGTGTAAGTAGTAAATATTAAGAAAACAAAAATGTTTCACACAAGAGCAAAAATCACACATCAACATCTTGGTTCCAACCTCAAAGTTGATCTTCAATTCTTTATTCCCACACATAACCCTTACTCTGATTCCTGTGACATCCTACCTGCTGTTTCAGAGATCACATGGTTATTTTTCTGGGTCTGAAAGAAAACATCCAAGAAAAAAAAAGTTGTGTTCAAGCAACTTTAATGAACGATAGCTAAAAGCTGAAAATGAATTACCTTTTCAAGAATATACTTTTTAGAATTGTTTTGCTGATATACAATGCAGTTTTTAAAATTATCTATATTTGTGAATCCTTTTGCCCTTCTGTTTTTGCACATTCAATAGCTTCTGTGATGTTTCTCTTTTCCTAAGAAAGTGCATTACTTCATATTTATCAGTGTGACAGTTTATTTGCTACTGAACTGCCATGTGTCTAGCTGCTAGCTTCTAAAATATCTATTCTTAATATTTGATACTGTCTACAGATTTTGATATTGAATTAAATTTAATAAATCTAGATCAATGTAAATTATGAATCAATGGATGAAGCATGCATCCATGTAGAAAACCCATTCTTTACCTTCATCCAAACTGGATAACTATCCTTTACACCTTTCTGCTTTCTACTTTTTAGCCAATTTTTCATCCAGTCAACTATTGTTCAACTAAATCCACAAGTAGCAGCATGGAGCCTCAGTAGTCAGCACTGCAGCCTCAGTGCCAGGGATCTGGATGAAATTCCAGCCTCATGCGACTATTGGTGTCGAGTTTGCATGTTCTCCCCGTATCTGCATAGGTTTCCTCTGGGTGTTCCAGTTTCCTCCCTCAATTCAGAGATGTGCAGATTAGGTGAATTGACCATGCTAAATCGCCCCATAGTGTTCAGAGATGTGTGGGTTAGGTGCATTAGTCAGGGAAATGAGTCTGGGTGAGTTACTCTTCGGAGGGTCAGTGTAGGCTTGTTGGGCAAAATGGCCTGTTTCCACACTGTAGAGATTCTGTTCCAAGTTGTGCTATCCTCATGAGCTTACTATATGGTACATTATCAAAGACATTTTGAAATTTTTAGGAGGAGAACAGCTGCAACTTCTCCAATCTCTTTTTGTAACTGAAGTCTCTTATCCATGCAACTATTCTCATATCTTTACTGCACCTTCTCTAAATTATCTCCAGATCCCTCTTAAAATGAGTTACTAGAATTGAATGCAATACTCTTGTTGAGGCTGGCATTTTATAAAGCTTATCATATTTTCTTGTATTCATTACCATTACTTATAAAACTCAAATAACACGAGGCTTTTTAACTATTTTCTCAACCAGCCCTTACCAACATCAATGATTTAATGAGCATTTACTTCCAGATTTCAGTTCCTCTAGAATTATAACCTTCAGACTATATTGCCTGTGGTTATTCCTACCAAAATATGTCACTTCATATTTCTCTTCATTAAGTTTCGTTCGTCACAATCATTCAACCAGCCAATCTACGTCATCCTGAGATTTATTAGTATCCACCTCATGGTTTACAATACTTCCAGGTTTTGTCTCATCTGCAAATTTGAACTTGTACATCTAAATCAAATTCATTAATATACATCATGAAATGCAGCGGTTCAGTATATTTTTCTCCAATCTGAAAAACAACAATTTACTACTGTGTTCTGCCATTTTTCTAAGTTCATGGCAAGGCTGCCATTGTACCTAGTGATCCAGTGTCTTCAACTATGATCACAAGCCAAATATGTGGCACTTTTTCTCCTTGAATACACTGTCCAAAGACAGATCTAATCCACAACATCACAACATGCACCAAGAGTAAGGGAAGGAGCCAGTTTCTGAATCAAGCTCAGCCAGAACAGGGATCAAGTTACTTGCTGTTGGCACCAATTGGATGCACAGCATCCCTTCAGTCAACTGGCACCCTCTAGGAGTTCAAGTGCTTGATAACCTACACCTTTCCACTCATTTTACAACCTGGAACTGTGGTTAGTGTTGGTCAAGTAACTAATTTCTTTCCGGCACGTGGCTGACCAGGAATTTTCTTGTTTTCATCACCTGTCACTGGTACACAACCTGGGGTTTGGTCACATTATGATCACACCATCCTTGGCCATGAAGTCCTAGAGTGGGATTTGAATCTGGAGCTGCTAGCGCAGAAACAAGGAGACCACCAAACTCATCACGAGACCACCTCATGCAGCACTTTGTCTAAAGCTTTCTGCAAGTCCATATACACCACATCATAGTACCCTCATTAACCTACTTTGTTACCTCAAATCAAAAAACTTGCTAAATTTAGCTGAACATGATAGATCTTAAATCTGTGCTGGTTTTCCTTAATCTATCCTTGATCAAATGACTTAATTTTGCTTGAAGTTATTGTATCTAAAGATTTTTCCACCATTAAGGTTAACCAATTGGCCTGTAGTTGGCTGGGCTTATCCTTAGAATCTTTGTTTAAACAAAAGCACAACATTTCTCCAGGAAAGATTGGGAGGCTACAGCCAGTATACATTCCACTTGAGTTTCCACCATTAATTCCTCAGTCACTTCTTTGTATAGATCCCTTCTTGTCCAGGGGCCCCAGGAGAGAGCGGTGGGGGGGGCGGTGGTGGAGAAGGTGAAGAATCCTGAACAAATACAGGTTTGCTTGCTAATGCTCTCATTGTCTCATTGGTGGGAGCTTTAGTGGGATTGCACTAAGTGTAGTAATTTAACTGAATGTAACTTAAATCAAGTTATACCAAGGTAACTTAATTTTATTTGTTGAATTGTAGATCTTTTCCCCCCTCTCCTCAATGGTTTGTCGAGTAGAGTAGTAGTTTTTGTTTTCTGTTATTGTTATTATGTTACAAAGTTGTCACACTATTTTGTAGTGATTTTGTAAAAAATTACAATTTTTTCTCAATAGAAATATTTATTAGAAAAGTGTGTAAGTCCTACCCCGATTTGCTTTTCCAAAATGCCCTAGCTCACATTTATCTAAATTAAACTCCATCTGCCACACCTCAGCCCATTGGCCCAGCTGATCAAAATCCCGAGGAGCTATAGGGTAATCTTCTTCGTGGTCTACTACACCTCCAATTTTGGTGTCATCTACAAACTTACTAACTAGACCTCCTATGTTCACATCCAAATCATTTATATAAATGACAAAAAGCAGTGGACACAGCACCAAACCTTGTGGCTCACCAATGGTCATAGGCCTCCAGTATGAAAAGCAACCTTCCACCACCACCCTCTATCTTCTACCTCTCAGCCAGTTCTGTATCCAAATGGCTAGGTCCCCCTGTATTCCATGAGATCTAACCTTGCTAAGCAGTCTCCCATGAGGAACCTTGTCGAATGCCTTACCAAAGTCTATATAGATCATTACTACCACTGTTATTTTTTTAAAAAAAAACCTCAATCAAGTTTTGAGACATGATTTCCCAAGCAAAAAGCTACGCTTACTATTCCTAATCAGTCCTTGCCTTTCCAAATACATGTACAGAGGAACCTTGATTATTTGAATGACGCAGGCAGGGAGTATTTTGTTTGGATAATCGAATGCTGGATGACACATTTTAGCCAAGCACTGGGACCTTGTGATCTGGTCCGGATAATCTGAAATTTGGATAATTGAGGTACCTCTGTAAATCCTATGCCTCAGGATTCCCTCCAACAACTTGCCCACCACCGCCAGGCTCACTGGTATATAATTCCCTGGCTTTTCCTTACCACCTTTCTTCAATAGTAGAATCACGTTAGCCAAACTCCAAGTCTTCTGCCACCTCACCTGTGACTATTGATGATACAAATATCTCAGCAACAGGCCCAGTAATTACTTCCCTAGCTTCCCACAGAGTTCTAAGTTACACCTGATCCACTTTTATGCGTTTCAAGACATCCAGCACCACCTCCTCTGTAATATGGACATTTTTCAAGATGTCACCATCTATTTCCCCACATTCTATATCTTCCATGTACTTCTCCACAATAAACACTGATGCAAAATACTCATTTAGTATCTACCCCATTTTCTGTGGCTCCACACAAAGGTTGCCTTGCTAATTTTTGAGGGGCCCTATTCTCTCCCCAGTTACCCTTTTGTCCTTAATGTATTTATAAAAACTCTTTGGATTCTCCTTAATTCTATTTTCCAAAGCTATCTCATGTCCCCATTTTGCCCTCCCGATTTCCCTCTTAAGTATACTCCTACTGCCTTTATACTCTAAGGATTCATTCGATCTATCCTGTCTATACCTGACATATGCTTTCTTGGTTTTCTTCAACAAAATCTCAATTTCTCTAGTCATCCAGCTTTCCCTACACCTAGCAGCCATTCCTTTAACCATAACAAGAATATACTGTCTCTGGATTTGTGTTGTTATCTCATTTTTGAAGGATTCCCATTTTCCAGTCGTCCATTCACCTGCAAACATCTGCCCCCAATCAAGGTCTTGCCTAATATCATCAAACTTAGCCTTCCTCCAATTTAGAACTTCAACTTTGAGTTCCAGTCAATCTTTTTCCATCATTATTCTAAAACTAATAGAATTATGGTCACTGGCCCCAAAGTTCTTCCCCATTGACACCTCAGTCACCTGCCCTGCCTTATTTCCTGAGAATTCTAATCTAATCTAATATGTCAAGTTTTGCACCTTCTCTACTCTGTGCATCCACATTGTGAATCAGAAGATTTGCTTGTACACACTTAAATTCCTTTCCATCTAAACGCTTAATTCTATGGAAGTCCCAGTCTACGTTTGGACAGTTAAAATCCCACACCATAACCACCCTATTTTTCTTACAGATAACTGAAATCTCATTACAAATTTGTTTCTTGCTGACTATTAGGGAGTCAATAACACAATCCGAGTAAGGTGATTATCCCTTTATTTCTCAGTTCCACCCAAATGGACTTCCCTGGATGTATTCCCAGAAATATCTTCCTTAAGTTCAGCAGTAATGCTGTTTATCAAAAAAAAAGCCACTCCCCCTCCTGTCTTGTCGTCCTCTCTATCCTTTCTATAGCATTTGTATCCTAGAACATGAAGCTGCCAGACCTGTCCATCCCTAAGCCACATTTCTGTAATTGCTATGATATCCAAGTCCCATCTTCTTAGCCACGCCCAGAGTTCATCTACCTTCCCTGTTAGGCCTCTTGCATTGAAATAAATGCAGGTTAATCTATCAGTCCTATGTTATTCTCTGCTTTGGTCCTGCCTGCCCGGACTGTTTGACTCGCTCCTTTTCCCAACTGTACCAGTCTCAGATTGATCTCTTTCCACACTATCTCCCTGGGTCCCACCCCCACCTCACCTCAAGTTGAAGTCCTCTCGAGCAGCTCTACAAACTCTCCCTGCCAGTATATTAATCCCCTTCCAATTCAGGTGCAATGTATCCTTCTTGTACAGGTCACTCCTACCCCAGAAGAAATTGAAATTATCCAAAAATGTGAACCCTTCTCTCCAGACATGGAAACTATCCCTAACTATCTCCCACATTCGACAGGGAGCGCATACCACTCTACTCAAAGCCATCTTTGCTTCTTCACAATCTACAGACCCAGAAAATAGCACCATCTTTTTGTTCTAAAAAACCATGCTCCCGGCTAACTTAGTATTTATAGTTTATAATTTTTAAATTTAATCAAGAGACAGATCTCAGTAAAACATGTAATCAAGAAAGAACATACTCTACTCACTACTGTAGAACTTACAGCACGATTACACTTATGTACTTCTGTTCTTGTGCTGTGAGCTCTCCCACACACGTTCCTCCAAGGTCAGCTGTGAATTTTGCTTTTTGTTACTTGTTCCTAGACGCACTCCGATGTCCAGCCACTTCTCGCAATGGTTTATTTTACAAAGTCAACTCATGATCATTAACAAATTGTAATGTATTTGCAATAAAACATTATGACACTGCAACCAGTAATCTTCTGGGACACAACGATATCTCAAATTAGTTTTAACAAATTTAACTGACTGACCTGGTTGTCAGCAGATAGTGTTACTGTTTCCTGTTCTGAAGTCACATTGCTTTCGTTGTCAGCAAATCTGTAAAATGTAGACAGAACTGCTAATGCAGAAATAACTTCACTGCAGCATCAGTTATGCACTGCACATTCTCATTAGCATCACATTTGGTACATAATGTACCATTTTGCAAATTTATATTTCTCAATTCTTATCCATTTCCCACTCCAACCTCTACCTGGAATTCCTGTCATCTTTAATTTTACTGCTATTATAATATTGGGAAAATGGCTGGCATTATACAGTGTCTACATGCCCAATGTGGTCATCCTAATTATTAATTTTAATAAATTTTAGACTGGCACACAGTTACAGAGACGAAGACATTCAGTCCAATCAATCTAGCTAACTGCAGGAACCCAGGTTTACCGTCTTGCTATTTATTTTCATTTTTTTCCTTCTTCAAACTAAGTTACTTGTAATTTTGATACATCATATTTGCTTACAAAACAGAATAGACTCCACGTCAGAAGGTAAAGTTCACAAAGTCTTGTATTTGACCAGCTGCGCATTATTATCTTGGAAAGAGGTTAAAATACACAGATCATTTCCGTGAAATATTACACTTTACATTTGTCTTTGTACCTTTCACGAATGTCTGCTTGTTCACAGTCTATTACGACCATTCTTGTAATCTCTTGTTCAGAACTAACATTCTCTAGCTGTTCTACCTCTTGATCTTCTTGCTCATTAATGATGGTCTTCTCTTCATTAATTGTCACTTTTTTCTGTCTTTCACCTGTAAACAACACAAAAACATGACTTTAACAAAATCGATATTCAATTCAAACTCGTTAAATCTGCCCAAATTAACATCAATCTTAAAGATATGGTTTAAAGGGGCTCTGTAGAAAGGTTGATTTTGCTCCGGTTCCATGGAAATAACTTGGAGCAGCTTTAGAACAAATAATTCTCAGATGTGGAGAGCAGCCTGAAAAGATTCATTTTAAACATTAGATTTCTGTATCCACCAACATCTTTGAGAACACATGATACACAGTATACATTGTGGAGAAACTGCCACTTTCTGCAAATTACAAATAACACCCCTTTTGTTATTTTTGCTGAGTAACTCTGATCCACATCACTATATTTACACAGCACAATGGTGCTTTGCTTGTCAAAACAATAAATCTATCACATAAAGTAAACTTGTTCATGTATTAAACATCCCAAGATGTACAAACATATTTTGACACCAAGTAACAGAGTGGAGATTAGGAAAAGTGACCAAAAGTTTGATCACAGTTAGTCTTAAAACGTCTTGAAGAAAGAATGATAATTGTATTGAGAGACCCATGGGAATAAAATTTCAAATCTTGTGGCCCAGGCAGCTGAAGGCATAGACAGGTGAAGCAATGAAAATCAGGGTTGCACAAGCAGCCAAAATTTAAGGGGAGCAGAAAGCTTAGGAAGCTTTCAGGAGTTTAAACTGATAAGGGGAAATGAGCCTGTGAGGAATTTTAAAACAAAGATGAGCATTTCAAAACAAAGGTTTTGCCAGATTGAAAACCAATGTAGATCAGCGAGCATACAGATGATGGATGAATGGGATTGGTGCAAATTCTGATACAGACAGGAGAGTTTGGGATGGGCTTAAATTTATGGAGATGGGAAGCCAGCCAAGAAAGCATTGTAGGTCTGAAGGTACTCTAGGTACGAATGAGGATTTCAGAAGACAAACTATGACAGTTCGTAAACACTCATGCACCTCTACTCCAACACGAATTCACAAATGAATGTGGAGGCTGATGGTACTTAAATAGCTCCACAGAGGCCAGAATCCTATTACCAAATCACCCTTTATTCCCTTGTTGTGACACTGATCAGATTAAATTACATACAGTGTGGAAACAGGCCCTTCGGCCCAACAAGTCCACACCGACCCACTGCAGCGCAACCCACCCAGACCCATTCCCCTACATTTACCCCTTCACCTAATACTATGGGCAATTTAGCACGGCCAATTCACCTAACCTGCACAATTTTGGACTGTGGGAGGAAACCGGAGCACCTGGAGAAAACCCACGCAGACACAGGGAGAATGTGCAAACTCCACAGACAGTCGCCTGAGGCAGAAATTGAACCCAGCTCTCTGGCGCTGTGAGGCAGCAGTGCTAACCACTGTTCCACCATGCCGCCCATTTCCCTTAGACAGTTCTCAAATTGAACAGGATACCTGACCTGCCTGTTCTTATCCGTCAGGCAGGGCTCCTGGATTTGACCTGATTAACAGTCCCAGTCAAGGAATTCATATTCCATGAGGTCCACCTGGCTGACCTTGTCACAATCATTACAAGTAAAAGAACCAATAGTGCAGCAAAATTTTCGGGGATGTACATAGGACAGAACTGGAGAAGGATAGAGAGTTACAAAGTTAGGAAGTAATAAGGCCATGAAGGGATTTGAATGCAGAACTCAAAAATCACCTTTGGAGACACAACTGCAAACCATTTTAGGAACAGTAGTAAGTCATTCAGCCGCTTGAGTCTATTCTGCCTTTAAAAGAGATTATGACAGATCTGTGACCCAACTCCATCGTCTTTCTTTGGCCATATCCCTTAATACATTTGTTTAATAAAAGATTATGATTTACAACTGATTTACCATGAATTGCCATCTGTTGAAGAGAATTCCAAACCTCAATCACCCTGTGTGTAGAAGTGCTACCCAACATCTCTCCTGAATAGCCTAGTTTTAGGTCTAAGATGCTGCCAGACCTGCTGAGTTTTTCCAGCAGTTTTTAATTTTGTTACAAAGAACGCAAGCTGCTCAACTTGAAACACCAAGTCTGCAACATTTTCAGAGGGAGGTCACATGATTCAGTTTGGACACAGGAGTCTGGCATATCTTGCCCAGAGTAAAAGCCTTTGTTCCCTCTCTCATTTTTCTCTGATATTCCTGGAGGTTGAGAGTTGAAAAAAAATCAGCAGAAGATTTCATCATCATGCTTGGCTCTTTAAGGAGAATATGAAACATACCATAATGTTCTCCAGAAAAGTGAATTCAGCCAGCCATAAAATGATTCAGGGAGAAATTCCAGTGCAAAATGTATATACGAAAAGTTACTTTGTCCAAATGTTAGTTTGTCATCTACCGATGATGAATTATTTCCTCCTGAATTTAACTGTTACTTAGTCAGAGAACATCTTAACAGGCTTTATGTATTTTCCTCCAAACATGGATATGGTTTTGTGAATGTTTTGTCAAGAAGGGTGGTTGTACATCTTTGCAGAGTTTGAATGTTTTACTAATAACCTTTATTCTTTGCACGAGTAAGTTTTGTTTGCAATACATTAGCCATTTGTTACTTAAGTGACCTTTCTGGTTTATTTCTGATACTGAGCTACGTACAGTCTAAATTAGCAATACCACCTTTAAATTGAAGGGCTCATGAAGGGCTTATGCCCATAACATCGATTCTCCTGCTCCTTGGATGCTGCCTGACCGACTGTGCTTTTCATCAGGAGTACTTTGCATCAGTATTTACTGTGGAAAGGGATATGGAAGATATAGACTGTAGGGAAATAGATGGTGACATCTTGCAAGATGTCCATATTACAGAGGAGAACATGCTGGATGTCTTGAAACGGGTAAAAGGTGGATAAATCCCCAGGACCTGATCAGGTGTACCTGAGAACTCTGTGGGAAGCTAGAGAAGTGTTTGCTGAGCCTGTTGCTGAGATATTTATAGTCACAGGGAAAGTACCGGAAGACTGAGGTTGGCTAACCTGGTGCCACTGTTTAGGAAGGGTGGTAAGGACAAGCCAGGGAACTATAGACCAGTGAGCCTGACCTCTGTGGTGGGCCAGTTGTTGGAGGGAATCCTGAGGGACAGGATGTACATGTATTTGGAAAGGCAAGGACTGATTCAGGATAGTCAACACAGCTTTGTGCGTGGAAAATCATGTCTCACAAACCTGATTGAGTTTTTTGAAGAAGAAGCAAAAAAGAGGATTGATGAGGGCAGAGCGGTAGATGTGATCTACATGGACTTCAGTAAGGTGTTCGACAAGGTTCCCCATGGGATTAGCAAGGTTAGATCTCACAGAATACAGGGAGAACTAGTCATTTGGATACAGAACTGGCTCAAAGGTAGAAGACAGTGGGTAGTGATGGAAGGTTGTTTTTCAGACTGGAGGCTTGTGACCAGTGAAGTGCCACAAGGATTGGTCCTCTACTTTTTGTCATTTACATAAATGATTTGGATGCAAGCATAAGAGGTACAGAAGGGAAAAATATATAAAACAAAAGACCTAAGGGGCAACTTCTTCACACATAGGGTGGTACATGTATGGAATGAGCTGCCAGAGGAAGTGGTTGAGGCTGGTACAATTGCAACATTTAAGAGGCATTTGGATGGGTATATGAATAGGAAGGGTTTGGAGGGATATGAGCCGGGTGCTGGCAGGTGGGACTAGATTGGGTTGGGATAGCTGGTCGGCATGGACAGGTTGGACTGAAGGGTCTGTTTCCATGCTGTACATCTCTATGACTAGTCATACAAGTAATAGGGTTACAATCGCAGATCAAAAAGTTAGGAATCCTTAAAGAAGTAACCTACCTCCTGACACCAAAACATTGTCCATCATCTACAAAATGTTATTCAAGGTAAAATGGAATACTGCCCACTTGCCTTGATGAGTGCAGCTTCCAGAACACTCAAGAAACTTGACACCAATTGGGACAAAGCAGACTACTTGATTTGCACTACATCTGCAAACTTTCACTGTCCACCACAGACAGACATTCAGTAGCAGCAGTGTATCACCTACAAGATGCACAGTGAAAATAAACCAAGTTTCTTAAGACTGCACCTTCCATAACCAGTACCAATGAAAGACAAGGGTAGCAGGTACATAGGAACATGACCAACAAGTTCCCCTCTTAACCATTTATCATCTCATCTTGGAAGTATGTTGTTGTCCCTTCACTGTCACTGGGTTGAATCCTGGAACTCTTTCCTTAAAAGCACTGTGGACCATCGTAAACCAAATGGACTGCAGTGGTTCAAGAAAACAGCTCACCACCACCACCTCTCAAGGGCATCCAGAGATGGTAAAATATTCTGGCCTGGCCAGGGAGGCACTTTCCCATGAAAGGATTCAAAAATTCGAATATTCTTAGGAGATGTTGTGATGCAGTGGCAGCATCCCTGCCACTGAGCTAGAAACTTTGGTTCAATTTCCACTTCAGGACTTGATGGCCATGGAACATGCTTTCAGAATTTGACCACAGCTTGATTACCAACTTGTAAATATGTATGGCAAGTGATAAGAATGGGAGAGTACTGGTCATCCATGCTTGATACAGTGGCATCTTTCAAGCTACATCCTTTGGTGACTGGTTAGCAATCCGTTCCAGAAAATTAGCAATGAAAACTGACATAATCACACGCTTGACTCATGCGCCACAAGATTCAGACTTGGAATCATTTAATACATCCTTTCTACACAGAACTGGAAGATCACCCTTAATAAATATGGCCATGCTCCTTTCTCTTTAGATCATTCTTTATCATTCATGAATACTTGCTATCCAGGCATGGTAAGAACCTATTTCTGGCCTTGGTTAAGTTATGTATTTGTTATTACAGGAACATCATTTTCCTATCTGTGGGATTCATGCCTGAGTGTCTCTAACCTCAATAGCTGCCCTATGGGCATTACCATTTATATAATGTAGTATTTCCTTCAACTTATTTTTTAAAACTTTCCCTAGCCTTGTTCTTGCATTTTTAGCATCTTTCTGATTATAACTTTTGCCCATTTTACTCTGTCCTTTGATCTCAGTATTGTTGCTTCTATTTTCTGGTTCTTCTTATTATACCAAATTAGTTTAAGCACTTCCCTGCAGTATTAGTTAAGCACTCAAGAAAACACTGCTCCCACGTTAATTTCGATGCAGCCTATCACCTTCTTCCAGATCCAAGAATCTGAAATTCGCTCAACTGCACCACTTCTCCAGCCACATATCAAAAAAATTGCTTCCCTGCACAATCTTCCTTTTACTATACTCACTACAAAATGCTAATGGGAGTAATCCTGAGATTACTATCCTTAAGGTCTATTTAAAAGTCTTTTTCCAAGCTCTTGACACTCTGCTGGAAGGATTTTCATACTTTTTCTACTTACCTGATTTGTTCTGGCTGTTCCCTTTCCTCTTGTAGGCTGGCTTGCATTAGTTCAGTGACACCATTTATTGTGACACCAGTGAGATCAACATACCATCTAGGAATTGCTTATGCTAATATAACAACCTGTCTATGCCCAAAACTATTAATTTCCTATTTCTACTCTTTCTTTACCCTTGTGTGAAGTTAAATCTCTCATGGTTCCAGGGGTTTTATTCTTATTGCATTTCTCCAGCATTGTCATTCTTCTTGGCATTCAAAACATGCAATGCTTCTTTGGCTATCCCAGGAGTAATTGGAATGTCCAAGTCATTTCATGAATTCACAACTTGATGTATCAAATGGGGACTATTACAGCAATATATTGAAAATCATGGCTGACCAGCAGCAAAAGCTAGTACAACAATCAAAATGAATCCAAGATAGAACCACTGAAGTTTACAAGATAGAAGGTGACTGACTGCAAAAGATAAAGCTGAACCATTCTAGGCAATCTTTGTCTCCTGCAGTGGACCCCATCATCACAAATGATAGTTTTCAGCCAATTCGATTCACTTGATATCAAGAAACTGTTGGAAGCACTGGATAGTGCAAAGGTTATGAGCCTTGATGACATTCCAGTAATAGTACTGAAGACTTATGCTCCAAAAAGTTGCCAATCACCCAGCCAAGCTGATCCAACACAGTTACAACACTGGCATTGACTAACGATGTGGAAAATCAACCAGGTTTCTCTTGTACACAAAAAATAGGATAAATTTAACCTGGCCAATTACTGTGCCATCAGCCAGTCAATCTTAATCATCAGTAAAGTGATGGAAGGTGTCATCAATTGTGCTATTAAGCAGCACCTGCTTAGTGACACCCAGATTGGGTTCTTACCAGGGCCACTCAGGTCCTGACCTCATTCCAACCTTGGTTCAAACATGGACAAAAGAACTGAATTCCAGAGGTGAGTTAAGAGTGACAGCCCTTGTCATCAAGGCTACATTCGACCAAGTGTGGCATCATAGAGTCCTAGCAAAATTGGAATCAATGGGAATTGAGACAACCTCTCTGATGGTTGGATTCACATCCAGCACACAGGAAGATGATTGCAATTGTTGGAGGTCACTCATCTCAGCTCTAGGATATTTCTGCAGGAGTTCCTCAGGATAGTGTTCTACCCCCCTTTAGTTGCTTCAGTGACCTTCCCTCCATAAAGGCCAGATGTGGGAAGGTTTGCCATTGATTGCACAATGTTCAGCATAACTTACGGCCTTGCAGATACTGAAGCAGTCCATTTTCAAATGAAACAAGATCCTGACAATATCCAGGCTTGGACTGACAAGTAGCAAGAAACATTCACACCTTACAAATGACAGGCATTGATTATCTCCAGTAAGAATCAGAGACAATCTAACCACCACCATTTTAATTTCAATGATGTTACCATCACTGAATCCCCACTATCAATATCCTGTGGGTTACTATTTACAAGTTGAATCTTTTGGAAACAGTAGAGACAGATGACATTGCCAGTCCGTGAGGGTGGCGTGGAGGCAGAGCGGAAGAGTCAGACATCGCAGAGAGCTGTGGTAATAGGGGACTCCATAGGGAGAGGAACTGACCGGGGTTTTTGTGGCAGCAGGCACGACTTAAGGAATGTGTGTTGCCTTCCTGGTGCCAGGGTTAAAGACATCACAGACAGAGTGCAGGAAATCCTCAAGGACGAAAGTGAAGAGCCAGAGATGA
This sequence comes from Hemiscyllium ocellatum, assembly GCF_020745735.1. Taxonomy (NCBI): domain Eukaryota; kingdom Metazoa; phylum Chordata; class Chondrichthyes; order Orectolobiformes; family Hemiscylliidae; genus Hemiscyllium; species Hemiscyllium ocellatum. The sequence continues at coordinate 39,767,006 of NC_083430.1, forward strand.
TGGTACATGTCAGCACAAATTATGTGAGGAAGAAGAGGAGCAACATACTACAGCGGGACTTTGGAGAACTAGGAAGGAGGCTGAAAAGCAGGACATCCAGGGTGGTTATCTCCGGTTTGCTTCCAGTTCCTCGGGCTGGTGAGGCCAGAAATAGGGAGATAATGGACTTGAACATGTGGCTGGGGAACTGGTGCAGGAAGCAAGGATTTAAATTCTTGGATCACTGGGGTATATTTTGTGGTAAGCATAAATTTTACAAGAGAGACGGTTTGCACCTTAATGGGTTGGAGACCAGCATTCTGGCAGGCAGGTTTGCTACTGCAACACAGCTACATTTAAACTAAGTAGCCAGGGGGAGGGGACAAACTGGATATTTGAGAAGGAAATTGAAGGGAAAGTTAGAACAAGGGAAGTCAAGAAAGACAACTGTATCAATGAAGCAGAAAACTCAAAAAGGGATCATGCTGTAAAGTTGAGTGAAATAGGAGTTGATGGGAAGGGTGAGGGCAGTAACAAATTAAAAATACTATATATGAATGCACGAAGCATGAGAAATAAGATGGATGAGCTTGAGGCTCTTTTAGAAATTGGCAGATATGATATTGTGGGGATAACTGAGACGTGGCTTCAAGTGGACAGGGCCTGGTAAATGAATATTCAAGGCTACCCCTGCTATCATAAGGACAGACTGACAGGCAGAGGGGGTGGGGTGGCCATGTTGGGAAGGGATGATATTCAGTCCCTTGCGTGGGGAGACCTAGAATCAAGGAATGTAGAGTCAGTATGGATAGAGCTGAGAAATTCTAAGGGTAGAAAGACCCTCTCGGGAGTTATCTACAGGCCCCCAAATAGCAGTCTGGATGTCGGATGTAAGTTGAATCAGGAGCTGAAATTGGCCTGTTGCAAAGATGTTACTACAGTTGTTATGGGGGATTTCAACATGCAGGTAGACTGGGAGAATCAGGATGCTATTGGACCTCAAGAAAGAGACTTTGTGGAGTGTCTCCAAGATGGATTCTTAGAACAGCTGGTGCTGGAGCCTAGCAGGGAGAAGGCAATTCTGGATCTGGTATTGTGCAACGAACCAGAATTGATCAGGGACCTCGAATGAAGGAGCCATTGGGAAGTAGTGACCATAATACAAGAAGCTTCAACCTGCATTTTGAGAGGGAGAGTGTACAATCGGAAGTGACAATATTTCTGTTGAATAAAGAGAACTATGGAGCTATGAGGGAGGAGCTGGCCAAAGTTCAATGGTGCAATACCTTAGCAGGGATGACAATGGAGGAACAATGGCAGATATTTCTGTGTATAATGCAGAAGATGCAGGATCAGTTCATTCCAAAAAGGAAGAAAGTGGTTGTGGCTGACGAGGGAAGTTAAGAAACATAAAGTTAAAAGAGAAAAAGTATAACATAGCAAAGATAAGTGGGAAAATAGAGGACTGGGAAGCTTTTAAAGAACAACAGAGGATTACTAAGAAGGAAATACGCAGAGAAAAAATGAGGTATGAAGGTAAACTGGCCAAAAATATAAAAGAAGATAGTAAAAGCTTTTTTAGGTATGTGAAAGGCAAAAAAATGGTTAAGACTAAAATTGGGCCCTTGAAGACAGAAACAGGGGACTATATTACGGGGAACAAAGAAATGACAGAAGAATTGAATTGGTACTTCAGATCTGTGTTCTCTGGGGAAGACACAAGCAATCTCCGTAAGGTAACAGTGGCTGAAGGACCTGAACTTACGGGAATTTATATTTGCCAGGAATTGATGTTGGAGAGACTGTTAGGTCTGAAGGTTGATAAGTCCCCGGGGCTTGATGGTCTACATCCCAGGGTACTGAAGGAGGTGGCTCGAGAAATCGTGGACGTGTTGGTGATTATTTACCAGAGTTCGATTGATTCGGGATCGGTTCCTGCTGATTGGAGGGTGGCTAATGTTGTACCATTTTTTAAGAACGGTGGGAGAGAGAAGGCAGGAAATTATAGACCAGTTAGTCTGACTTCAGTTGTGGGAAAGATGCTGGAGTCTATTATAAAGGATGAAATTACGACACATCTGGATAGTAGTAACAGGATAGGTTAGAGTCAGCATGGATTTATGAATGGTAATTATGCTTGATTAATCTTCTGGAATTTTTGAGGATGTAAATCTGAAGATGGACGAGGGAGATCCAGTAGATGTAGTGTACCTGGACTTTCAGAAAGCTTTTGATAAAGTCCCACATAGGAGGTTAGTGAGCAAAATTTGGGGGCAAAGTACTAACTTGGATTGAAAGTTGGTTGGCTGACAGGAAACAAAGTGGTGATAAACGGGTCCATTTTGGAATGGCAGGCAGTGACTAGTGGGGTACCGCAGGGATCAGTGTTGGGATCGCAGCTTTTTACAATATAGAAGATGGTATTAGTAATAACATTAGCAAATTTGCTGATGATACTAAGCTGGATGGCAGGGTGAAATGTGGTGAGGATGTTAGGAGATTACAGGGTGACCTGGACAGGTTAGGTGAGTGGTCAGATGCATGGCAGATGCAGTTTAATGTGTATAAATGTATGGTTATCCATTTTGGTGGCAAGAACAGGAAGGCAGATTACTACCTAAATGGAATCAATTTAGGTAAAGGGGCAGTACAGAGAGATCTGGGTGTTCTTGTACACCAGTCAATGAAGGTAAGCATGCAGGTACAGCAGGTAGTGAAGAAGGCTAATAGCATGCTGGCCTTCATAACAAGAGGGATTGAGTATAGAAGCAAAGAGGTTCTTCTGCAGCTGGGCAGGGCCCTGGTGAGACCACACCTGGAGTATTGTGTGCAGTTCTAGTCTCCAAATTTGAGGAAAGACATTCTGGCTATTGAGGGAGTGCAACGTAGGTTCACGAGGTCAATTCCTGGAATGGAGAGACTACCTTACACTGAAAGACTGGGGCGACTGGGCTTGTATACCCTTGAGTTTAGAAGCCTGAGAGGGGATCTGATTGAGACATAAGATTATTAAAGGATTGGGCCCTCTGGAGGCAGGAAACATGTTTCCGCTGATGGGTGAGTGCCGAACCAGAGGACACAGTTTAAAAATATGGGTAGACCATTTAGGACAGAGATGAGGAGAAACTTCTTCACCCAGAGAGTGGTGCCTGTGTGGAACACTCTGCCCCAGAGGGCAGTGGAGGCCCAGTCTCTGGATTCATTTAAGAAAGAGTTGGATAGATCTCTCAAGGATAATGGAATCAATGGTTATGGAGATAAGGCAGGAACAGGATACTGATTAAGGATGATCAGCAGGCTTGAAGGGCAGAATGGCCTACTCCTGGCCTAAATTTATTGTCCATAAATTTAACTAGACGTAGACGTAATGTCAATTCAGTGGCTACAAGAGCTAGAAAACTGCAGGAGTAACTCACCTCCTGACTCTTTAAAACCTGTCTACCACCTACAAAGTACAAGTCATGAGTGTGAAGGAACACTCCTCACTTGCCTGGATGGGTGCAGTTGCAACAACAAAAGAAGCTTGACACCATTCAAGAAAAAGTTGCCCACTTGATTGGCAACACAAACATCTACTCCCTCTTGCACAGATGTCCAGTTGCAGCAGTGTGTACAATCAATCAACAAGATGACTGCAGAAACTCACCAAAAACCCTTTGATAGGATTTGGGTGTTTGGAAGTACTATCTAGAAGGACAAGGTCAGCAGATACATGGGAAGACCACCACCTGCAAGTTCACCCCCAAGTTACTCACCATTCCTTCACAGTTGCTGGTTCAGAATCCTAGCATTCCCTCTTTAATGGCATTTTGGGTCTACCTATAGAGCTTGGACTGCTCTGATTCAAGAAAGCAATCCACCATCACCTTCTAAACAACAAGGAATGAACAATATATGCTAGCCCAACCAGTGAAGCCCATATCCCAAGAAGGAACAAACAAAAAAAGTCTGACCAGTTGTGTCTGAGCTGACTTTTCGAAAGGAACAACCCAAAACTAATTTTGTTGCTGATGAATACTTATCAATATGTTACATCTCATTGGAGTAGTTGTGCTAAAAATCAAGGCTTGCTATACCCAGAGTAATCAAGAACATAAATATTTTTAAAAGTACACAGAATTTGACTATCATTCCCAGGATAACAGACAGCTTCTGCACGGAATAAGAATGACTATTAATTACATACAAATAGAATCTCGCTCCAGGTAAATAATTATAAACCATCAGTATCTAACTCCACATGATGGGGTCAGTCAGCTCAGGTTGTTGGACAGCTGGTTTGCAACATAGTGACACCAGCAGTGCAGGTTCAAATCCCACACCAGCTGAGGTAACTATGAATGTCCTGCTTTCACAACCATGCTCATGCCTGAGGTGTGATGACCTTCTGTTTAAATTCACCAGTCATCTCTAAGGACAGAGCAACGCTGCAGGACTATGGCAACTTAACCTTTGCCATATTCTAATCCCTTTTAAATAACTCCTGTACACATACGGTCAAATACGGGGTAAAAAAAAATAGATATTATGGATAGAGCAAGAACTGAGAATGCAGTTACTATTGCTGTTCTCATGATTTGCCGAGATGAGATTAAATTACATACAGTGTGGAAACAGGCCCTTCGGCCCAACAAATCCACACCGACCCATCGAAGCATAACCCACCCAGACCAGTCCCCTACATTTACCCCTTCACCTAACACTACGGGTAATTTAGCTTGGCCAATTCACCTAACCTGCACATTTTTGGATTGTGGGAGGAAACCGGAACACCTGAAGGAAACCCACGCAGACACGGGGAGAATGTGCAAACTCCACACAGACAGTTGCCTGAGGCAGGAAATGAACCCGGGTCTCTGGCGCTGTGAGGCATCAGTGCTAACCGCTGTGCCACCATGCCACCCACATACTTGCGTTGATAAGGAAACCTTTTCTTAAATCTTCCTTTTCTGGATGTTTTCATTTGTCTGCAGAAGGCACAGGTTTACTTTTACAAAATGGTCTCAGATTTACTAATTTTAACAAACTCAAATTGTTTCTCTTTATGCTTGAACGTTTTTTTTTCCTGCAGACAGCTCTTGAGATGGTGGAGATCTCATTGCTTTTCACGGCATTCGTAGGTGCAAGCTGTTCAGCTAACTGGGAGCCAGAGGATTGGCCGCCAGAAGGCCTTTGTCATTGGTCTGTGGATTAGCGACCAGTTATCAATCAGCCACATGTTGCTGAGTGAATTGCCATTTGGACACATCCTGGATCAAGTTTTTCTGTAAACCTCCTCCCAGTGCTATTTGAATCAGTAGCTGTCTGTGAGATATTGTATTTGCTTCACCAAATCATTCACAAGCACACTATGTTTACTATATTGTGTTTCCCTTCATGCTTTTGGAATACATTTTACTAATACAAGACAAACTAAAGTAAAACATCCCTTCTGCATCTTTATACCTTTCAATTCCTATTGGCCACATGCTATAAGCAGTGTTTAGACCTGTCTCTGTATCACAGGCTACCCCTGAAGAAGTGGGCGGCACGGTGGCACAGTGGTGAGCACTGCTGCCTCACAGCGCCTGAGACCCGGGTTCAATTCCTGACTCAGGCGACTGACTGTGTGGAGTTTGCACGTTCTCCCCGTGTCTGCGTGGGTTTCCTCCGGGTGCTCCGGTTTCCTCCCACAATCCAAAGATGTGCGGGTCAGGTGAATTGGCCATGCTAAATTGCCCATAGTGTTAGGTAAGGGGTAAATGTAGGGGTATGGGTGGGTTGCGCTTCGGCGGGTCGGTGTGGACTTGTTGGGCCGAAGGGCCTGTTTCCACACTGTAAGTAATCTAATCTAATCAAAAAAGTGTTAATATAACCTATTCAGAACAATGCTACTCTACCATCATGTCTCCATAACTCACTCAAAACTATGAAAAGATTATAATAATATTAGTTAGCCCTTAATAACAGTCTCTCGGGATCTGAATAGAGTGCAGAACATCAAAGAGTTTCCTCCAATGATATGTACCTTTTAAAAATATCATAATTAGGCCATTACCCCGTTTATGAAACTTACTGTCAAAACAGCACTTACATGAAACGTCATGAATTAATGTCAAAACCGGCAATGAAATCTCATGACCAGCTCTATGTACTGAATAAAATTATAGAGGATATATGTTTAATTGATAAGTTATTTAGATCATACAGGTCTAGTATTTCTACTAACATTACTGACTTTAAAGACAAAAGGACTAATATCTCTTAATTATGCAAGGTTAGACTGGACAGATATTCTAATCTTATCGGAAGTAACAGCCAGCATTTAACAAGTGCTTAAAACTATCTCCTGCTTCCCAGGAACAGATATCACACAAAACAGTGTACAGTAGATACATTTAAGTAACACCATAATGCTAAATGTATGGAAGAACTGTGTATAAAAAGAGGCTACTGTAAACACTACTTCAGATTCCATTGCTACCTTGAACTATGCTACTGCTGATGCTCAATAAAGAGGCTATTTTCGATCATTATTCAACACAATTCTATGCTGTATAAACATCACTTAGAGTATCATGTTACTCGCAATTTAAAATTGCTGCAGTCAGAATCAGAATTACACAGCATGGAAATAGATCCTTTGGTCCAACTTGTCCACACTGATCAGACATCCCAATCTGATCTCATCCCATTTGCCAGCATATCTCTCTAAACCCTTCTTATTCATATATCCATCCAGATGTCTTAAATGTTGTAAATATACCTGCTTTCATCACTCTGGCAGTTGTTCCATACACATACTACCCCCTGCATGAAAAAGTTAACCCTCAGAGCCTTTTAAATCTTTCTCCTCTCACCTTAAACCTATGCCATTTAATTTTGGACCCCCACCCAAGGAAAAAGACCTTGACAATTTACGCTATCCATACTGCTCTGATTTTATAAACTTCTATCATTTCACTATAATTTCAGCCTACTATTTCCAGGGAAATAAAGTTCCAGCCTATTCAGCCTCTCCCTGTAACTCAAAACCTCCAACATTCTTGTAAATCTTATCTGAACCCTCAAGTTTAACAACCTTCCTATAAAAGGGCAACCAGAATCGTAAAGAATATTCTAGCCGTACCAATATCCTGTATAGCAGCAACATTATGTCCCAACTTCTATATTTAATGTACTGACCAATGAAAACAACTGTTCCAAACGCTGCCTTCACCACCCTGTATACATGCGACTCCATTTTCAAGGAATTATGCACCTGCACCCCTAGGTCTCTGTTCAGTAACACTCTGCAGGACCCTGCTCATTAACTATATAAGTCCTGCCTTGGTTTGTCTTACAAAAATTCAACACCTCACCTCACTTTACTTTATTTACATGAAGTCCACCTTCTGCTCCCTAGCTTATTGGCTCACCTGACCAAGATCTATTGTACTCTAAGATAATCTTCACTGTCCACTACACACGTATTTTGGTGTCATCTGCAAACTTATGAACCATTCCTCCCATATTCATATTCAAATCATTTTATATGAAATGATGAAAAGTAGTGGACCCAGCACCGATCCCTGTAGCACACCACTGGCCTCCAGTCCAAAAAGCAACTCACTACTATCACCCTCTGTCTCCTACCTTCAAGTCAATTTTCTGCAAAATTCTCAAAAACACATGATCAGGTCCCTGGTATTTATCTATCTTCATGCATTTTAAGACCCCCCAGCATCTCCTCTTCTGTAATATGAACTATTTTCAAGACATCACTATTTATTTCCCCAAGTTGCCTCGCTTCCATGACCTTCTGGACGGTAAATACTGTTTAACATCTCACCTATATCTTATGGTTCCACAGATAGATGGCCATATTAATTTAAGGGACTCTACTCTCTCCCTAGATAATCTTTTGCCCTTAATGCACTTGTAGAATCTCTGCATTCTGCTTAACTCTATTTGCCAAAGTTATCTCATGTCTTTTTATTGCCCTCCAAATTTCCTTCTTAAGTATATTCCTAATGCCCTGTACTCCTCTAGGGATTCACTCAATTCCAGTTGTCGAAACCTTCATCTTACCTGATAGATGCCTCCTTCTTTTTATTGCCCAGAGCCTCAATTTCCCTAGTCATCCAGTATTCTCGACACCCACGAGCCTTTTCCTTCAAACTAACAGGGACATATTGTCTCTGGACTCTTGTTATCTCTTTAAAGGCCTCCCACTTCCCAACCATTCCTTTATCTATAAATAGCCTCCCCCAAACAACTTTTAAAAGTTCCTGTCTCATATTGTCAAAATTGACTTTACTTCAATTTAGAACTTTAACTTTTTGAATACCTCTACCGATTTTCGTAACTATTTTAAACCTAACAGAATTATGATCACTTGCCCCAAAGTTCTCCCCCACTGACACTTCAGTCACTTGCCCTGCCTTATTTCCCAACAAAAGGTCAAGTACTGGTCTTTCTCAAGTCGGTACATTCATATATTCAATAAGAAACTTTTCTTGTACACACCTAACACAATCATCGAAGCCCTTAACATGATGTCAGTCCCAGTCCAAGTTTGGAAAGGTGAAATCTCCTACCATTACAACCTTATTATTCTTACAGATATTGGAGATCATCTTACATATTTGCTTTTCAATTTCCTGTTGACAATTGGGGGAGCCTATAGGACAATCCCAACAATGTGATCACCCTTTTCTTTTTTTCCTCAGTTCCACCCATATAACTTCACTGGATGATCTCCCAGAAATATTGTCCCCCTTGGTACAGCCACTATTTATCCCTAACCAAAAGTCCTTAAACAATCCTGGACTTTTATTTTCTTGTTTCAGTCCATAAAATAGTAGTAAAATGAAAACATTGTTTTTACAACCACATATCCAGTTTTACCCTGAAAGCTATACCAATCTCTTCTCCAATCTCTTCCTGTGACAAAACATTCCAAACACCAATTAGCTTCTGTGCAAAACCATTTTTTTCTAACCCCTCCCCTTACTCTTACGGGTGTGGAAATTTGCAAAAGGACATGAAGAAATTGAAGATCCTTCAAAATAACCTTTCCTAATTATTCTGTCACAACTGTTCCTAACTTTAAAATCCTCCAATAGATCTCCTCTTAGTTTTTTTCTGCTCCAATAGAAACAGTTTACCTTTCAGATTTACCTTTTGTTCTTTTCTTCTTACGAATAGAGGCACGTACAATATCCGATCCAAATTTTTTGTCTGTGTGTCGCTTTGCTCTGACTTCCTTAAACCAATCACCTGTTGCAATTTTTAATTGTTCAGGATTAAGAACAGATTGTTGCAACTTCCTGCAAAATTCACAAGAGAAACATTTAGGAGCAGTAACACAAATTAAATGTAAGAAGGAGCACTTATGTACCAATAATATCTCATGAATTAAGATTCATGATCACTGACCTAAAGCTCTGTAAAAGATTTAGAAAATGGGGGAAATTCTGCATTAAGGCTTCAAATTCTAGCAATTCACTGTACAAAATACAGTACTTCTATTAATTTTGGAATCCAACCCAAAAACTAATAATAGTACCTTAATTAGTTTAATTAGATGCTAAATTGTGCCTGCAATTTTGGAATTCCCTCACAGTTGCTAGAGATATGGCAGTCACTCCAGTTATGAATAAACAAGTTTTCTGCAATAGTCCCAGTGGTATGGGACCTGTAGCAGCTTGTTGAAAATTTCAAGCTTAAATCTTATGACTCAAAGTTGGGAGGAAAACCAGGTTTAATGTATGGAGCTGGAAATTTCAAAAAAGTCATAGACAGATTAAATTAATGGGTATTAAAGGCATTCAATGTTGAAAACATGAGATCATCCACTTTGAACTTGAGAAAGATTAGATTAGATTAGACTTACAGTGTGGAAACAGGCCCTTCGGCCCAACAAGTCCACACCGACCCGCCGAAACCCAACCCACCCATACCCCTACACTTACCCCTTACTAGGGGCAATTTAGCATGGCCAATTCACCTGACCCGCACATTTTTGGACTGTGGGCGGAAACCGGAGCACCCGGAGGAAACCCACGCAGACACGGGGAGAACGTGCAAACTCCACACAGTGAGTCGCCTGAGTCGGGAATTGAACCCAGGTCTACAGGCGCTGTGAGGCAGCAGTGCTAACCACTGTACCACCGTGCCGCCCACAAAAAATCAGAGTATTTTCTAAATAATGGAGACAAGGAATTATGGGAGAACATTAAAATATAGGGATTCAAGAACAGGAATGACAAAGATAATGAACAATATGAAACAATGAGAAAGACTTCATCAGAGACTCTCACTGATGAGGTTATGTGGCAAAGTGCCTGAAAACAAACCTTCAAGCTCAGCAAGCTAACTTACATACTAATTAGAAAGACTAATAGATATTGACTTTTATCTCAAAAGGGATAAAAATGATTTTAATGTTGTATAAAGTTATTGTTATATCCTACTTAGAGCATCATGTTCAGTTCTGAGCACTTCATTTCAAAGGGATATATTATCCTTTTAAATGTGGCTTGTGTTCCCTTGAGAACAAAGGATTGGAGGGTGATTTGGTGGGAGTTTAAAATTAGAGGTGCAATTGGGTAGGAATACAGGAAAATGGATTCTCACCTTAGAATGAGAGCCAGACCTTCCAGGAATGAGATCAAGAAATCCAATTTCACAAAGATTCATTAAGGCAAATCCCAATCCTATTTCCCATTAGTTTCTGTGGACAGAGCCAGTGGGCTGACCATGGCCCATCTCTTCAACAACCTAACTGCTCCAGGACATGAAGTGCCCAGACCCCTGACAGGTGGCTGCACATCTCCCAAACTGTATTAGCTCAAACTCCAGATTGAATGCTATGAAATGACAGGATTGACTGTGACCCACTCCCTGTACTGTAGAGGCACTGACACCCTAGCAGAAAACATCTTGAAAATTTTCAGTACTTGGCTTCTGGTTTCATAACTGGTGTTAATTCTCACGTGGTAACTGATTATGGTTGTAGCTTGTTAATGGTTCACTTGCCTCGCTTGCTAATGAGACAAAGTTAACACTTGGTAATGACTGATAATTGAATATTCATAAGTCATCACAGATGCTTGTCAGAATGTCCTGTTCATCAGCAGGTCTGGCAGTACATATGGAGAGAGAAGTGGAGTTATGTTTCAAATCCAATACAACTTTTCTTCAGAAGTGGATCTATTTCTCTGTTAACTTGACTTCTCTCTCCACAGATACCATCAGACATGCTGAGTTTCTCCAGCATTTGCTGTTTTCATTTCAGATCTCCAGCATCTAGAGCATTGCTGTGGCCTGTTTATCACTTGGACTTGACTACTTCTTTTGTTGTACTCCGCAAAATATTGTGGTTGGTTGCTTAAGATATCTCATCATTGCAACAGCCTCTTAGCAATTGGTGGTAAAGTTTAGTAATTCCCAAGTCAGTGAAAAGTTTCTAAAATGGTAGACATTCAGGAAGCTATGTTACATTCAGGCATAAATGGCCCCAAACTTCAAGGAAAATATCACATTTAATTATTCCAGAAGTTACTTGTGTTATTACACTAACCTTACTGCTAAAGTTAATTAATTCATTGTAAATCTTTTACTTCACAGTTAACATTAAAGACTAACACAAAATTGCACAGGAAAAAATGTCATCAACTGTAACAACTGGAAATGTGAAATGATTATTCAGGTCTAATTGTAAGAATTAAATGTAAAATTTCCTTCTGCTTACTTGATCCGTTGGTCCTCCAATAAACGGAGCTCGGCGTCTCGAGAAAGGACATGTACAATCATGTCTAGCTCCTCATCGGTTAGGAAACTCAAATCAATCAGGTCCTCTACGTTGAAATTTAACTCCATGGCAAGATGTCCAGTGCCAGGTAATTCTTCAAGAGAAATCAGCAGCAAACATCAGCTAGACTTGGTGGTGAAAATACTTTAGTGCCTTCCTGAACAGCTGAGCAATTTTCAGTCTTGTAAACTCTGATCTTCACAGGATTAGCAATGCAGCAATATCCATTCTTAAAGAGCCCAATACTATCTAAATTTGAGGAATGCAAGTTCCAAATCTTCCATTATGTCCCAATTTATTTTTCTGCATTGGTCCTGACAAAAGGTCACTGCAAACAAACATAAAATTGACTGATTTTAATGCAAATCACCAATTTTTGTTAAATTTTGCATATTGGTTCTATAGCATTAAACAATAGTAATCTGCATACTTCAACTGAGGAAGAGTAGACACTATGTATATTCAAAATGACCTGGTTTCAGCCCTTTGCACCTTCACTGCAGGGTTCCTTGTTCTACCAATGCTAAGCTCCAAATACTGCTGCCATAGTGCAGATCATGATGCTGGCTGTTTTCCGTGGAGCGTAAAAGACTGAGGGCTGAGAGGTGTATAAAATCATGAGGGGTGTAGATTGTCTATTTATCCTAAGTCTTTTCCCTTGGGCGGGGGGAAAGAGTCTAGAACTAGAGGGCATAGATTTAGCGTGGGAGGAGAAAGATTTAAAAGAGACCTATGGGGCAACTCTTTCACACAAATGGTGGTGTATGGAATGAGCTGCCAGAAGTGGTGGAGGCTGACACAATTACAACATTTAAAAGGCATCTGGATGGGTATATGAATAGGAAGGGTTTAGAGGGATATGGGCCAAGTGCTGGCAAATGGGACTAGACTAATTTAAGGTATCAGTCCAACTTGTCCACGCTGATTTGAAGGGTCTGTTTCTGTGCTGTACAGCACTATGACTGACTGGCCTTTCGTCATACTTGGAGCCTTATAAGAGTCTGGCTCTTATTTTAAGATTATGCCTCCTTATTCCCTGACTTGAGAAAATAATTTCTCCTCCATTTATCTTTCCAAACCATTAGTCATCTTAAATAGATCTTTAATCTCAATGTACAAGAAAATGTAAGCCTCAAGGTGTTGGATTTGTTACCTTATTACTCTTGATGCTCCTCTCCTACATCTGACACAACAGTGACTTAGCGACAAAAATTGTTGCAGTCTTCTCAACAATACCAGTTTGATTTCATGAATCACCTTTACACTGCATTGGATATGGACAAAACACAGGGATCAGGATTAACCAGGAATCCAAGAACCATCACAGTTGTTGAGATCAATATTTAACTGTTACCACATCAGAGACAGGGGAAATAATTTCAGCATCAGCAAGAAATGTCATGAGGCGGTTGGGAAGTGGGAGGTTTGTAGGGCCTGAAAGGAAACTCTCCTGGATGTATTTTTCAAGCATTTTATAGAGAGGTTGCTGCCAACAGTGCATTTTCCAAACCCCCATATCCCACCTTCCAAATGCCTGTGGGTACAGTTTCTGCACACATAAACTTTCCAAAAATAATGCAAATTCCAGAGATAACAGGCTTAAAAAAAAGGAGACACAAGAGCATAAAGTATAGGAGCAGAATTAGGTCGTTCGGCCCATCAAGTCTGCTCTGCCATTCGATTATAGCTGATAGGTTTTTCTACCCCATTCTCCTGCCCTCTCCTCATAACCTTTGATCCCCTTAATAAAGAACCTATCTATCTCTGTCTTAAATACACTGAATGTCTTGATCTACAGCCTTCTGTGGCAATGAGTTCCACAGATTCACCACTCTCTGACTAAAGAAATTCTAAAGGACTGTCCCTTCGCTTTGAGGCTATGCTCTCAGGTTCTAGTCTCTCCTACTATTAGAAACATAGGTTGTTGTGCTATAACACAAGTGTCATCAATGTGAATTTGCTGTAACGCAATTGATGGATTGGGGCTGTTGTATCTCAAGACATATGTTGGCTGTAACTCGATTACATCGCCAGCATTTTAAGTGCTCTTTCTAAAGTGCACTTTTTCTATGACATGGGATTGTACAAGAATACAACCATCATGTTATAGAAAAACTGGCTGCATTTTCTCCATGTCCACTCTATCCAGGCCTCTCTGAATACGGATGTTGACTCCAGCAGATCTTTAGTCACCAGCTGCCATCCTGAAATATTCTGTAAACTTCAATGAGATTCCCCCTCATCCTTCTAAACACGATCGAATCCTCATCCACTCCACATATGACAGTCTTCATACCTGGGATCATTCTTGTGAACCCTCCCTGAACTTCCTCCAAGGTCAACACAATCTTCCTTACATATGGGATCCAAAGCTGCTCTCAACATTCCAAATGCAGTCTGATTAGAGCTTTATACAGCCTCAGCAGTCTAGTACTCTAGGCCTCTCACAATGAATGCTACATTGCAATTGCCTTCCTATCTGCCAACCAAACCTGCATGATAACCTAAACAGAATCTTTATAGCTGGGAGTCCTAAGTCTCTTTGTGATTCAGATTTCTGAAGCCTTTCCATATTTAGAAAATGGTCTCAGCCATTTATTCTTCCTACCAAAAAGTGTGTAATCTCTCACTTTCCCACGTTGTATTCCATCTGCCACTTCTTCACCCACTTTCCTAAGCCTGTAAAAGTCTTTCTGCAGTCTCCTGCTTCCTCAACACCACCTGATCCTCCATCTATCATTGCGCCATCTACAAACACAGCATCAGTGCTCCAAAAGCTAGTACTTCCAAATAAACCTGTTGCACTATAACCTGGTGTTGTGTGATTTTTAACTTTGTCCACCCCAGTCCAACAGCAGCACCTCCTTATCATGTGGGCTCTTATCTTGTTGTGCAACCTCCTATGTGGCACCTTGTCAAAGGCCTCCTGGAAATCCAAATAGTTAATGTCTGTCCTATGCCGAACTTGCCATTACCTCCTCAGGGAATTCTAACAGACTTGTCAGGTACAATCTGGCATTTTCTAGTCCTCGGGACTCTCCTTGACTCAGTGATTCCTGAAAAATCACCATCAAAAGCCTCCCTGTAATGAGGTCAACTTATGGACCTCATAGAATATATGAGTTCCCTGAAGCCCTGTTAATCTGGTTCAATCAGGGAGCCCTGGCTGAAGGATATGAATAGCAGTGTCAGACATCCTGTTCACTCTTGAGAGCTGGCTTGAAGGATGCTGAATCAATGGCAAGGGTTGTGTGTGTAAATAAAGGTTAAAAAATCAGACAACACCAGATTATAGTCCAACTAGCTTTTGGAGAACTGCTCCTTTGTCAGGTAGGAAGTGAGGCAGAATCAGAAGACACACAATTTACAGCATAAATTCATAGTGTCAAGCAACTGATATGATCCTACTCGTGACCTGATGAAGGAGCAGTGCTCCAAAAGCTAGTACTTCCAAATAAACCTGCTGCACTATAACCTGGTGTTGTGTGATTTTTAACTTTGTCTACCCCAGTCCAACAGCGGCACCCCCTTATCATAAAGGAAGGTTGATATGGTCAAGGTCCATCAGTGCCATTTGCATTATGGGCACAAGTGGAGGCAGAAATCAGAAGGCTGGAAAGCAAAGGATTCCTCAAACCAGCCCATTTTGTGGAATGGGCGGCACCGGTCTTACCAATTATGGAGCCCAATGGATTGGTTAGTCTTTGTGGGGATTTTAAACAAACACGGTAAACCACTTTTCACACTTCCTTGCGTTGAGCATTTATATGCAAAGCTCGCAAGGGACGGTCCTTCAAGACGGTCCATAATTCTGGTACCAGTCTAGATCACAGACTTGATGAATTGTTTTCACTCAGCATTCTGGAGTGTTTCTGATTCTTTGCTAATAAATATGAGGTTGTGAATATAACTATTCTTAAATGTACATTCCCAGTAGCAAATTTGCCCTTTCTATACCAATGAAAATATGTTTTTCTCTTTTTCTTTCAACAAGGGATTTACAAAGGTGAGGGAAAGTAGTCAACCACCAGGTATTTTCTCTCACTTTTCCACACAGAAGAGAAAGAGCAAGAGATAGATGTTTTCTTTCCAGAGAATTGCTGTTTTATCCATACCAGAGGTTAGAACCATCTGCCTCGGAACCAATCAAATGGTTGCAACTATGCAGATCCCTCCTGAGCCCACAACAACTGGGACCTGATTGAAATGTCTATTAAAAGACTGTGTCTGTCCCAAGTTCCTCTTAACAGGCACCTGTGATACCATTCTGGCTGAAATGCTCATTCTCTATTTAAAAAAGGCAACATCGCACATACAATTCACAATGTGTTCCAGTAACTTGTTTTTGAAACTGCAAAACATCTTCCTACACAATTTCCTAACTTTAAAAGGAGTACCTTCTCCCATTCTAGTCCTCAGTCCAAAAACAAAGTGGCCTTCATAATTGTTAAGACTTCCTTACTGATAAATTCCAGTACTTTTTGACAACTGATGTAATACTAATTCATCTTGGTTTCCTATTTTCTCTCTCTCCTTTCTTGAACAGGATTTTTTTTTATATAAAAAATTCCTTACAGTGTGGAAACAGGCCCTTTGCCCCAACCAGTCCACACTGACCCTCTGAAGAGAAACCCACCCAGACCCATTTCCCTCTGACTTATGCACCTAACACTATGGGCAATTTAGCATGGCCAATTCACCTAACCCGCACATCTTTGTGACTGTGGGAGGAAACCAGAGCATCCAGAGGACAGACACAGACACTGGGAGAATGTGCAAAGTCCACACAGACAGTCAGAGGCTGGAATCGAACCTGGGACCCTGGCGCTATGAGGCAGCAGTGCTAACCACTGAGCCACTGTGCCCTTGAACTAGCTAACTTCCAATTCAATGGGACCATTCTAGAATCTCAGGATTTTTGAAAAATCATAACCTGCACATCTACTACCTCATAAAACCCTAGAATACAGAGCATCAGGGTGAAGGGATTTGTCAGATTTTAGTCAGTCACATTTTTTCTCCATAAGGTCTTGTCACACAAAATTAGCTACCTACTGCTTGGCTAGATGTTTTGGATTCAAGTTCCATCTTAGAGCTTGATGGCTCTAGAAGGTGTTTCATAACATAGTCAAACAGTGTAATCATGAATCTGTTAATTGTTCCAAAACATGGCTGGGAAGAGTGGGAGAGAGTCCTGGTTTGGAGAAGACCAAGGTAAGTACAGAGCAACAGCCTTTCTTGTTAAATGACTTCACCACAGCTTCTAACATCATCAAGCATTATCCTCATTCCAATGCACTAACAAATATTTTCTTTCTGCTGATATTAATTATCTTAATTTCTTTCATCTTATTAGCTCTAGGTTACTTTCTATTTCTAGTACGTAAATTGTGTCTTCTACTGGAAAGACAAAGTATTTATTCAATGTCTCTGCCACTTCCTCATTCACATGATCATTTCCCCTATTGCTGCCTCAAGGGATCAGTATATTTCAGCTATTTTCCTTTTACACACTAACAAAAACTCTTATAATTTGTTTTTATATCCCCAAATACCTTGTTCTCAGATTTTAATTTCCATGTCATCTTTTTGGTGGGCCTCTACAGGTTTCTAAAGCTTATCCTAATGGGCAGCCAGGAGGAGCTGAGGTAGTCCATGCTTCTTTCACCAGTCTCCTGACCCCATCCCAAACCACCTCACATGGCTTTGGCAAAAAGGTGTGTTACATCCAATTTTAAAACCTAACTTTACGAAGGGAACAGAAGATTATACAGGAGTTGTTGAAATGGATTACTGAGAGTCGTTTCAGGATTGGAGGATTTCAATTACCTGGATAGGAGGCTGAGGGGTGACCTTATAGAGGTTTACAAAATTATGAGAGACATGGATAGGCTAAATAGGCAAAGTCTTTTCCCTGGGGTCAGGGAGTCCAGAACTAGAGGGCATAGGTTTAGGGTGAGAGGGGAAATATATAAGAGAGACCTAAGAGGCAACTTTTTCACGCAGAGAGTGGTACGTGTATGGAAATGAGCTGCCAGAGGATGTAGTGCAGGCTAGTACAATTGCAACATTTAAGAGACATTTGGATGAGTATATGAATAGGAAGGGTTTGGAGGGATATGGGCCAGGCACTGGCAGGTGGGACTAGATTGAGTTGGGATATCTGGACGGTGTGGACAGGTTGGACTGAAGGGTCTGTTTCCATGCTGTACATCTCTATGACTCTATTAGAGAATCTGGGGTTGTTCTTCTTTGGGAGTAGAAAAGTGAGGAGAGAAGATTAGATGAAGGTGTTCAAAATCAATGAGGGATCTATAAAATAGATTGGATAAAACTAACCCTTTAGCAAGAGAGTTGTGAACCAGAGGACACTGATTTAAGTTTATTGGCAAAAGAATCAATAAGAATGAGGAAAAATCCTTTTAGGTAGAAAGTCGTTTGAACTTGGAATACAAGCCTTGACAGTGTAAAGGAAGCAAGGTGAAAACAATGACTGCAGATGCTGGAAACTAGATTCTGGATTAGTGGTGCTGGAAGAGCACAGCAGGTCAGGCAGCATCCAAATTATTCCTGATGAAGGGCTTTTGCCCGAAACGTCGATTTCGCTGCACTTTGGATGCTGCCTGAACTGCTGTGCTCTTCCAGCACCTCTAATCCAGAGTGTAAAGGAAGCAGACACAATCATGTCTTCATTAGGGACTTAAGGAAAAAGAGGTGCAGGGAAAGTGATGAGTCTCTTGGTGTTTTACATTTAAACAGGTCTTTTGGTCAGCATAATAATCAGTCCAATTATGTTGCCAGCAATTTTTTTAGGCTTTCAAGAGTTCAGTATAAATTTCCAATCTTGTTTGCTAAGCTTGTAGAAAAAAAAAATCAGGTGTTAAAGTAGAAAACTTTTGTACTTTACTTTGTTAAAACATATTTAATACCACCTCATCATTCTCCCACTCGCAATGGGTCGATAAATATTTACTCTAAAAGATGACAGCTTATTAGGGAACTGAAGGAAAGATGAGCAGGGAAAGTGATAAGTCTCAGTGTTTTACATTTAAAACAGGTCTTTTGGTCAGTGTAATAATCAGTCCCATTATGTTTTATAAACCATAGAATCCCTACAGTGTGGAAATAGATTATTTGGCCCAACAAGTCGACACAACCCTCTGAAGAGCACCCCACCCAGAGCCATCTTGTTATTGTATCCCTGCATTTCCCTTGGCTAATGCACCTGACCCATACATCCCTGGGCTCTGTAGTTTAGCATGGCCAATCCACCTAACTTACACATCTTTGGATTGTTAGAGGAAACCTGAGTACCCATTGGGGGCCCCACACAGACAGTGTGGAATCAAACCCAGGTCCCTGGAACTGTGAGGCAGCATGCTAACCACTGAGTCACCATGCTACCCAACAGATGACTTTATTCTCTGTTAAACAAGTACTTAAAATTGTATTTATAAACAATTATAAGCTTTACTATTCTCAAAATATCAATATAACATACTTCTTCCATATTATTCCTTACTTGGTAAACAACCCAATAAGAAAGTTTTCATTAGCAATTGAACCCACTTACTAAGATACATGAACAGACTTACTTCAAGTAACATGCATACTCCTTACAAATATGTCACCACAAAGATCCCACCCTCAGTCTTTACCTGAGGCACGGTGACCCTCAGGTTAAATTTACCACCACCCCATCCCCATCTCCATCTCCGTCTCCGTCTCCATCTCATACTTAGAGCAATCCTCTGATCTTCCAGGACTATTGCAAGTTTATCTTTTTAACCACTTGTAAGCCTCACATATTAATGTACATCTACTTACACTAATTAAGGCATACAAAGCAATGCATTTAGCTTAACAGTCGTTATTATACACCCACACTAAACAAAAACACATTAACATCTGTCTATTCACACGAACAGGAACACACATGGCTGATGTTATTAGCATTAGCAACACTTTTTCAACTAACATATTCATCGTCACTAACAGATTCTCAGCAACTTCAAATTCACAGCTACACTGTCTCAATTCTTATAACTTAACACAATATTTTTGCAGCTAACATAAAATGCAAACTCTAACAAATTGGCCTATTTTATTGCTAAAGCTTTTCTCTCCAGGCACTTTCCTAGTGAGTTCAGTAAACTATAAACATTAATTGCTTCATAAGGCCTAATCAACAGCTTAACCCATGAAACAGTTGGGGGCTTTCAACCAACTGAAGTGAACATTCGCTACTGGATCAGCATCAGCTCAAGTAAGCATGCTTATTTTAACAATGACATTTACCTGATCAATTTAGAAGAATTGCTGAACTGATGAGAAGAAAGGCCTCAACATCAACAGAGTAATAAGGCCCCAAAACAAGCCAGCAGCTGTGCAATTATGAAAGTTGCCTGAGTGGCTTTAAGTTTGCATTAGCAGAGTCAGATATTGTGACACCTTTGATAGGAAATCTAACCACAAAGTGTAGAGAAAAAAAACTGGACCGGAGTTTAGTCTGACATGGAATGAGTTTTAAAGACTACTTCAGTTTGTGATGCACAGCCATATACAGACTAACTCACTATTTTGTACACATTATAACTTCACACATCATTGTTTATGTTATAAACTCAGTTGCACTGTACTTTTGAAAGGAATATATAGGTCATACGTACTTCTGAGCTAGTTCTGCCATTTTTTTGTGTCATCATTGATTTGTGTCTTATAACTCAACTCAGTTGACTCAGTTTCATAATCCTGAGTAAGTCTGTTTAAGAAAACTTTTTTAAATTTATGACTGATGCTATATCAAGAGTTCCTTGGAGAAAGGCATTCCATATTTTCACAATTTCTTGTGTGAAATGCTTCTCACATAACCATTGAACTGTTCATCTGCACCCCTTTGTCTGAACTCTCACACCAAAGGAAATCATTTATCTTCATGTCCCCAGTCGAATCCTTTAATGAATCCAGAATACTTACACAACACAAGGAGGCCATTACAGCAGTCATGTCTGTGCAGATTCTCATAGAGCAATTCACCCTCATCCATTCCAATACCTTCTCCCTGAAGCCCTTTTTCAGATAGTAATCAAATTCCCTCTTGAATATCTTGATTGAACCTACCTCCACCATAATTTCATGCACTGCATTTTACTAAATGATTGCATGATGTTAATAATTATTCACACCTCTTCAGGTACTGCAGTAATCTGTATCCACATGCAACAAGCCCAGTGCCCTACAGTAAGGCACAAATCAAGAGTGTGATGGAATAGTCTCCACTTGACAATGCAGCTTCAAGAACACTTGAGAAGCTTGATAGCAACCAGGACAAAGTAGCCCATTTGATTAACAACTGATCCACAACCTTCACTCTTCACTCTCTCCACCATTGACACGCAGTGGGGCAGCAGTGTGTATCAGTTATAAGATACATTACAGTAACCCACCAAGGCTCCTTAACAGTATCTTCCAAATTAACAACCTCTTCCACCAGAAAGACAAGTGCAGCAGATGCATGAGAACGCCACCACCTGTAAGTTTCCTGCTAAGCCACACACCATACTGTTGAGCAACTATACTTTCCTTCCTTCACTGGGACTTCCTTCCTGACAGTATTGTGGATATCCTTACTCTTGAAGGACTGCAACTGTTCAAGAAGGCAGCTCACCAACTTCTCCAGTGCAATTCAGAATTGATAGTGAATGTTCGCCAGAGTTGCTGCTGATGCCAGGATAAGCTTAACTGAATTTCTCGTATGATTCTACCACAAATTGTGCTTTAGCCCACATTGTTCAAATGCCTATAAGATTCTGTCCTTAGGACTTTGATTTAACCATTCAAAAAATTGCACTGATTTGACCCCTGGATTCTCAGATTGAAAGTCTGGTACTCTACTGACTGAGCTATCAGGCTCCCTAAGAGGAGGGGACTGCCATACGTTGGCCAGGAATATGGGTTTCTTCTGTGGCAGGTGAGAATTCTACCACTGAAACACCAATGTAACCATAGCACAAATGTTCTTTAAAAATTAACAGATCTGTCTAATCAGCATGCTCAAAGATGTTTTTATCCACCTCTGGAGCAGGTGGGACTTGAAGCCAGGTCTCTCAGTCCAGGGAGAGGAACACTACTATTGCACCACAAGAAGGCCCTCAAATTGAACTTGTAACTTGATAACCTTATTTGTAACACGACTCACATTAAAGCATATGCAGTACAACATCAACATTTGCTACTAATTATTTAATTTCTTAATTACTTGTTTATTTCAGTAACAAACACACAGTTACAATATGTTTACACAATACCTGCCCACTAGAGGTTTTGCTTTCAGCACTTGCTTGGTACCATTCCCTATCCATCTCAAATAAAAGTGCAGTCAAAATATTGCCCTTTCCTTTCATCATATTGGTCCATCACTCATGTTCCTGGCAATTTCATTGGATCCCATCTACTTTACTAAATTCAAAAACCTTGTTCTCCTGTATAGATTCCTCAAGAGTTTCATCCCGCTGAGTCAATTTAGCTTTATTAGCTTTATTGTCACATACTCAAATGTCAAAAGTTTATAAGTTGCCACTTACAGCACCATCTTAGCTACAAAGGTACCTGGGTGCAATCCTTAGTTACATAGTAGAGAAATGAAGAAAACTGTTACATTACAGCTATACACAATATAACACAATTGTGTTACAGCTATACACAATTAATTTAATTTAATCTAATTTAATCTAACTATAAGTCAGAGAAACAAACAGCAAAGTCAAAAACACAAACATCACAGTTTCCCGCCCAAGGTAGTCCACAACAGACCAGCACAGGGGGCCTCCACATCAAAGTTCTAACTTTATCCACTTCTTTGCATTTGTCCACAGGTTCTGTTCTTCTCACTTTAATCATTTTGGATCCTGCCATTCTTGCAGAAACATTAGTCTTCCTATCCGCTCTGTAGCCTTTGCATTATCAAGTGCTTGCAACCATTTCTTGATAACTCATGGAGTGAATAAAACTGGTTGAAGGCTGGCATCTTGTGATTCAGCAGACTTCAGGAGGACACTGAAATGCTTGTCCATTTAGCGCTTCTGGCTGAAGATGCTTGCCAATGCTTAAGTCTTGTCTTTAGTGTTATTGTGCCAAGTTCTCCCTTCATTGAAGGTGGGGCCATATGTGCAGTCTCCTCCTCCAGTGAGTTGACCATTCATTACTGGATGTGGCAGAGCTTCAGAGCTTAGATCCAGTCTGCTGGTTGTGGTATTGCTTCGCTTTCTCTATCACTGCTAATATGTTGCTTGGCATGTAAATGTCTTCTGCTGTAGCTTCACCAGATTGATACCTCTTTTATAGGATGGCTGAGCTGCTCCTGGTATACCCTCTTCATTGATCCAGGCTTGATTTTCACTGGTTTGGTTGTAGTGGTAGAGTGAAGATATGCTGACACATGAGATTACAGACTGTGGCAGAAAACAAATCTGTTGCTCATGGCCTACAGTGCCTCAAATACATCCAGTCTTGAGTTGCATGATCTGGTTGAAATCTATTTCACTTGGCAGGAGGGTAGTGCCACAGAGCATGATGGAAGGTATTCTCAATGTGAAGGTGGGACTTTAACTCCACAGATCTAATCAGTAGCTTTTTCTACAAGTACTGTCACATTGCATTTATTGTCACATTTATTGCAGGCAAATTGGTGAGGATCAGGTCAAGTAAATTTTTCTCTTGTTGGTTCCTTCATCTCCTGTGATCTTTAGGACTTGGCCAGCTAAGTCAATAGTGGTGCTACCAAGCCATACTTAGTGATGGATGTTTAAGTCCTCGACATATTAGATTCTATACTGCTGCTACCCTCAGTGATCCATTTAGTGCTGTTCAACATGGAGAACTGATTAATTCCCCCTCAAACTTACTTTGAATGGTTATTTTCCATCATTACAATTAGTTGGAATGTTAGATTAAAAAAAGGTTGTTCCTGGGATATTGACATCATTGACTAGGTCAGCGTACATTGCTTAATCTGAATTGCCCAGAGGGCATTTAACTGGCAAACACATTGCTGTGGTTTGGAGATACAGGTAAACCAGATCAGGTGAGAATGTCCGATTTTCCCATCCCAAAGAACATCCTGAACCAGATGGGTTTTTAACAATTGGAGTGATTATCCATAATGTCAAAATAGCCTCTGTACATGCAGAGTTGGAGGCTGACAAAGTTTCTTCTCCCTGGCAATGTCTGTGGAAAAAGTCTCCTTGGCTACTGCTCCTTTGCTACACTGGCCTTGTTGTCCATTGTTCTCCAGCTGCTGAACTGCCCAAGGAGGAGCATTCCTGGAGCTGGGAAGTTATGCAGGGGCCTGGTTTTCCACTGCACCTGTTTCTTCCCACCTGCTGCTACCTCCTTGCTATCATAGTAGGAGGAGTGATCCACCTTCCTGTCCTGAGGCTTAAAAATCAGATAAAATGGTCACCGATGCATGCATAGTTGGGGCCAATGATATCAGCTGGCCATAACACATATTCCTGTCCATGCATGTTTGTTGCTCCACCTGGTGGTGGCATTCACAATAAACAATGAACATAAATCTAGAATGAAAAACCAATCTAATGCGGACCACAAAACATTGTGGTCCACATTAGATTGGTTTTTCATTTTAGATTTATTCATTATATTCAAATATCATTATTTGCCATGGCGGAATTAATACCCCCTGAGCATTAACCTGATACTCGTCCAATGACAATAAGATGACATCAACACCTCCCCACTTAGGCACTTTGGGAATGATACAAATAGTTTTGTTGATGAGCAAGCTTATAACTTGCTGAGAACAACTCTCATCCTATGAACTTTCTTTTTGAATTTACATTTTCTGTTGAAAAAGAAATGTTGTTCAGACAGGGTTGAAATTTGAAGCAGTTGAGAGTGTGGTGCTGGAAATGCACAGCTGGCCAACATTTTGAGCATAAGCCCTTCATTAGGAATGATAATTCATTCCTGATGAAAGGCTTATGCTCGAAACATTGATTTTCCTGCTCCTCGGATGCTGCCTGACTGGCTGTATTTTTCCAGCACCACACTCGCGACTCTGATCTCCAGCATCTGCAGTCCTCACTTTCTCCTGAAATTTGAAACATTTGAGAGTCTGTTATTCCGGACGCAGATCTGATAGTCACAGGATAGTCATTTAGTGAGTCACATAGAGGTAAAATGGTGCTCCTAGATTCACTATGTTTTCTGTAGAGACTTCACTTTCTGGAGTGTACATTTATTTTAAGTGATCTGTCTGAGCATTAACCTTCAGACCATTGCTTTTACAATTTTAATCATTCACAAGTTACAATTAGCTCATTGAGACAGGTTTGCCTCAACTACCATAGTACAACAATAGAACTAGATAATCTGGAATTAAGAATCTAAGATGCTCATGAATCCACTGTCAATTGCCAGAAAAACCCATCTGGAAAAGAAACTATCATCCTTACATGGTCTGGCCTACAATCACAATGTGGCTGACTCTTAACTGCCCTTTGTGCAATTAAGGATGGGCAAGAAATGCTGTCCTAGCCAGAGATGCTGTCATCCCATGAATGAATTTAAAAAAGACTTCTCAGTCTCTGCCTAACAGCCTGCTTGCACTGAAAGGTAAAACTAAGGAGAGAAAACTGCAATAACCACTACAGTCCAAAAACAGAACTAGACAACTAGTGAATGAAGGAGTTAGTGAATACACTAGACGATTAATTGATTTACGATTGTCAGAAAAACCCATCTTGTTCACTAATGTCCTTTAGGGAAGAAAACTTCTATCCTTACCTGGTCTGGCTTAATGTGACTCCAGATTCCCAGCAATGTGATTGAGTCTTAACTGCCTCCTGGACAATAAGGGATGGTCAATAAATGCTGGCCTAGCCAGTGATAACCTCTTCCTGCAAATGATTTAAAAAACTCCTTGAAATTTAAAAAACGCTGGAAACACTCAGTAAGTTGAGCTTTCAAGATAATATTTCACGCATTACTTGACAAAGGCTTACCTGATCAATGAAACACAATCCAATTTTATTTTCATGACTTAAAATCAATTAATTCAGTGTTCTCTGTTGTTAGCAAATGATTGTCAGCACCTCGTCTAGTTACTTTCTATTTTCTGATATTCAAGGTCAGACATTGCATTCTAGAGTGGGTATCTCACCATGGTTCATGCCTCTCTTAAAGTTGTGTCCTTGAAAACTGAGAAAATCCTTGGCACTGTTGGAGGATAGTAATGTGTAAAACATTACTGACATCTTTCTGGACAAAGCAAGTCCTGGATTGTGACTGGATTACAATATATTATCAAGGCTGACAAATTTTAAAGAATCGTAATGTAGAAAGAGCCATTCAGCACACAGAGCCTCGTTTGAAAAGCAACTCAATTCAAACCATTTCTTTCCCTTTTTCCCATATCCGTACACTTTGTTCTCATGAATTATTATCTGCTTACCACACTGGAAGATATTATTTGTGAAATAACTCCACAGAGGCTGGTATCGCATCACCAAGTGTTAGATCTCATATTTTCCAATGAGAATCCGAGTTGCGGGGTGGTTTCAGGTAACATTTATTGCAGCTTTACTTTTGGTACACCTTCATTTCTCCAGAGCAATAAGTTACAAACAAAGCTTCAGACTGTTTTAACATAAACAGTTTAAATTTAGAATGCATATGATTCCCCAACCTCCTTGTTTATTATTGGTCAGCAGCACCAATTTATCACTTTGTAATTGGCTCTGGTACAGCATCTTATGCAGTTCATGCCTTCCTCAGCAATTTACTTGTTGTGCATACAGTTTAACTGTTGATACTCCTTACTCAAAGGAAGTACTGTCACACTCAGCAATTTCAATATATTTCCAATTAAGCTAATCATATCATTGAATGACAAAGAAATGGACAGGCTTGTGTTTCACCACCGATCCTTCACAATGTTTCCCAGACTCTCTTATCTTCCATATGGGGCAGATTTTACTGTTTGAAACTGGTTCAAATCTTTGCTTTTAGTGACTATTTTTGTATATAGGTAGATTTACCAGGGAAGACAGTAGAGCAAAAATGGCAGGAGTTTGTGGGTATAATTGAGGACACTGTACAGAGGTTCATCCCCAAGAAAAGAAAGATTATCCAGGGAGGGATTAGACAGCCATGGCTGACAAAGGAAGTCAGGAACTGTATTAAAGAAAAAGAGAGATCCTATAAAGTGGCCAAGAGCAGTGGGAAATCAGAAGATTGAGAAGGCTACAAAAACAAACAGAGGATAACAAAGAGAGTAATAAGAAAGGAGAGGATCAAATATGAAGGTAGGCTAGCCAGTAATATTAGAAATGATAGTAAAAGTTTCTTTCAATACATAAGAAACAAACGACAGGCAAAGGTAGACATTGGGCCACTTCAAACTGATGCTGGAAGCCTATGATGGGAGATAAGGAAATAGCAGAAGAACTTAACAAGTAGTTTGCGTAGTTTTCACAGTGGAAGACATGAGTAATATCCCAACAATTAAAGGGAGTCAGGGGGCTGAGTTGAGTATGGTTGCCATTACAAAAGAGATAGTGCTAGAAAAGCTAAAAGGCCTTAAAATTGATAAATCTCCTGGCCCCGATGGGATACACCCTAGAGTTCTGAGAGAGGTGGCTGAGGAAATAGCGGAGGCATTGGTTGAGATCTTTCAAAAGTCACTGTAGTCAGTGAAAATCCCGGATGATTGGAAGATCGCTATTGTAACCCCCTTGTTCAAGACAAAAGATGGAAGATTATAGGCCAATTAGCCTAACCTCAGTTGTTGGTAAAATTCTAGAATCCATCATTAAGGATAAGGTTTCTAAATTCTTGGAAGAGCAGAGTCGGATTAGAACAAGTCAACATGGATTTAGTAAGGGGAGGTCATGCCTGACAAACCTGTTGGAATTCTTTGAAGAGGTGACAAGTAGGTTAGACCAGGGAAATCCAGTGGATGTGGTCTATCTAAACTTCCAAAAGGCCTTTGATAAGGTGCCACACGGGAGGCTGCTCAGCAAGGTGAAGGCCCATGGTGTTCGAGGTGAGCTACTGGGATGGATTGAGGATTGGCTGTCTGACAGAAGGCAGAGAGTTGGGAAAAAAGGTTCTTTTTCGGAATGGCAGCCGGTGACAAGCAGTGTCCCGCAGGGTTCAGTGTTGGGGCCACAGCTGTTCACATTATAAATTAATGATCTGGATGAAGGGACTGGGGGCATTCTAGTGAAGTTTGCAGATGATACAAAGTTAGGTAGACAGTCAGGTAGTACTGAGGAAGTGGGAAGGCTACAGAAGGATCTAGACAGTTTGGGAGAGTGGTCCAGGAAATGGCTGATGGAATTCAACATGAGCAAATGCGAGGTCTTGCACTTTGGCAAAAAGAATAAAAGCATAGACTACTTTCTAAACGGTGAGAAAATTCGTAAAGCCAAAGTACAAAGGGATCTGAGAGTGCTAGACGAGGATTCTCTAAAGGTAAACATGCAGGTTGAGTCCATGATTAAGAAAGTGAATGCAATGTTGTCACTTATCTCAAGAGGGTTGGAATATAAAAGCACCGTTGTGCTACTGAGACTTTATAAAGCTCTGGTTAGGCCCCATTTGGAGTACTGTGTCTAGTTTTGGTCCCCACACCTCAGGAAGGACATACTGGCACTGGAACGTGTCCAGCGGAGATTCACACGGATGATCCCTGGAATGGTTGGTCTAACATATGAGGAACGGCTGAGGATCTTGGGATTGTATTCATTGGAGTTTAGAAGATTAAGAGGAGACTTAATAGAAACTTACAAGATAATACATGGCTTGAAAAGGGTGGATGCTAGGAAATTGTTTCCGTTAGGCGAAGAGACTAGGACCCGTGGACACAGTCTTAAAATTAGAGGGGGTCAATTCAGAACAGAAATGCAGAGACATTTCTTCAGCCAGAGAGTGGTGGGCCTGTGGAATTCATTGCCGCAGAGTGCAGTGGAGGCCGGGATGCTAAATGTTTTCAAGGCAGAGATTGATAGATTCTTGATGTCTCGAGGAATTAAGGGCTACGGGAAGAATGCGGGTAAGTGGAGTTGAAATGCCCATCAGCCATGATTGAATGGCGGAGTGGACTCGATGGGCCGAATGGCCTTACTTCCACTCCTATGTCTTATGGTCTTATGGTCTTATATACAACCACTTCAGAATCAATGACTATGATTATCTGAAAAATCTTAACTAAAACCTAATAAAAGTGTTGTAACCAATTGATTTAAGAGAGATTCACTAATTAAATGTCTTATCTATGTCTTATGTGTAAACAACTGTAGCTGCATATTCTATCTCAGTTCAATAACCTTGAGTCGACAGAGCTATTATTGTTCTACTTGGCTACATCAAGCAAATATTTCCTAAGTGCTCTAACTATGGCCAGCCATGTTCTGCTGCATTAGTCATGGGCAGCCGTCGGCCATTTTGTGCTGCTCAGTCATGGGCATCCCTAACACAAAATCATTCTTTATTTACAAGTGGAGAGCTTTGACACTGATCCAACTCCCTCAGAGCCTGCTCTCAGACTGAACAGATGTCTGACCACTCCTGTTCTTATCTGTCAACTAGGGCTCCTGATTTGGACAAGATTAATAGCCCCAATCAAGGAACTTATATTCTTTGAGATCCGCCTTGTTGACTACATCCTTCCCCCTCTGAGCCTGTTCTTTTTTTTTTGTAGCTGCTTCTGGATTGTTTTAGCACAAGGTCAGGTATCCCAACTCTGCCTCTGATCCCGGCGGCATGTAATGCACAGTTGCTGTCCTCTTGTGCTAGAGATCTGTTGTTGGAAAAGCGCAGCAGGTCAGGCAGCATCCAAGGAGCAGGAGAATCAACGTTTCGGGCATGAGCCCTTCTTCAGGAATCATTCAGATTTACCTGGCCATTGTCATGAATGTTGGCAGCAGTTGGTAGTAAGTTTTGTCCTTGGTGGCACTCTGGGCATTGTGCTACCAATGCAGCTATGTCTGCCATCCAATCCTAGCCAACAGACATAACTTCTAGCCAATATTTTCATTTTGGAAACCCCTGAATGACCCTGGTGGAGTTCAGCCAGTATCTGGTGGCGAACTATCCTCGGGCCAATCACTTTTGCTCCCCATAATAATATACCACCCTCTACTGTGATTTGCTCCCTCCGGGTCCATAAAGGTTTCAATTCTGGTTGTGATGGCCCTTTAGTTTCCCCCAACACCACCTGCTACTTCAGTTTTGCCAGGACTGGATATGTCTGCGCCAAGATCTGATATTGTCAGCAGTGACTGGAAGTGGGTGCAGAAAATTTAAAATCTTTACAGACTCTGCCAGTGGCAGTACCACTGGTGGTGTATCTGCCAGCAGGAGGTAGCTCAATGTATCCGCACTTGCTACTTGCCTCCTGGAAGGTGTTCCAATTTGTAAATATATGCACTTAGAATTAGAGCCTGTTGCTGAATTCGGCCTGAAGCTATGGGGGGCACGCTTGTCCTCTTTAAGTAGAACTAGCAGCGGTTTGTTCCCCATTATTATTAACCATGGGAATGGCCTTGCATGGGTAAGAAGCATGGTTGACACAAGGTCAGATCCAGTGATGTATAAAGTCTGTAAAGGTATCGATGGACCTTCAGGGTGTGCACTGTCTTAGATACTGTTTTGCTGTGGGCTGGCCTAGAATCCCTCTGGGCGAAAGTGAATACTACAGATGCTGGAGATTAGAGTCAAGAGTATGGTGCTGGAAAAGTACAGCAGGAATCCTGATGAAGGGCTTTTGCCCAAAACGTCGATTTTTCTGCTCCACGGTTGCTGCCTGACCTGCTGTGCTTTTCCAGTGCCATACTTTCAACTAGAATCCCGCTGTTCAGGATATGTCCCAAGTGAGGCTATGCAATTGCCTTCAATTAAGTGGTGCTCCCACGCTTAGTTGGACTAGTGAGGGTGTCCATTTCCATTGGCATACTCTATAACTCATATGCTGCCCTTGCTGCAATTTCCAATGATAAAGCCAGTTGTAGTGCCTCTTTGTACTCCACTTGGGCTTCAGCTAGTAGGCACTTTTGCATGGTTACATATTAATTCCACTCTCACCGCCAATGGGATAACTACACACAGACTAGTGTCCCATCACCAAGTGGATTTACACATGGAGTGCCCTTGACAATCACTGCAATCTGCGTAAACAAAATATTGAAAAATATGTTTGTGTTTTCTTCAGATTTTCAACATCTATGGTATTTTATATTTGTATGAGACAACTGAAGCTTCCACTGCTGTGG
Source organism: Hemiscyllium ocellatum (assembly GCF_020745735.1). Taxonomy (NCBI): domain Eukaryota; kingdom Metazoa; phylum Chordata; class Chondrichthyes; order Orectolobiformes; family Hemiscylliidae; genus Hemiscyllium; species Hemiscyllium ocellatum. The sequence continues at coordinate 39,798,056 of NC_083430.1, forward strand.
AGGGACTCTGATCATGATTATCTCGAAATTATCACAAAGATATTTTACACCATGACACATAGCACCTGAGCAGTAACATCACACCCACACAGTAAATAAAGCAATGCACCATTCCCTTCCTGCCATTTACAAAATAGGGACTGGATCAGGTTACAAGCGAAATGACAAATTCATTCTTGGTTTGCATTATGATGAACCCTTGTAATGCCAGAGGCATAGGTTCACTTTCTGGATGACTGAGTTCACTGTTCAGTCTCTGCCTCCTTAACCTCACCCCTTGTCCCTTATCTGTGGTCTGATGACCTTCAAGTTAAACTCACCGGTAGCCCCATCTCTCTAAGGACACAGCACCCTGTGATCCTCAGGGACTTTAGTTAAAAAGTGTAGCACTGGAAGAGCATAGCAGGTCAGGCAGTATCCAAGGAGCAGGAGAATCAACATTTTGGGCATAAGCCCTGGATTAGGAATGTTGCGGGGAGAGGGGCGTCAAGGGGGCTGAGAGATAAATAGGAGGGGGGTAGGGATTGGGGAATGTTGTTTGGAAGGCAATAGTTAGATGAAAGTGGGGAGTGATGGTGATTGGTGGTGTGTGTATGTGTGCGCGCGTATGTGCAACAGTCCAATTTCACCAGTTGAAAAGGATGTGAAAACTATCCTGTCAGTACTGAACTTTTCTATGGAAACAGAAGATTAATGGTGTTGTAATTGAAATGTTCAGGATAATTTTTAAAACTTGATAGGATAAATATGTAGAAACCATTTTATTTCATGGAAGAGTCCACAGCAAGACCTTTCAGAATAACAAAGAAAACATTTCTCCACTTGGGTTCCAGATACCCTTGTTTCTCTCATTGCACCTTATCAGCTTGCACTGTCAGCATTTTGTGGGTAAAGTCTTTTCACTTTGCCCAATTTTCAATTGAAAATATATTATACAAACAATGAAACACACAAAGAGATCATTTAGCTCACTTATGCATTTACAATTCTCATTTCCAAAGTGGCATTAGTTTCTCTCAAAAGGTGCTGCATTTTGGAAAGGCAAATCAGGCAGGACTTATACACTTATTGGTAAGTTCATGGGGAGTATTGCTAAACAAAGAGATCTTGGAGTGCAGGTTCATAGTTCCTTGCAAGTGGAGTCCCAGGTGAACGGGATAGTGAAGAAGGTGTTTGTGGTATACTTGCCTTTATTGGTCACTGCATTGAGTATAGGAGTTGGGAAATCAAGTCTCAACAATGTGATTGAGTGTTTTGAAGAAGTAGCAAAGAGGATTGATGAGGGCAGAGCGGTACATGTAATCTATATGGACTTCAGAAAGGCGTTCGACAAGGTTCCCCATGGGACACTGGTTAGCAAGGTTAGATCTCACGGAATAAAGGGAGAACTATCCATTTGGATACAGAACTGGCTCAAAGGAGAAGACAGTGGGTGGAGGTGGAGGGTAGTTTTTCAGACTGGAGGCCTGTGACCAGTGGAGTGCCACAAGGATCGGTGCTGGGTCCTCTACTTTTTGTCATTTTCATAAATGATTTGGATGCGAGCATAAGAGATACAGTTAGTAAGTTTGCAGATGACACCAAAATTGGAGGTGTAGTGGACAGCGAAGAGGGTTATCTCAGATTACAAGAGGATCTTGACCAGATGGGCCAATGGGCTGAGAAGTGGCAGATGGAGTTTAATTCAGATAAATGCAAGGTGCTGCATTTTGGGAAAGCAAATCTTAGCAGAAATTATACACTTCATGGTAAGGTCCTAGACAGTGTTGCTGAACAAAGAGACCTTGGAGTGCAAGTTCATAGCTCCTTGAAAGTAGAGTCACTGGTAGATAGGATAGTGAAGAAGGCATTTGGTATGCTTTCCTTTATTGGTCAGAGTATTGAGTACAGGAGTTGGGAGGTCATGTTGCGGCTGTACAGGACATTGGTTAGGCCACTGTTGGAATATTGTGTGCAATTCTGGTCTCCTTCCTATCGGAAAGATGTTGTGAAACCTGAATGTGTTCAGAAAAGATTTATAAGGATGTTGCCAGGGTTGGAGGATTTGAGCTATGGGGAGAGGCTGAACAGGCTGGGGTTGTTTTCCCTGGACCGTTGGAGGCTGAGGGGTGACCTTATAGAGGCTTACAAAATTGTGAGGGGCATGAATAGGATAAATATACCAAGCCTTTTCCCTGGGGTCGGGGAGTCCAGAACTAGAGTGCATAGGTTTAGGGTAAGAGGGGAAAGATATAAAAGGGACCTAAGGGGCAACGTTTTCACGCAGAGGGTGGTATGTGTATGGGATGAGCTGCCGGAGGACGTGGTGGAGGTTAGTACAATTGCAACATTTAAAAGGCATTTGGATGGGTATATGAATAGGAAGGGTTTGGAGGGATATGGGCCGGGTGCTGGCAGGTGGGACTAGATTGAGTTGGGATATCTGGTCAGCGTGGACAAGTTGGACAGAAGGGTCTGTTTCCATGCTGTACATCTCTATGACTCTATTGGTTAGGCCACTTTTGGATTATTGTGTGCAATTCTGGTCTCCCTGCTATAGGAAGGATGTTGTAAAACTTTATAAGGGTTCATAAAACATTTACAAGGATGTTTCTGCAGTTGGAGGATTTGAGCTATAGGGAGAGGCTGAGTCCCTGGAATGTCAGATACTGAGGAGTGCCCTTATAGAGATTTATGGGACATGGCTAGGATAAATAGCCAAGGTCTTTTTCAAAGGGTAGAGGTGTTCAAAGGTGGAGGGCATGGGTTTAAGGTGAGAGGGGAAAGATTTAAAAGGAACCTAAGGAGCAACGTTTTCAAACAGATAATGGGGCATGTATGGAATGAGCTCTCAGAGGAAGTGGTGGAGGCTGGTACAATTACAACATTTAAAAGGCAACTGATGGGTATATAAATAGGAAGGGTTTAGAGGGATATGGGCCAAATGCTGGCAAGTGGCACTAGATTAATTTAGGATATATGGTCGGCATGGGTGAGTTGGACTGAAGAGTCTGTTTCCATGCTGTGCAGCTCTATGACTCTAAAAAGTTACAAAGCAGTTCAGAAGTAGAGTCATATTGAACTTGAAATATTAACCAGCTTCTCTTGGGGAGATCCAAGATGGCGGCGACTCAGCAAGTCTGAGTTTACAGTGCTCTTCCCAAAACCTGGGTAAAGTGAGTTACTCACCCCCACCACACTTACCAAACCACCCAAAAAAATTTTCTAACCTTAATTAGCTGCTTACTATTATATTTAAGCAGTTTAATATTAAGTGGATAATGAGTAAACCAAAGGGATCCCGCAGCTCTCAGAAAACAAAGACCCCTCCCCCACCCTCCTCTCCTCCTCCGGCTGCAGCTGATGTAAAAACAGGCCTTGAAGAGATGATTGCCAGGCTGGAAACGACACTCGTCAATTTCATCGCAGAATCCAGACAGAGATGGAACTCATTCGAAGAAAAGTTACAAAAGCACAGCCAGGCTATTGAGGAATTACAGGGCCGAGTGAAGGGGGCAGAGCTAAAGGCCACGACCTCCGAGGCTGCAGCACAAACAGCTGCAGAACAGGTGCGAGCTCTGGAGCAGAGAGTCCGGGCCTTTGAAATCTACATGGATGACCTGGATAATAGAAATCGGAGAAAGAATATCCGTCTTCTGGGCCTCCCTGAACAAGAAGAGAAGGGACAGTTAGCAGTATTTCTGGAGCGATGGCTGCCCCAGCTTTTAAACCTGGGGGCTGAAACTGATCGGGTAAGGGTGGAGTGGGCCTACCGGGTCGCAGTACGCGGATCTAGCCCAAACCAGCGCCCACGCCCGGTCCTGTTCCGGCTGCAGAGTTATAGGGAGAGGCAGATACTCCTGGATGCCTCCAGAAATCTTGGAAAGGATCCTAAAGCCATGATCCATGAAGGATCCAAGATTATGTTATTTCAGGACTTCTCCCCGGCTTTGGCACGAAGGAGGAAGGCGTTTGATGAGGTGAAGAAATGTCTAAGGAACTTAAATATTCAATACACCTTACGCTACCCAGCGACGTTATGCTTTAACCACGAAGGATCCGAGTATAATTTTAGATCACCAGAAGAGGCTAAGGAACTTTTAGACTCGTTTAAATAAATCTTAAGAGACAATTTATGTTGGCTTGCCTCTTCCACACTCCGTGGGGAGAAGTGGATACTTTACTCTACTTTACTTTTGCTTCTGGGAGCAGGGTTGTCTTCCCTTGCTATTTTATGTTATTATACTTAACTGTAATTTGTTGGAGTTGTAATTTTATAGTTATGTGTGTTTGTACGTGGTATTGATGCTATCAGATATACTCAGGTATGGGTGGGGAGGGGTGGGGGTGGGGCGCTCACTGTTAACTCTAGCTCGGTATTATATCTAAATCCTATTAAGGAGCGCCCGGGTCAAGGGTGGGACACTGTTTGGGAGAGGATATGGTGGACCTTTAGAAAGGAAGTAAGGCCCCCTGAGAACAAGGGGGAGGATCTCCATTCAAACATGTTTTTTTTTGTTCTTATTGTTTGGAAATAGTTTCCTTTTTATTATACTGTTATGAGTGTATTAGAGAACATTTTCTCTTGTTTGAAGGATGTAAGTGACTCAACTATACACTCTGGATAATTGTGGATTAGATTAGTAGTTAACTGAGTTTCATTGTTTTTCTTTCTTCTTTAGTATCATTCCTTTGAATTTTGATGATTATATATTTAAGATCTATTTTTATATTAATGTTTGTGCTTGAAAGTTCTGTTTATTTTTGTAAATCTGTCAAAATATTAAATTTCTAATAAAAATATCTTTAAAAAAAAAACCAGCTTCTCTTTACACAGATACTTTCAGACCTGCTGATCTTCTAAGCACTTTCCAGTTTTTAGTTTCTTTCATGTGTGACACTTGTTATAAACAGGACATGGGAGATTCTTTTCATCTTTGCTTTATTTCCAGCTCAGGGGCTAACTTGCTTATCAAAGTGGTGTCAACAGGTTAAGGCTGTTGATTTAGGTTCAACAGAGTTTGAAAATAAGATTGACTTGAAATTTTAACTTTACTTTCTTCCCACAGATGCTCCCAGACCTGCTGAGTTTCTTCAGCAATTTCTGATTTTGTTTCAGATCTCCAGCATCTACAGCTCTTGGTTTTATTATACAACTTAGGTTGAATATGGAGATGCCTGTGGAGTACTATACCAAATGATTCAGTATGCTCAAGAGAAAAGTGCATTCCAAACAGTATGGAAACTCTATCCAAACAAATATTTCTTTCTGAAGTATAGTTACAGTTCTATCAATGATTCAAACTAATGCACTTTGTATACAATTGAAAATGCTCAACATTGATGTCATTGATACATACAGTAATGTGCACATCAACATACCATCTTCTGGGGGCATGCAAAAATTCTGAATTAATTCTCAAACTTTTAATGCAGCTTATAACATAAACTCTTCAACTGTTGATGAATAATGTAAATTGTGACTGTTTTAAACTCCACAAGTTCACCCTGTTGAATACTCTTCAGTTAAACTGGAATATTCCTTCAATGTTGCTCACATTCAAAAACAAGTAATCAGACAGAATCAAAGCTCCTTATTCATTATTAATTTCTTTGAACATAACATTCTCATAGGAATCAACATAAATGATTAAATGTAACCAGGATTATTAAAACCTTTCATCAGCAATTAATTTCTGAACTAGAGAAAGCCAACTCAATTAAATCCACCAATCTGCAGCTGTCCAAATAGTAGCTTTACCATCACCGCTGAATTCTACAAAGCAATTTAATCAAAAATTCGCTGTGGAGCTGCTCTTATTCCTAATTATAATTCAATTAAGTTTGCATCTTTTTTTAAATGCAATCTAACTCTTGTACAATTAAGAAATGTCATCTATGTACTTAAAGTAACTAATACCTTGTAAGTCAAATGAGCCATTGGTTGCTTCTGAAATATTGCTACAATATGATCTGGGCAATGCCATTTTAAAAGTTTAGTTTAAGGAAGATAACAATTTAATTAAACTTGATTTTCAGAGATTTAAACATTGTTCTCAGGAATTAACTTTATTCCCGGGAAACTGAGATATAACATTGTCAATACCAGAAGGTCTAATTGTGATGACTATTTGGGATAGAAATGCAATATTAGATGACATGCCTCCTGGCTTGCTGTAGTCATGGGACCTCTACCAAGAGACACTGCAGGCATCCATTTTGTGGCCAGTTCAATAAAAACACATTGCACACTGTTGACCTGTGAGCTCATGACGTGATGCCAAAGTTGAGCTGAGATTGATTGTTGAATATCTGTATAGAAGCATAGCTACATAAAGACAAATGTTGAATGTTTAGAGTTGCTGAATACTGCTAACAGCAAAGGAAAGGAATAATTAAACAAGTCACAGATGAAAACAGTGGCTAACATAATTAGCTAAAATTTTCCTCCCTGACTATTGGACAAAACTAAAAATGATATGTAGTAGAACTGTTAGCTTTTCCTGTTGCAACGGCAAATCTATGAAATGACAACAAACCAGAGCAGTTATGAGTAGCAACATTTTTATCTCTTTTGGAGAGAGAAATAAATGTGTTAACTCTAAATGCCTCACAGAACAAGGTAAAAACAGCAGAAATTTTGAAAGATTTAAAGACATGCTTTGAACCCCAAGTGAATATAACCTTTGAATGGTATGTGTTTAGTGTTGGGACCCAAGATTAAAAAAAGTGTCCATTGATCAAAATGAGACTGTGTAAATGCACCTCAAAGAACCCAGTGACTTTGTGCAATGAAAAACTTAATTAAAGTCTAGCTGTATTCGGCAAAAGCACCTTGACAGAAATTGAAGAAACCTACTCTCAGGAAAGCAGATGATGTGTGCAGAAGTGCTGAGAGTGTAAATCATAGGGACAGGATTTTATGGGAGAACAGATCAGACCTTGCATCATGCTAGTCCAGACTTCATAAGCAGAAATATTACCAAAAAAGAGCAGGTTGCAAATCTTGTGGAAGACATCACATAAAAGGAAAGAAGGTTTGTCCAGTCTGTGTAAGGAAATCAATGTTCTCTGTGCAAGAAGTTGATTGATTTTGCTGTCAATATTTGACCAGGAAGAAGCACAACAAGCAGGTACACATGGCACCTGAAGAGCTATCAACCAAAGACTCTGACAAATCTCTCTACACCACACAACAGTTGGTTCAGGAAAGGCAGGAAATGGCTTGTGACTATTGGAATGATGAACAATGTAGACCATCAAAAGTGAAGAGGGAGAGGGAGAGAGGTAAGGTCATCTACGATAATCCTCAACACTGGTGTCCATCAAGGCCATGTGGCTATGTAATCAGCCCTTATTATACTTCTTATACACTCATGACTGTGTGGCCACATTCAGCGCTAACTGCATTTACAATTTTGCTGATGATATCACCATAATGGCTCAGATCTCAAACAACAGTGAGACAGAATACAGGAAGCAGATAGAGAGCTTGGTGGCATAGTGTAAAGACAGCACTCCCTCCCTCAATGTCAACAAAACTAAGGAACTGGTCACTGACTTCAGAAAGTGGAGTAGAGGACATGTACCTTTTTGTGTCAATAGTGTTGAGGTGGAGATGGTCGAGAGCTTTAGGTTCCTAGGAATAAATATCACCAACAATCTGTCTTGGTCCATCCACATCAAAGCTAGAGTCAAGAAAGCACATCAATACCTCTATTCCACTAACAATCTGTCCTAGTCCATCCACATCAATGCTACAGTCAAGAAAGCACACCAACACCTCTATTTCCTTACAGAAAAAAAGGAAATTTGGCTTGCCAACAACGATTCTTGCCAATTTTTATAGATGCACCATATATAGCTTCCTATATGAATGCATCATAGCTTGGTATGGCAACTGCTGTGCCTAAGACCACAAGAAAGTAGACAGTTGTGAACGTAGCCCAGCCCATCATGAAAACCAGCCTTCCTTCCATTGATTCAATCAATACTTTCGAAAACATCAGGAAAGCAGCCAACATAATCAAAGACCCCTCCCATCCCAGTTATACGCTCTTCTACTGGATAAAAGAGAAAAATTTGAAAACATGTACCAACAGGTTCAAGAACAGCTTCTTCCCCACTGTTACCTGACTTCTGAACTGACCTCTCAAACATTAAAGTTGATCTTATGCTGCACCTTTTCTGTAGCTGTAAACTATATTCTGTATTCTGTTCTATTACTCTGATGTACTTATGTAAGGGATGGTTTTGCTGGATAGCACATAAAACAATACTTTACACTGTACTTTGGTACATGTGACAAGACTAAATTAAATCAAATCAAAAAGGGATTAAATAAAAATGAAGTTGGAGGAAGGAAATAAAGCACTGTATCCTCCACCGTGCCTGCCTTTCTCTAAAAACATTGAGATAATTGATAAACACTGTCCGTTCCCTCTCCAAGGGCATCCTGACATAAACATAACCATGGAAGAGAGGCAGACGGTTGACAGATATAACAACCTCTACAACCCACTGCCGGGATTGTTTATAGCCAGCCTCACAAGTTGCAGGAGCAGACCCGTGATGAAGTCGTAGAGTCATTGAGTCATTTGGCATGGCAACAGACCTTTCAGTCAAACTAGTCCATGCCGAACATAATTCCAAACTAAACTATTCTCACCTGCCTGCTCCTGGCCTGTATCCCTTCAAAACTTTTCTATTCATGTACTTATCTAAGTATCTTTTAAACATTTTAATTCACCACTTCCTGAGAAAGTTCATTCACATGTGAACCACACTGTGTAAAGAATTTTCCCATCATGTCTTTTTAAAATCTTTTTCCTGTCACCTTAAAAGCATGCCCCATAGTCTTGAGCTGGACACAGTACTCCAGAAGAGATCTCACCAATGTCCTGTACAACGTCAACATGACTTGCCAACTCCTATACTCAAATAGGACTGAGCAATGAAGGCAAGCCTGCTATGCCTTTGTAACCACATACCCACCTACACTGGATTCCTGAACATCAGGAATGTGTGGCTGAAGTGACACCAAAAACACACAACAAGTTTTCAAGTAACTAAACAGTGTCTGCTCTATTTTTGTTTCTTTTTCTGAGAACTGCTTTGACACACAGCTGAGTAAGTTTCCCACCATCTAAATCACCATGAATGATTCTGCTTTATCTCTTTTTTTTCATCCAGAAGTGCTATCATGCACAACTGAGTGACTTTCTGACTGCAAAATCACAGTGACTTTGTTTTTCTTTTGTAAATTAATAGCCACCACCAATAAAACACCCTTGTAACCAATTAAATATTTACATACAAAGCCTGCTGGTTTTGTTTTATTCTATTTTTCTAATCAACACGTTCAGAAATGTTATTACACACATCTTGGACTTGAACCCATGCCACCTATTCCAGCAGTATATATACTACTACAGAGCCACAAGAAAGCCCCAAGTATGGCTAAAATGAAAGGAGTACAATGCATTGGCTAATAAGGTGCTCAGTTGATGACTTCCAGCTGTGTAGGCCATTGCCTGTACTCGATGAGCTCCACATGGAGATTAATTAGTGATTCCCCATCCATCTCATAGGGGTTATCACATGACCTTTAAAAGGCCATTATTTGCCCACATAATTGGTATCTAGGTGAGAAAAGGAGAAAGTGAGGTCTGCAGATGCTGGAGAACAGAGCTGAAAATGTGTTGCTGGAAAAGTGCAGCAGGTCAGGCAGCATCCAAGGAACAGGAAATTCGACGTTTCGGGCTTATGCCCGAAACGTCGAATTTCCTGTTCCTTGGATGCTGCCTGACCTGCTGCGCTTTTCCAGCAACACATTTTCAGATCTAGGTGAGAACACATCAGGGAGAGACTGGAAGAAGGTAGGACCCCCTGTCCACCATTGCCCAACCTGACTATATGTGATTCATCCAGTACACTCTCTGTGGGGGAGGGCATTAAATATTGCTCAATGTTTCATGTCTGTGGCTTTTCACCAGCATCTAAATGCTGTCAGTCCTGCACAGAATTTCCTGCATTTCTGGTTACATCTCTGGAAGTACTTTCCATTTGGTCCCATTTTCTTGCTTTCCACCCATGTCATACATCTGATCTTTTGAAGGCAGTATTAATTTAATCTGATGTAATTCCCCCTACTCTTTTAATGTTTTCTCTTATCTGTTTACATTTTAAAAGTTACAACAAATTTTGCTTCTGCCACTGTTTTTTTTGGATATTCACTGTTTCAACACACTATCTTAAAAAAAATTCTTAACCTCTGTTATCATTATTTTCTTGATGATTTTGTAATGGATCAGGCCAGACGCCCTCAAAACATTTCAAAAAGGTAGCCCAGATGCTAACTTTTCTAGTTGTTTTAAGCAGGTGTTAGGTGGATATTCCAGGAGTGATGCAGGTGGCCCAACCACTTAGTTTTAAACAAAACAGAACTTATTTGCGAGATTACTGAATGAAACACACAAGAACACCAAATGAAAAAAACAATATAGAGTAACTGAACTATTTAAAAATGTCTTGCAAGAGAAATGTCAGAGAAAAATGGCAGAGAGAGTTAGCATAGAACCTCTTTCCACTGTAGCTGTTTCTTTGGATTCTCCAGTTTAAACTGACCAGCAGCTCTGAACAGCTAGACTGCTAAAACCAAAACCAAATCAAACTAGAGAAAACTGACCTGGGAGAACTGGCCACTGCCCTTTCATTGCACAAGTTTTTTTTTTAACTTGAAAACCTTTTATCTGAGGCAGTATCTGTTTACAGCTACAATCAAGTTGGCCTAAAAGCTATCCAAACCAGACACATCAGAACTTCTGCATTTATGACCCCTTTAAAAAACAATAAGGACAGAATAACCTTGTCAAAGGAGCAGCATAATCACATCTACCCCCTTCAAAAAAAAATGAACCGTCAATATCCAAATATGGCTTTATTTTAAAACCCCTTACTCTTACACTGTTAGTACATTACAACACCCATTTACACTGCATTGACTATAAACATGCAAACATGCACAGCTACATTCTGTTTCAGTCAGTTTACTCCTGCCACCGAATGCTTCCGTTTCTCATCCAAGTCTTGATAATGCATCGGCAATTATGTTTTCTTGTCTTCCACAAGCACAATTTTCAAATTGAATGGCCATTAGAACAAGTTGCATCTAAATGTTTGTCCTTAAATTTCACCAAAAACTTCAATGGGTTATGATCAGTGTATATGATTGTCTCAGATACATTACCGGTAACATAAATATTGAAATGTTGTAATACCAACACCAATTTCAAAGTCTCCTTCTCAACTGTTGAATATTTCTGTTGATGAATGTTCAATTTCCTGGAGAAACAGGTCTTTCTATTTTCTTGTTGTCTTCCTGTATGGGCACAGCACTGACACCCACATCACTCACATTGATAGCCACTATGAATGGCTTTGCGTAATTAGGTGTAGCTAATTAGGTGTGGTTAACACAGCTTTCAGGCTGTCAAATGCCTTCTGACAGTCCACTGTCCACTGAAACTTCTTGCATTTCTTTAGTAATTCAGTGAGTAGAGCAGCCACACAATTAAAATTTGGTACAAATTTCTGACAAAATCCATTCAGTCCCAGGAATCGTAGCACTGCTCTTTCTGTCAATGATATGGGAAACTCCCCAGTTACCTCTGTTTTTGCATTCTGTGGGGCCATCTGTCCATATCCAATAACATGGCCCAGGAAGGTGGCTTGGAGTTGGCAAATTGACTTTTAGCTCGGTTTATCACCAAACCTGCCTCCCAAAGATGATCGAACATTTCTGATAAATGTTGCAAATGTTTCTTTCAGTGAGACTAAAAATCACCAGGTCATCTGTATAGACAATACAATTGGGTAATCTGGAAATGATCTTATTGGTTAGTCTCTGAAATATGGCTGGTGCATTTTTCATACCAAATAACATGACTTTAATTTGATATAGTCTATTTGGCATTAAAAAAGCCAAAATTGTCTTCGCTGTTTTAGACAAAGGTACCTGCTAGTATCCTCTGAGCAAGTCCAGTTTAGGGATATAAGTTGCATGTCCCACTTTTTCAACACAGTCTTCCATATATGCAATCAGATATGCATCAGTCTTTGTAACTGCACTTACTTTGTGATAGCCCACACATAACCATTTTGTACCACCTGGTTTTGGCACCATTACTATGGCTGAGCTCCAGTCACTGTAACTCGCTTTGATTATGCCATCTTGGAGCATGTGTTCAATCTCCTTTTGAACATGTGCCAACTTTAGAGGGTTATGCCTATAAGGATGTTGCTTAATTGAAATAGCATTTACAATTCAATATCATGCATAATTTGGTCAGTACTTGCCAGCTTATTTCCACATTTCTCCCCACACAATAGCAATAACTCTTTCAGGTCATTTTGATTTTCCTCTGGAAGGTACCTCAATAATTAATCCCAAGTTTTGACAACTTACTCATTGTTCAACTTAATTTGAGGAATGTCCAATTCAGATTCTTCTGAACTTCTTCTTCACTCTGTGTTGTCACCAGTAACACAATCTCCTTTTGCTTTTCTTCCCTATCAAAATACCTTTTTGTCGGGAGTCCTTATCAAATAGTTCACCTCACTCAATCTCCTTTTGATTTGATTAGGTCCACTAAACCTTGCTCTGAAAGGTTCACCTAACACCGGAAGTAACACTAACATCTTATCCCCATAGCAAAATGGTGAGTTTTTGATTTCCTGTCCGCTTCCCATTTCATTGTGTGTTGTGATACTTTTAAATGCTACCTAGCTAACTCCCTCAGTTTATTTAATTGTTCACTAAAATCTGACACATAGTTCAAATATGTGGTCTCTGAATTATGGTTTACCAATTTCTCCTTCATTAATTTTAGTGGTCCTCTCATTTCATGCACAAAAACTAATTCAAATTGATTGAATTTGGTTGATTCATTTGGTGTATCTCTGTTGGCAGAAAGCACAAATGGAATTGTTTTATCCCAATCATGTGGACCGTCTTGACTATAAGCCTTTAATGTGGTCTTTAATATCTAATGGCATCTTTCCACTGCTCCCTGAGACTCTGGAAGGTATGTAGTAGATTTGAATTGTTTTGTTCCTAAGCTATCCATAACTTCCTTGAATAATTTTGTGGGGAGCCCTATCTAGTGAAAGATTTGAGTAACTCCTCTACAATCCTTTTGGCTCTGATATTGCATCATGGAATGGCAATATCTAGATATCTAGTGGATACATCCATTATTGTTAACAAATATTGATTCACACTTTTTGTTTTAGGTAGGGGTCCTACGCAATCAATTAAGACTCTTGTAAAAGGTTCCTCAAATGTAGAAGTAGGTATTTAAGGTGCAGATTTTACTACTGCCTTTGGTTTTCCAATTACCTGACATATATGAAATGTCTGGCAAAATTCAACTAAATCCTTGTGCAGTCATAGAACATGGAGAAAGGGAGGACTGCAGATGCTGGAGATCAGAGTTGAGAGTATAGTGCTGGAAATGCACAGCAGGTCAGGCTGTGGAGCAAGAGAATTGATGTTTTGGGCATAAGCCCTTCATCAGGAATCAGACCTGATGAAGGGCTTATGCCTGAATCGTCTCTTCCGATAGTTAGACTCCATAGTTAGGGGAACAGATAGGAGATTTTGTGGGTATGAGAGACACTCACAATTGGTGTGTTGCCTCCCAGGTGCCAGGGTTCATGATGTCTCTGATCATGTTTTTAGGATCCTTGAGGGTGGGGGGGAGCAGCCCCAAGTTGTGGTCCACATAGGCACCAACGACATAGGTAGGAAGAAAGGTGGGGATCTACAGCAGAAATTCAGGGACTTAGGGTGGAAGCTTAGAGCTAGAACAAACAGAGTTGTTACCTCTGGCTTGTTGCCCGTGCCACGTGCTTGTGAAGCGAAGAACAGGGAGACAGCAGAGCTGAACATTTGGCTGCAGGGAAGGTGCAGGAGGGAGGGTTTTAGATCCTTGGATGTTTGGAGTTCTTTCTGGTGAAGGTGGGACCTCTACAAACAGGATGGTCTTCACCTGAACCAGAGGGGTACCAATATCCTGGGGGTTTAAACTAATGCAGCAGATGGATGGGAACCTGAAATGTAGTTCCAGTGTACAGGAGTTCAGGGAAGTGAAGTCAGAGATCGGGTTGCAAGGTCGTGAGAGGGCACCAGCAATCAGGGTGTTGGTTTAAAATTTATGTACTTCAATGCCAGGAGCATCCGGAATAATGCAGCAGGGGTTGATACCTGGGATTTTGATGTTGTGGTCATTTCAGAGACATGTCGACAGGAGGGACAGGAATGGTTGTTGCAGATTCCCAGATTTAGATGCTTCAGCAAGAATAGAGAAGATGGTAAAAGAGGCGGGAGTGTGGCATGTTAATAAAGGGTAGTATTACAGTAGCTGAGATAATGTTTAAAGACTCATCCACTGAGGTAGTTTGGGCTGAGATTAGAAACAGGAAAGGAGAAGTCACCCTGTTGGGAGTTTTCTCTAGGCCTCCAAATTGTTCCAGAGATGTAGAGGAAAGGATAGCAAAGATGATTCTCGATAGGAGCGAGAGTAACAGGGTGGTTGTTATGGGGGATTTTAACTTCCCCAATATTAACTGGGAATACTATAGTTCAAATAGTTTAGATGGGTCAGTTTTTGTTCAATGTGTGCAGGAGGTTATTCTGACAGTCTGTAAACAGGCCACAAGGAGCAATGCCATATTGGATTTGGTACTGGGAATGAACCTGGTCAAGTGTTAGGTTTGGAGGTCGGTGAGCACTTTGGCAATAGTGACCATAATTTGGTTATGTTTACAATAGCAATGAGCAGGGATAGGTATATACTGCAAGGAAAGAGGAATAACTGGCAGAAAGGCAAGTATGATGCAATTAGGCAAGTTTTAGGATGCATAGCGTAGGGGAGGAAACTGCAGGAATGGACACTCTTGAAATGTGGAGCTTATTCAAGGAACTGCTACTGCAGGTTCTTGATAAGTATATACCTATCAGGCAGAGAGGAGTTGTCGAGAGATGGAGCCTTGGATCTTTAAAGAAGTTGAAGCTCTTATCAAGAGGAAGAGGAAAGCTTATGTGAGCATGAGGCTTGAAAGGTCAGTTAGGGGACTTGCCAGTTACATGTTAGCCAGAAAAGATCTAAAGAGAGTGCTAAGAAGAGCCAGGAGAGGACATGAAAAATTGTACGGATAGGATTAAGGAAAACCCTAAGGACTTCTATAGGTATATCAGGAATAAAAGAATGACTAGAGTAAGATAAGGGCCACTCAAAGATAGTAGTGGAAAGTTGTTTGTGGAATCTGAGGACATGGGGAAGCGCTTAATGAATACTTTTCATCAATATTCACATTGGAAAAAGGCAATGTTAGTGAGAATACGGAGATACAGGCTATAAGGTTGGATGGGATTAAGGTTGACAAAGAGGAGGTTTTAGCAATTTTGGAAGGCCTGAAAATAGATAAGACCCTGGGGCTGGAAGGGATTTATCCTCGGATTCTCTTGGAAGCCAGAGAGGAGACTACAAAGCTTTTGGCTTTGATCTTTATGTCATCATTGTCAACAGGACCAGTGCCAGAAGACTGGAGGACAGCAAATGTTGTTCCCTTGTTTAAGAAGGGGAGTCAGGACAACCCTGGTAATTATAGGCCAGTGAGCCTTACTTTGGTTAAAGAACAAAGAAAATTTACAGCCCAGAAATAGGCTTTTCAGCCCTCCAAGCCTGAGCTGATCCAAATCCACTGTCTAAACCTGTCGCCCAATTCCTAATCTGTACCCCTCTTATCCCCACCCACTCATGCATCTGTCCAGCCACATCTTAAATGAATCGACCGTACCTGTCTCTACTACCTCTGCTGGCAACGTGTTCCAGGCACCTACTACCCTCTGTGTAAAGTACTTGCTGTGTGTGCCCCCTTAAACTTTTCACCTCTCACCTTGAAAGCATGACCTCTTGTTATTGAATCCTTCACCCTGGGAAAAAGCTTATCTCTATCTACCCTGTCTATACCCTTCATGATTTTGTAGACCTCAATCAGGTCACCCTCAATCTCCTTTTTTCTAATGAAAACAACTCTAACCTACTCAACCTCTCTTCATAGCTAGCACCTTCCATACCAGGTAACATCCTCTGCACCCTCTCCAAAGAGTCCACATCCTTTTGGTAATGTGGTGACCAGAATTGTATACAGTATTCTAAATGCAGCTGAACCAATGTCTTGTATAATTTTAACATGATCTGCCAGCTCTTATACTCAATACCCCGTCCAATGAAGTCAAGCATACCATATGCCTTCTTGACCACTCTACCCACTTGTGTAGCAACCTTCAGGGTACAATGGACCTGCACTCCCAGATCATCTCTCTGCTTATCAACTTTTCCCAAGGGTCTTCTGTTTACAGTATAATTCGCTCTAGAATTAAACTGCCCAAAACGCATCACCTCACATTTGCCTGTATTGAACTCCATCTGCCACTTCTCCGCCCAACTTTCCTCTATCTATATTCTTCTGTATTCTTTGACAGTCTCCTATGCTTTCTGCTACTCCACCAATCTTATTGGCATTTGAAAACTTGCTGATCATACCAACAGTGCCCTCTTCCAGATCATTTATGTATATCACAAACAACAGCGGCCCCAGCACTGATCCCCGGAAAACCACTGGTTACCTTTCTCCATTTTGAGAAACTCCCTTCAACTACTACACTCTGTCTCCTGTTGCTCAACCAGTTCTTTATCCACCTAGCTAGAACACCATGCACACCATGTTGTGGGTAAGGTGATGGAAATGGTTATAAGAGATGGGATTTACAATCATCTGGAAAGGAATAATTGTGACAAAACAGGTGGATAAGGGTAAGGCGGTTGATGGGGTGTATATGGACTTCAGTAAGGCATTTGGTAAGGTTTCACATGGTACGCTATTGTGCAAAATAACAAGTTTTGGGATTGAAGGTGATTTAGCAGTTTGGATCAGAAGTTGGCTAGCTGAAAGGGGATAGAAGGTGTGGTTGATGGGAATAGTTCATCCTTGAGCTCAGTTACCAGTGGTGTGCCGCGAGGATCTGTTTTGGGGTCACTGCTGTTTGTCATTTTTATAAACGATCAGGAGGTGGGCGTAGAAGGATGGATTAGTAAATTTGCAGATGACACTAAGGTAGGCAGAGTTGTGGATACTGCCAAAGGATGTTGTGGTTTACAGAGGGACATAGAGAAGATGCAGAGCTGGGCTGAGAAGTGACAAATGGAATTTAATGCAGAAAAGAGTGATAGTTCAATTCGGAAGAAGTAACAGGAATGCAGAGTACTGGGCTAATGGTAAAAATCTTGGCAGTGTAGATGAACAGAGATCTCTGTGTCCAGGTGAATAAATCCCTGAACATTGCCACCCAAGTTGTTATTATGGTGTGTTGGCATTTATTGATCGCGGGATTGAGTTTCAGAGCCATGAGGTCATTCTTCAGCTGTACAAGATGTTGGTAAAGCCACACCAAGAGTATTGCATGCAGTTCTGGTCATCGCATTATAGGAAAGATGTGGAATCTTTGGAAAGGGTTCACAGGAGATTTACTATGATGTTGCCTGGTATGGAAGGAAGGTCTTACGAGGAAAGGCTGAGGGAACTGAGGTTGTTTTCATTGGAGAGAAGAAAGTTGAGAGATGACTTATATGAGACGTACAAGATAATCAGAGAGTCAGTGAGAGCCTTTTTCCTCGGATGGTGAAGGCTAACATGAGGGGACCTAGCTTTTAATTGAGGGGTGACAGATTTAGGACAGATATTAGGGTTAGTTTCTTTACTCAGAGAGTAGTAAGGGAGTGGAACGGCCTGCCTGCAACAGTAGTAGACTCGCCGATGTGTTAAGGGCATTTAAATATGCATTGGTCATGCATATGGATAATAATGGAACGGTGTAGATTAGATGGGCAACAGATTAATTTTGCAGGTCAGCGCAACATCAAGGGCCAAAGGATCTATACGGTGCTGTAAAGTTCTATGTTCTAAACTTTTATCTTCCTGCCGGGCCTCTGGTCCTCGCTATCACTCCTCCCACTCCAACTACTGCCAAATAGTAGTGAAGAACACTGAACTCCTGAAGTAAGCTTTTATATCTTTTAAGACTTTCCCTTCCTGTCGAGCCTCTGGTCCTCTTCGCTCCTCCCACTCCAACTGCCGCTGATAAAAAAATGAAGCTATTTACAGCGGCAGTTGGAACGGTAGAGTGACAGTCCAGGCCAGTAAAAACATTTTTCTATTTTAATGTTTGAGTTTTTCTTACCCCTAAATGACTCCATACTAGTTGTTCATGCACCACCTGCAACACCCCCTTTCTATAACCCATTGGCAATATGACTTGATGAATTTCTGCCCATTTCTCATCTGCCTGAATATGTGATGGTATCCGTTTCTTCATTAAGACATCATTTTTAAGGCAGTGGCACACTGGGACATATCTAGATTCTTCTTCCACATATGCTTTTTGATACAATTGATTTAGTTTTTCATCTTTTTGCTGTAACTCTGTTAATTTCTCTCAACTAAAGATGTCTACTTTGTCATCTATCCGTTCCTGTTTAGTGTCAACCATGTAATCAAACAGGGTCTCTGCTAATTCCACTTCAACTTGCTTATCTGTACTGTTTGATCTCTCCTGTTTCAACTAGTGATTTTGTGACTTCATTACCACACAGTCAGGAAAAATCCCAGGATATGCATCTTTTAATACTTCAATTGCCTGAGTTTCCACTTTTCAACCACAGTAGGCAGCACTCCTACTTGTGAACCAGCCTTAGAATTAGCAAGGACAAATTGTATTCCTGGAGTGGAGAGTTTGTCCTGTATTCCTACCATGACTTCTCCACTGTTCACTGGACACTCTAACTTCACTCTACATAATTGAGTGCTTCTTGTCTCACCATGATTTCCTATTACGAGCACTTTTTCTGGCAATTGTGCTTCAGAGGTACATATCTTTTCATCTTCCAAATCAAAGATTGATGGGATCCTGTATCTCTTAATACTGTAACCTCTTTACTTGCTGCTTCTCCTTCACAGGTATATGGTTGAAGAAGATCTGGCACTTCCTCCTTAAACAACCTCCAACCAGGTTGTACATTCTGGACGTTTGTACATTTTGCCCAACTGTGCTTTCCATTACCACACCAACAAAATTCACGGTCCTGGATTAGTGGTACTGGAAGAGCACAGCAGTTCAAGCAGCATCTAAGACGCAGCGAAATCGACGTTTCGGGCAAAAAGCCCTTCATCAGGAATTATTCCTGATGAAGGGCTTTTGCTCGAAACGTCGATTTCGCTGCACCTTGGATGCTGCCTGAACTGCTGTGCTCTTCCAGCACACTAATCCAGAATCTGGTTTCCAGCATCTGCAGTCATTGTTATTACCCCAACAAAATTCACAGGCCTATCCTGTTTTCCTATATCTGGCTTCTCAGTGCTTTTTCTACCAATACTATGATTTAATTTGGCCTACTTTATTGCAGTGAATACACTGGAGCTTTTTAACTTCTCTTTCCTCTTTTAAGGGTTTCCTTTTTAATTTGTGATATTATCTCTATGATCTTCACCAAAATCTACCTTTCCCTTACCATGTGAGGATTTCTCTTTTCCCCAGTTTCTATCCCTCATGGATTGAAATTGATTTTGGAAGCAAAACTTTGACTTATCGATCAACTCATAAACATCAGCCATTTCAGTTGTTAATCTTGTCGTTTTAACTCTCTGCTCCAACACATGAGTTCTCACTACCTTAGCAAGTGAATTTTTGAACTTCTCCAAAATAATTGTATCTTTAAGAACATCATAAGTTTGCTCCATTTTTAATACTCTTATCCACCTGTCAAAATTACTTTGTTTGATCCTTTCAAACTCAATGTAAGTTTGACCAGGGTCCTTAGATTCCTGAAACGCTGTTTGTAGGCTTCTGACACAAGCTCATATGCACTTAATTTGTCTTTCTTCACCTTCTCTTATGCCCCAGAAACTTCCTCTGATAGTAATACCTCATGTACTCTACCTACTGGGTTTTTTTTGGATCAATAGCACCCACATGGTCACTGGCCAATGCATTCTCAAATGAGATGAAAAACGCTTCCACATTTTTTTCCTCAAATTTAGGCAATGCCTGAATATACTTAAATAGATTCTCACCAAACCTTTGTCGGCCATGGGTTTGCTCACCTTCACTCTCTTCCTCATGAAGCTTACCTTCAGCCTTCATCTCCTTTCCTTTAAGCTGACTCTCCTCTCTAAGTGCGAATTTTAGAAGTTCAAACTCCCTAGCTTGCTTCCTTTCTTCTCTTTCTCTTTCTCTCTCTTCTCTCTTTTTGTTCTGCCAAAGCGATTTGTTCTTTTTCTCTTTCCTCTGCTTTTGATCGTAATTCAAACAGTTTCATTTCTTTTGCCCTTTCCTTTTCTTTTGCCTCTAACTCAAGCTGCTTCATTTTAAATTGAATTTTAGCCATTTCCAAAGATTATGATGGTGTTTCCAGCTATTTTAAATGCTGAGCTACTGCTGTAATTATCTCTTCCCACGGGAGGAGCAGCTTGGCTGTGAATTCCAGCAGCTTTTCCTTGTTCACCTTTTGTAAAGCCCCCAAAGTCACTTCTTCCACCCCCAGAAAGCTCTCAGTGACCGAAGGACCATAAGCTACCCCAAGCACTGCTTAAATCAACCAAAATCAATATCCAGAACAAAAGACACCAACACCTACCATTTGCTGCCTTCGAGTCCAACAACCCTAATCCCAAATTGGAACTAAAGAACGAATCCCACAAAGAACCCCCAAACTGTAATGAACCAGGCCAGACCATCTCAAAATATTTGAAGAAGGTCGCCCAGACCCTAACTTTTCTAATTGTTTTAAGCAGGTGTAAAGTGGATATTCCAGGACTGATGCTGCTGGCCCAACTGCTTAGTTTAAAAAAAATCATGTGGGCAGCACGGTGGATCAGTGGATAGCACTGCTGCCTCACAGCACCAGGGTCCCAGGTTTGATTCCACCCTTGGGTGACTGTTTGTGTGGAGTTTTCATATTCTCCCCTTGTCTGTGGGTTTCCTCCCACTGTCCAAAGATGTGCAGGTCAGGTGAATTGGCCATGCTAAATTGTCCATAGTGTTTGGTGCATTAGTCAGCGGGAAGTGGGTCTAGGTGGGTTACTCTTTGGAGGGTCATGTGGACTGGTTGGGCCGAAGGGCCTGTTTCCACACTGTAGGGAATCTAAATCTAAAAATCTATTTGCAAGAATACTGAATGAAACACAAATGAAAGAGAACAGTATATAGAATAATTTAACTATCTAAAAACTTAGTTGACTCTATCGCAACTTAATGATGCTGTTCCAAATACTTGCAATATTCCCCATAAACACTCCCTTGGCAAAAAGGTAAAATCAAACACAGGTTCTTACAGGAGAGATGTCAGAGAAAGATGGCAGAGAGAGTTAGCATGAAACCTCCTTCCATTGTAGCTGTTTCTTTGGATTTCCCCAGTTTAAACTGACCAAGAGTTCTAAATAGATAGACTGCTAAAACCAAAACCAAATCAATCAGAGAAAGGTTGAGCTGGGAAAAGTGACCACTCCACTTTCATTGTACAAGAGATCTTTTTAAAACTTGAAAGTCTTTTGCCTGTTAGCTATAATCAAATTTGCCCTAAAATCCATCCAAACCAGACACAATGGAACTTCTGCGTTTATGACCTGTCTCGAAAAAAAAACAAGGACAAAGTAACATTGTCAAAGGAGCAGTGTCGTCACAATTTTAAATTTAAATTTAGTTATTAATTGTTTGTCATTGGAAATACTTATTCGCAAATCAACTTATCAAAGACCATAAATATTGAACAGTTCTTTGTTCTAATTAAAACAGCCCCATAATTGAAACGTTTCACCTGCAATCTCATTGCATTAAATTTATTCTGTCTTCTGTCCATGGTGTTGATCTTCTTCTTAAAGCAAAACTGGATCCAATATTATAACCTTGCTTTGACCGATCATTTGTATAGATTGAGGGTTAGTATTTTGCCATTGAACTTCATACCTCTTGTTACAAATTTAAACTCTTAACAAGATATTCTCTCTAGCACGGTTTATTTTTACTGTCAAACATTGATATAAGACAGTGTGACCGAGGAGATTTAATGAAATTTCTCAATGTATGAACTAGATATGTAAAGGCAGTTCCAGCTGCCTTTCTTCCACTTTCTAGAAAGTGCAATAATGAGCACTGTCCGTAAATTAGGCCAACAAACTGGCTTGCATTTTTTCAATAATATATGAGCACAAAATCCCAGTGAATTTCAATGTATTTTGTAATTTTGTAAACATAAAACAACAAATATTATTTATGTTAGTGGGCTACCTTCTATTGACTAACAAATCTCTGAAGCTAATCAGTGCAAAACCTAAAGAGTGATTTAAACATGTTTAATGCAATATGTCTGCTTTTATACTCTATGCTTCTTTATAAAACAAAGGATCCAGGATATGTTTTAAACAGTCTTTTTCATTCCATCTTCAAAGGTTTGTGAACAAACTTCCTTTGTCCTATTCCACATTTAAAATTGTACCATTTAGTAGTGTATGTTGCCTTCCCCTTACTTCCAAAGGGTATTTTTCACATTTCACTGCATTCATTAATAAATCACTGTAAAGTCTGATTATCATGAGACATGTTTTCACACACAAACACCAACCAGATGTCAAATGAATATCAAATTAACTCAATGACTGATTCTTCCCTTTTAGTGACCTATCGATCAGTGTACTTTTTCACATCTACTTTCTATATTACTTTTCATTTTCCTATCAAATGAATAACTTGACACTTCTTTGCATTAAGTTGCATGTTTTGCACATGCCCATTTCACAATCTGTCTGAATTTTGTCACTAATCCCCTCACTGTTTATTATATTTCAGTGTTGTGTCATCTGCAAACTTCAAAATTGTGTCATACAACCTATTCCAAAGAACAGATCCTTAATTTCTTATTCATTCATAGGATGTGAGCATCGTTGTTTATGCCAGCATTTACTTCCCATCCGTATTTGCCCTTGAGAAGATGATGGTGAACTGATTTTTTTGAACTTCTGCAGTCTTTTAGGTTTGCGATCCCCCATAATGCTGTTATGAAGGGAATTCCAGGACTTTGACCCAGTGACATTGAAGGAATGTTGATATATTTCCAAGTCAGGGCGATGAGTGGCTTGGAGAGGAACTTGCACTAATGGTATTCCTAGATAACTGATGTCCTTATCTTTCTAAATGAAAGTGGTTGTAGGTTTGGAAAGTGATTTCTTCAGGTTCTTTGATGAATTTCTGCAGTACATCTTGGAGATTGTACACTCTACCACCAATACTCAGTAGCAGCAGAGGGAGAGAACATCTGCGAATGTGGTACAAGTCAAGTTGGTTCCTTTGTCCTGGATGGTGTCAAGTTTCTTGAGTATTGCATATATTATAAAGAGCAATAATCCTAATGTCCAACCAGGCAACCTTAGCTGTATACTCAATTCCATTCAGAAAGAAACAACTTCAATAGTACTGTGTAGTTAATTTGCCGAAGTCAAATTCAGTTTCACATTGTACCATCCCTTTAATTCCATGACTCAATTTTGCTAGCAAATGTGTTATGTGTACTTTATCAAATGCCTTTTGAAAGTTGACATAAACAACATCAATGCAGTATTATCATCAAACATCCCTGTTACTTCATCAAAGAACTCAATGAAGTTAATCAAATAAGTTTTATCTTCATCAAATCATGTTGGCTGTCAGTTATTAATGCATATTTTCACTGTGACAATTAATTTTGTCTGCAATTACTTTATTTAAAAGTTTCCCCAAGGCTTGTACTTTCCGATGACCTTCTAATTATTGGTTTTCTTTTTGTAAATACATTTATTCGCAAAAAAAATTTACAAAAATATAGTTACTAAAAATACAACCAGTAACAAATAGCAGTATAATAAAAAGAAAAAAACCCACAAATTACAAGACACCTACTGTCTACTAACCTACCCTACAATACAAAACAAAACCTATCACTGTGCAAAACAATGACTAATTGATCAAAAAATGAAAGAAAAACAAAAGAAAACACAAAAAAACCACAAAATAGCTGTGCTCGGCGCGAAGCTCCCAATCGAAAGAATGGGAGTGTTTTATATATATACCCGTATTAACTCAGGAGACCCCCTTCAGGGCCCAGGGCTCAACAAACCTAACTGTCCTGGCTAAACAAACGCCCTTGTTAAGATAACGGACAAATCTATACCTAAACAACATAAAAAGGACTGCCGTGTCCTATAAAAATGGTCTGTGTGTGGTGCACCATATTTGTAAATCAATCCAAAGGAATGTGCTCCATAATTAATTTCTGTCATCCAAACAAACCCGGCGGGTTTTCAGACACCCAGTTCGTCAGAATATTCTTCCATGCACAGTATGCAAGAATATTAAGTAGTTTCTTCCCATGCCCGTCTAAAGATGATAAATTTGGTAAACCTAAAAGGCGAGATATCAGGTCTACTTTAACTTCAGTCCTCAATACCCTCCTTATCTCTCCCCGCCACAGCACTCCAATAAACATGGAGCCTGTGGCATGTCCAGAAGTAAGGGGTAAGAGTACCTACACTTATTTTACATTTGGGGCACATTGAAGATGCCCCTTTTAAACTTTGCCAGACGGTCCAGTGCCAGATGAATCCTGTGAAACTTTTAACTGCATAGCGCATGTCCTATTACAGATTGAGGTCTTTCACACGTTCTACCAAGTGTTCTCCCAATTTTCAGAAAAGATCTCCACTCCTAGCTTTTGCTACCAGACCTCACATAACCAGTTAATATCCTGCCAGGCCCTGCCATTCAGGAGGCGATAGAGGGCACTAATCTAAAGGGTGCTTGTGGAATGTAGCAACAATCTTTCTGAATTGGGGTTATAGGGCTTGTAAGAAGCGTAGTCTTCTTCTGGATGAAATCACTAACCTGAAAAAAACAGAAAAGATCTCTGCTGGGCAACCCTTATTTAGTCAACATAACTTCCCCCTCAAACAAGTCTCCCGAGCTGGAAACTCTTCTCGCCGCCCATAGTTTGAATCCTGAGTCCATCACCTCTGGTCAGAACTCTGGCATACCAACGATAGGCATAAGTGGCAAAGTCTTGGATAAGTAACCCTCAGTCTGATGCATCACCCTCCATGCCTTGACTGTACTAATAACAATGGGGTTCTGGCAGTGGTCCCTAACTGTCCTCATTTTATCCATGAACAGCAGGTTAATAAGAGGGCACTTTTCCTGGGAGGCCTCGATATCCAGCCATATCGAGCTCGGATTGTTACCTGCCCAATTGCACACAAAGGACAACAGGGAACTCAGTTGATACCTCCTGATGTCTGGGAAATCAACTCCACCCCCTCCTGGAGGCAACTGCAATTTAGTAAGTTTGAATAGAGGCTGCCCACAATGCCAGACAATGGAACCAAACCAACCTATAAGTTTCTGCAAAGTTGACCTGGGAAACATTATAGGGAGCATATATATGGGATAAAGCAAACGAGGAAGAACATGCATCTTAATGAGAGATATTTGGCACAACCATGAAATTGGAAGAGCCTCCCATCTCTGGAGATCCCGCCTAATATTGTTGAGCAAGTGAGCAAAGTTAGTCCGAAATAACTGATCAAACTTGGGGGTAATAAAAATGCCTAGGTATCGGAACCCCGCCTGTGACTACTTAAAAGGGAACCCAGGGCGACCATCAACCTCTGGCACTTCTTTAAGTTTCCCCCAAAGGCATAGCCTCTGACTTTGCAAAGTTGATCTTATATCCTGAAACAGTCCCAAATTAATTGATACATTGTATCAGATGGGGTACGGAGGTCATCGGATTCGATAAAAACAGCAGGACATCATCCGCATACAGTGTAATCTTGTGTAGCCTCGATCCAACTTCCTGAGCGGTTATGTGGACATTCTGACGGATGGCCTCTGCCAGCTGTTCTATCACCAACATAAACAACAAGGTGAAAGGGGGCAGCCTTGACGACTACCCCTACCAATCCTTAAGTTCCCAGGCTTCACCCCGTTGGTGATGACTGCGGCCATAGGGTGGTGACATAAAACCTCCATCCACACCAACCCAAACCACTCTAAGACATCAAAAAGATACAGCCATTCCACCCTGTCAAATGCTTTCTCTGCATCTTAGGAAATCACCAACCTCTGAATTGATCGTTGCTGACAAGCTTAGACCATATTCAGCAACCCTGAAATATTATTAGAACTATGGCCCTTTATAAAATCTGTCTGGTCCTCTTTAACGATATGGGGCAAAACCTTTTCCAATCTCAACGCCAAGATCTTAGACAAAATCTTGAAACCTGAATTTAATAGCGAGATGGGTGTGTATGAGGCACAATCCTCAGGAACCTTCCCCTTCTTAAGAATTAAGGAAATATTAGCTTTTCTCAAAGATGGTGGTATGCATATAGGAGCGATTGTTCATCTCCAGCATTGGCCCTGACAGAATCCCTGTAAACTCCTTATAAAACTCACCCGGGAGAATTTCAGGGCCAGGCGTTTTCCCACTCTGAAGTTGCTTAGCTGCCTCCTATATTTCCTGAACTGTCAAGGGGGCATTAAGGAGAGAGGCCTGTTCCAAGGTTATCCTGGGAGGTCCAGGTTTTTAAAAAAGGTCCCCATTTTAGCCCACCTGTCCTAGAAACCTTCAGATTGATACAATTCAGAGTAAAAGCCTCAGTAATGCTTTGGTAAGGACCCCGGCGCTGTCTCTGATTGCAGTAAGGGATTGGCTAAATACTTCCTTGGCCTATCCCCATATTCGAACAGCCTTTGTCCAGCAAAAGCAAGTGCTTTTGTTGCGGTTTGTGTAGGTATTGAATTCAAGGCAGCCTGGAGGGCTGTGATCCGCTGTAGCTTAGTCACCAAAGGCCGCACAAAATGTGCCGCCTCGGTGGCTTTCAACCGCACCTCAATTAGACGCTGCTATTCCCCCTTCTGTTGTTTCCAGCGAGCCAAGTAGGAAATAGCTAATCCCCTAGCAAAGGCCTTAGCGATTCTCTCATAGCATAGACAGACTACTAGCCATGCCTGAGTTAATAGTCAAGAATTCCTGAAACTCTTTCAAAAAGTATTCCACAAATTTGGAATCCTTAAGGAGAAAATGATCCAGACACCAGTGCTGCAAACCTAGCCCCTCACTCTTGCCTTAACCTTCAAATATACCGCCACGTGATCAGAGATAGCTATGTTCCCAATTTTACAACCCACAATCGAATCCAGAAAGGACAAGGAAGCCAGAAAGAGATCAATCCTCCTGTGACATTTATGTGGGTTTGAAAAAATGAAGTCCCTGCTGGTAGGGTGAAGATGTCTCCAAATGTCCACCAGCCCCAACTCCTCACATAACTCAGTCATGTGCTTGGCCTGCGAATAAATAGTTGGGGGCCCACTAGGCATCCTTTCCACTGTTGGATCCAAAAGACAATTGAAATCCCCCCCTATAATAATGTGCCATGTTCCAAAGGCACTCAACTTAGAGAAGGCACGAATCAAAAATTTGAAACGATGTGCCGGAGGACAGTAAAGATTTAAAATGCCATATTCCTCCTCATGTATCAGGGCTTTAAGTATCACAAACTGCCCCTGCTCATATTTTACCTGCTCTAATAATGTAAACGGAAGATTTTTCTGAATAAGTACTATCAGTCCCCTACTTTTAATAGTAACGGATGAAAAGAATACGTGGTCATAACCCCCCTGTTGTAGCTTCAGGTCCTCCCCATCATCAAAATTGGTGTCCTGCAATAAAGCAATATCAAACGTTTCCCTCTCAAGGCTAGAAAGTACTCTTTTCTTTTAACAGGTGAATGACTTCCCTTGATGTTCCAGGTGCACTATTTAACAAGACACTTAGCTATATCCCCTTTCAGAGAACCTTGAACCCCTGGGAGGGAGAACCCCTACTTACAATGCGCTGAGCCCAAGTAAATAAAGACTCATAGAGTTATTGAGTCAGAGAGATGTACAGCATGGAAACAGACCCTGCGATCTAATCCATCCATGCCGACCAGATATCTCAATCCAATCTAGTCCCACCTGCTAGCACTTGGCCCATATCCCTCCAAACCCTTTCTATTCATATACCCATCCAAATGCCTTTTAAATGTTGCAATTGTACCAGCCTCCACCAATTCCTCTGGCAGCTCATTCCATACACGTACCACCCTCTGTGTGAAAAAGTTGCCCCTTAGGTCTCTTTTATATCTTTCCCCTCTCACCCTAAACCTGTGTATGCCCTCTAGTTCTGGACTCACCGGCCCCAGGGAAAAGACTTTGCCTATTTACCCTATCCATGCCCCTCATAATTTTGTAAACCTCTATAAGGTCACCCCTCCGACGCTTCAGGGAAAACAACCCCAGCCTGTTCAGCCTCTCCCTATAGCTCAAATCCTCCAACCCTGGCAACATCCTTGTAAATCTTTTCTGAACCCTTTCAGGTTTCACAACATCTTTGCGATGGGACGGAGACCAGAATTGCACACAATATTCCAACAATGTCCTGTACAGCCGCAACATGACCTTCCAACTCCTGTACTCAATACTCTGACCAATAAATGAAAGCATACCAAATCCCATCTTCACTATCCTATTTACCTGTGACTCCATTTTCAAGGAGCTGTGAACCTGCACTCCAAGGTCTCTTTGTTCAGCAACACTCCCTAGGACCTTACCATTAAGTGTATAAATTCTGCTAAGATTTGCTTTCCCAAAGTGCAGCACCTCACATTTATCAAAATTGAACTCCATCTGCTACGTCTCAGCCCATTAGCCCATCTGATCAAGGTCCTTGTAATCCGAGGTAACCCTCTTCGCTGTCCACTACACCTCCAATTTTGGTATCGTCTGCAAACTTACTAACTGTACCTCTTATGCTCGCATCCAAATCATGTAAATGACAAAAAGTAGAGGACCAGGCACCAATCCTTGTGGCACTCCACTGGTCACAGGCCTCCAGTCTGAAAAATAACCCTCTACCACCACCCTCTGTCTTCTATCTTTGAGCCAGTTCTGTATCCAAATGGCTAGTTCTCCCTGTATTCCGTGAGATCTAACCTTGCTAATCAGTCTCCCATGGGTAACCTTGACAAACACCTTATTGAAGTCCATATAGATTACATCTACCATTCTGCCCTCATCAATCCTTTTTGTCACTTCTTCAAAAAACTCAATAAAGTTTGTGAGACATGATTTCCCACACACAAAGCCATGTTGACTATCCCTAATCAGTCCTTGCCTTTCCAAATACATGAGCATCCTGTCCCTCAGGATTCCCTCCAACAACGTGCCCACTACTGGCATCAAGCTCACCGGTCTATAGTTCCCTGGCTTGTCCTTACCACCCTTCTTAAACAGTAGCACCATGTTAGCCAATTCCAGTCTTCTGGTACCTCACCTGTGACTATTGATGATACAAATATCTCAGCAAGAGGCCCAGCAATCACTTCTCTAGCTTCCTACAGAGTTCTGATCAGGTCCTGGGGATTTATCCAACTTTATGCATTTCAAGACATCCAGGACTTCCTCCTCTGTAATTTGGGCATTTTGCAAGATGTCACCATTTATTTCCCAACAATCTATATCTTCCATATCCTTTTCCACAGTAAATACTGATGCAAAATACTCATTTAGTATCTCCCTCATTTTCTGCAGCTCCACACAAAGGCCACCTTGCTGATCTTTGAGGAGCCCAATTCTCTCCCTAGTTACCCTTTTGTCCTTAATGTATTTATAAAAACCCTTTGGATTCTCCTTCATTGTATTTTCCAAAGCTATCTCATGTCCTCTTTTTGCCCTCTTGATTTCCCTCTTAAATGTACTCCTATTGCCTTTATAAGACCATAAGACCATAAGACATAGAAGTAAGGCCATTCAGCCCATCGAGTCCACTCCACAATTCAATCATGGCTGATGGGCATTTCAACTCCACTTACCTGCATTCTCCCCGTAGCCCTTAATTCCTCGAGACATCAAGAATCTATCAATTTCTGCCTTGAAGACATTTAGCGCCCCGGCCTCCACTGCACTCTGCGGCAATGAATTCCACAGGCCCACCACTCTCTGGCTGAAGAAATGTCTCCGCATTTCTGCTCTGAATTGACCCCCTCTAATTTTAAGGCTGTGTCCACGGGTCCTAGTCTCCTCGCCTAACGGAAAAAAATTTCCTAGCGCCACCCTTTCCAAGCCATGTATTATCTTGTAAGTTTCTATTAAGTCTCCCCTTAATCTTCTAAACTCCAATGAATACAATCCCAGGATCCTCAGCCGTTCCTCGTATGTTAGACCAAAAGTTTATACTCTTAAAAGGATTCACTTCATCTATTCTGTCTATACCTGACATATGCTTCCTTCTTTTTCTGAACTAAACCCTCAATTTCTTTAGTTATCCAGCATTCCCTATAACTACCAGCCTTTTCTTTCACCCTAACAGGAATATACTTTCTCTGGATTCTTGCTAACTCATTTCTGAAGGTTTCATATTTTCCAGCCGTACCTTTATCTGCGAACATCTGCCCCCAATCAGCTTTCGAATGTTCTTGCCTAATTGGCCTTTCTCCAATTTAGAACTTCAACTTTTGGATGTGGTCTATCCTTTTCCATCACTACTTTAAATCTAATAGAATTATGGTTGCTGGCCCCAAAGTTGTCCCCCACAGACACCTCAGTCTCCTGCCCTGCCTTATTTCCCAAGAGTAGATCAAGTTTTGCACTTTCTCTGGTAGGTACATCCACATATTGAATCGTTTGAAGAATTGTGCAAACAAACTACTCTATCATAACTACAAAGAACTATTGCTACCAAAAAACCACAAAGAAAACTAACTATAAAACCTTGAGCGGGACACTCTCTCCCCTGCCTATAGGGGCACTCACGTTACCCATCCCCCTCCTTCACAGCTCCTTCAATCCTGGATCATGCCCAGCCTTGGGGGAAAAACAAGAAGATGAGCCTTAAATGAACAAAAAAAAGACAAAGTCAGGATGAGCACTCTGCCCATCACTGGCTTCATGTCACCCCTACTTGTGACTAAAAGCGAGAGAGAAAGAAAAGAAAAAGGGAAAACACAGGGAATGAAGGAAAAGAGGATGAACATTAACTATATTCTTCAGACCAGTCTGTCTATTTTAAAGTGTCTACAAAGTTTTTAGCTTTATCTGCTGAGTCAAATGTATAAACTGAGTCCTCGTGGCTGCAATGGGCAATGTGGGGTATCTCATGGAGTACTGGATACCAAGATTCCTCAGCCTCTTTTTAACTTCATTGAAGGATTTCCTCTTTCGAATTGAAGTTGCTGAGATATTCTGAAAAACAGGACTTTTGACCCCTTGTGCAGCAGAGTCTGTGGGTCTTTTCCCAGTAATCTGGAGGCTTCTATTACTTTTTTGCTTGACCTTGTATGAGTGGAAGTGCACTAAGGCCGGGTAGAGGTGATGTACCGTCCCAGACCTGTGCACTGCGGTCCAATAAGCTCTTTCAATCTGCGGCCGGCTGCACTTGATTTGAAGGCCCAAAAACTTCGGCAGCCAGCTTTCAAAGAAGCTGACTGGCTACCCACCTTCTTCACCCTCAGGGTGCCTGACAATCTGAAGATTCATCCGCCGATCTCGATTTTCGAGGTCATCAACCTGGTCTCATAAGGCCGCACCTCTTGGTCTAGCACCTGGATCCAACCAGATGAGGACTCTATCGCTGCTTTTGAGGCCTTGGTTTGACCCTCCACTTCCTCCAGCCGCTCCCCGAGGTCCTGGATTTCCCATTTATGCTTCTGCAGCATGGACGCTGCAGCAATTACAGCCCCAAACTTCAAGTCTTTCCAACGCCGCTGCCAATTCCTGGGAATCTGTCAGGTCCTTGGGGGTGGGGGGGGGGGATGTCGGGAGAGGCTATTGCTGCTGTGGTCTCTGCTGTGCTCGGTGCTGCAGGGGACTGTCCTCCCTGCTGCTGTTTGCTCGCTCCCTTTCCCTTTGGCATCCTTCCCACTCCCAAATATTAACAAATATATGTTCTGTAAGGTTTTAAACAAATAATTTCTCCACATGGCCAGGGATGGCAAAAAACACCAATATGCCTTGGCTTTTAGGCAAAGCCGTCCACAGAATTGCCACCATCTTGCCGATTCTTAATTATTGGTTTTATTCCTTTCCCCTACTTTGAATAGGGTGGAACACTTGCACTAGTTTAGCTTTTTGGTGCTGCTCACGCTTTTAAGGAAGATTGAAAGATTATGTCTGATGGCTTTGCTATCACCACCCTTACTATTCTCAGTAAAGCAGGATACATCCCACCTGGATTAGGTGACAATTTTACTTTGAGCTTGGCTCATATTGCTAGTACCTCCTACTTATTTAGTTTGATGTTCCAATATTGCTGCTACCTTCTCATTCACTGTGGCTTAGTTGGTAGCATTCTAATCTCTGAAACAGAAGGTTGTGGTTTCAAGTTTCACTCCAGAATTTGAGTGAAACATCCAAAACTGACTGTACTGAGGAAATGCTGCACTGTCAGAGGTGTGCCGTGTTCACTTTTGTATGAAGATTTCAACTGAAGCCTTGTCCTCTCAAGTAGGCACAAATAATTCTCTGACATTATTTTATTGAAAGATCGAGGAATTACCTTTTCAAGGCTAATATTAATATTGGCAGCATCCTCTTCTCTTGAGAAGACAAATGCAAAATACTCATTTGTACCTCAGTCATGTCCTCTGCCAGAAGACTTCTATGGTTTCTGATCAGCTACACTCTTTCTTTAATTATCCCATTATTATTCAAATGTTTACAATAGACTTTTGGGTTTCCTTTTATGTATCTTCTCAACTAAGACAATACACTGTTTTGTCTTCCAATTTCCTCTCCCCTTGATTTTCTCCACAGTGTTTGTATTTAGCTTGGACCTTTATTTAGTTATGAATCTAATATTTGTCATAAGCCTTTCCTTTTTCATTTTAATCTCAATAGTTTTCATCATCTAGGGATTTGGATATCCTAACTTTGTCTAGTCTGCATCTAATGCGCTGTCCCTTTGAGAGCTTACATTGCTAATTTACTGTGTAATCAAACTTTGGGCACATTCCTTTTCAGCTCGTGAAATTAGCCTTCCTCTGGTTGAGTAATTTCACATTTGACTTTTCTTTGCTCTTTTCTATAATTCCTCTAAGCTAAATAATATTGCAATAATTGTTTTCCAAACACTTTGCCACTTTAATATACCTCATCTGAACCTGAGTCTTCATTCTTCTCATCGTTCCTCAAAATTAGGCCAACCATTGCTTCATCCCTTGGGTGGAAATTGTGCTGATGCCAAATATGTGAGATCAAGAAATATTGCAAATACTTAGCAGATCTGGTAACAGCTCTGGAGTGAGAACCAAAGTTAACATTTCAGGTAAATGATCTTTCACCAAAGAATTCTTTCTTGTTGGACTAGAAACATGCTATTCAAGAAAGTTCTCTAATACACATAGCAGTAACTACCTTTTTCTTTGCACTTTACTCTATTACTTCCTTGTTCTTTTTTCACTCATCTGTGGGATTGTGAATGGCAAGGCCAGCATTTGTTGCCTATCATATTTCATTCGAAAAGTTAAAGCCATAGAGTCATACAGCATGGAAAAACAAACCCTTTGGTCTCACCAGTTCATGCCAACCATGATCCCAACTAATCTAGTCCCACCTAAAAGTTTTAAAGGCTGTAGCCACACCTGCATCCACCATTTCCTCTGGAAATTCATTCCACACACAAACAGTGTAAAAAATTGCCCTCATTGTTTTTAAAAATAATTTCTCCTCTCACATTAAAATTATGTTCCCAATTGTTGGAATCTGCCACCCTAAAGAAAAGATACCTGCCAATCACCTTATCTATACCTATCATCACTATATAAACCTTACAAGGCCACCTCACCAACCTGCTATGCTCCAGTCAAAGAAGGATTCCTGAAGAAGGGCTTATGCCCGAAACGTCGATTCTCATGCTCCTTTGATGCTGCCTGCCCTGCTGTGCTTTTCCAGCAAACATTTTTCAGCTCTGATCTCCAGCATCTGCAGTCCTCACCTTTTCCATTCTGCTTCACAGGTCTTTGATCGATAAAGATACATTTAAGAGAGCAGATCTTTCTGCAAGCAGTCTGTCTAGTTGTTGGCGCTCGTTGCTCTTTGCCTCTCTGTCTGATATTTATACCCCAAAACATCAGATCATTTCATTGGTTTTAATATTGTCAAAATACTAAATTCAAACTTATTGGAGTTTGGTACCTTGGGGCATAATATAAACTGATTGGCTGTATTGAATTTTTTTCTTGTATCCAGGCAACACGACTCTTAGCTAGATGTTTCAACCAAATATTACATTGTTACCTTGTTTCGGACTCTCTGTGCTTGTCTAAGTCCTTGCTCGCTTTTCAAACCTCTTAAAGGTACAGTACCCCTACATCTCTATAATAATAGTAAGTGGCCATTTTGAATCATCTTGAGTGTATCAAAAGAGAATGTAACCATCTCTCTTTGACTCTTCACACTATTAACATTTCTGAATTCCTCATAATTGAGACGCTAGGTCAGGACTTCCCAAAATGGGGATTGGGATCCCAAAAGGGATCACAACATGAAATTTTAGGGTACAGAAATCTCGGGCAGCAATGGTTGCCAAGGAGCTCAACTATGTTATTAAGCTGTGCTTCTGATTTAACAGACACTAGCTCTCACAGGCTCCTCCTCCACTCCCACTTTCTCACTGAGTGGTTGCAACAATTTTCAATCTTGACATGGGGGTCGCAGTGGGAAAAGTTTGGGAGGCACTGTGTTGGTGGTGGAATTACCTTTGGCTACCACTCTGTTGATGGAGGGAACAAATAAACTAATGGAAAGGGTGCTGATCTAAAGGGCTGTTTGTCCTGGATGAGTACAGAGTATTTATCACGCTACTGATAAATGCCTTGTAGAATGTAAACAGGTGTTAGGGAGTCAGAAGTAAAGTTACTTGTAGTAGAACTCCCAACCCCACCAAGAATGGGTAGAGAAATTTTGACAATTATTTCCCTTCTGCACCTCTGAAATCCCACAGGTATTTATTTGCGATCCTATCATTTTCCTCATCGAAATGCTATCCATAGCAGACATCGATTGTAGGTCTAGGATTACCTTCCATGAGCACATTGATAATACCTCAGTGCAACCTCTCTTTTACCCATTTTATCCAACCATTGATGGACATGACTTCTGTGACCAGGCACCATTGGTCTGGCCTATATGTGACTCTGGGCCCAAATAAAGTGGATGACTCTGAAGAGCCTTAAGCAATGAGTTAACTGCATCAAACTGCTACTGCTACAGTTCAAGAAGAAAGCTTGCTACCACCTTACCAGGTGCAACCAGGCCTGGATATCAAATGCCAACCTTGTCATTGGTGCCTACATACCAGAAGTGAATAAAAAACATTCCCCTTTGCATTGGCTTGACAGGCAGGAAGTACAAATTGTGGACACAGAATCCATCTTCCAGATAACATGTCTTATGGTAATTGAAAAAGCAATAATCTCATTACATCAACTGATGCTACAAGTAAGCTTTGTTGGCTCAATAAAGCAGAAAAACAGAACATACAACATTATTTCCATTTTTATTCAGTAAAATGACATTACGTTATTATTAGGTTGAACAAGTTATACACTTCCTTCTAGATATTTCTAATCAACCTGTTCACATACGTTATGACACATGTCTGGACCTGACGAAAATTGAACCCAGATCTTCTGGATCAGAGTTGGGGTCAATACTATTGCACCACTAGACCACTTACAGTTCCTCCTCAAGCAATCGTAAACAACTAAACACCTAAAATTTTACATCCATTCACTCAGTATTAAAGTCTGATAAGACAATAATTAGTGTGATTGTAGTTATAGTGACCTACATTGGCTTCCTGTTACCCAAGCATTCAATATTTTGACCATCCAGGCCTGGAGGAAATATTCTTCAGAGAAATTTACCACAGATATTCTGAGAGTAACCTGTTTAAATGGCGACAGATAAAATTTCTGTTTGAGTGCTTGATGGTATGCAACATTTGTCAGAACAACATCATCCCTTCTTAGTAAGATTTAGCTTAATTCCATAATTAATGCAATTAAAGGATAACTGAAATATAATGGGATTACATGTGTCAGTACTGAATTCAGTGGAGCTTTCATATAGATTTAACAAAGCATAAAAGGATGACTGACTGGAGAACTATCAAGTGAAACCACTCTGCTCAAAAACATCCAGTGGCCATTGCTATATTTGTTTCAAAAGTAAGTAGAAATATTATCACCAACTGTTTCTCCACACCTGTGAAGTCATCAAGTGCCAATTCAATTCAATTCCAACTTGTGTTATCTATTTGATACTGACGATTTCTCAAAGGTTTCTAACCTCCATAGAAATTTACTTGCTATTTCAGCACCATTCCATTTGTGAAAATGATTTAACTATACGCAACACAATGCATTGTCCAGTTGTGCTTCAGCTTGAATCACTGCAGTTGAATCAATATAAACCTCTTCCAGAACAAAGCAAGATGTTCCAAGAGTAATTCAACTAAAAGATTCTCTCCAATACATCAAAACATATCAAAATTTCAATTATAACATTAAATTATAACATGAAAACAAACACTTTGCTCTTACCAGCCCATGTTGTCCGTTCCACACATGCAATGTCCAAATCCCATGGGCCCATCTTGTTTCAATATTCCCATGGTCCCATATTGTTTCAATATTCCTTCAACCAAGTGTCCACAGGGACTTAGCAGTTCTGAAGAAGTAGCATTGGATTTGAAAACTTAACTTTGATTCTTTCAACAGATGTTGCCAGATGTGCTGAGTTCCTCCAGCATTTTCTGTTTTTATTTCAAATCTTCAGTATTTGCAGTACTCTACTTCTATTGAATTAAATTCTAACTTGTTTTTAAATGTTGTCACAGTCTGTTGCAGCTGCTTTGTACTTTATGTGAACCTCACTTGGAACATTCTAGATACCTTTCCTTAGAACCTCTGGATTGTGGGTGTGTACAAATACACTCTTAGACGATGCTGGCTTTTACTAGATTACTAATTCCATGATCTCTAGCATCCCTAGTTCATCTTTTCCTTGAGTAAGATTCTCAGTGTCTTCAGTACTGCGACACTGTAGTGATCCCTCTCTCCTTGCACACTTCTTCTCAATTACT
This sequence comes from Hemiscyllium ocellatum, assembly GCF_020745735.1. Taxonomy (NCBI): domain Eukaryota; kingdom Metazoa; phylum Chordata; class Chondrichthyes; order Orectolobiformes; family Hemiscylliidae; genus Hemiscyllium; species Hemiscyllium ocellatum. The sequence goes on from NC_083430.1 coordinate 39,835,363, forward strand.
TTGTTCTTTTTTTGTTGTCAGAGTAACATTATCAGATACAGCATTGCGTTGTGCACATCAATTATACTTCAGCAATCACCAACTCTAGTGGACTCACAGTCACACAACTCTCCCTGTCAAAAACGATTTCTCCTGTTTCCTATCTTATTTTTGCCTGGCCAATCCAGATACTCAATCATTGGAAAATCTGTTTTCAACCACTTTGACCATTCCTTCATAACTTTAAACTACTAAATCAAATCAACCAGTAGTCTGCTCTGTTCTCATGAATACAGTCCCAACCTTTCCAATATTTCTATTTCATTTTCTCAAAGCAGAACAACACACTGGTGTATCTAAACTGTGTTCACTCTATTCAATATTTTTTGTGACAAATGTGGAACCCAAAATTGCATATAACATTCCAACCGTTGTTTATGAATGCTTTAGAAAGATAAAAATCATACAACACTAGGTGAGAGTCCAACAGGTTTATTTGGGAGCACTACTCCTTCATCAGGTGGTTGTGGAGTATAAGATTGCAAGACACAGAATATATAGCAAAAGTTTACAGTGTGTTGCAACTGAAATTATATATTAAAAAAGACCCGGATTCTTTGTTAAATCTCTCATCTTTTAGAATGACCCCATGTTGATTTCAGTTCTTTCCACAATTTTTTTTTAAAGTTACATTCTCAAGTGAACTTCAACAATAGGTGTCATTTAGCATTACATTTCAAAAGATTTACCATTACCTTCTGACTGTTCAATTTGATACATTTTAACAAAAAAATCTCAGATTCCATTGTTATAGCGACTTGAAGTGTCAATCTTATTGTCTCATGAACTTGAACGCCCAAATCCCACCACCCAACCCCTTCCCAATATGCATGTGAGAATCCCAAAGGAACTAAGATAGGAAATTGCAGGAAATCTGGCACAAATCTTCCAGGGATTGCTGATTACTGGAAAAGTAACTGAGGACAGTGAGAAGCATGTGTTGTTCCTCTTTAAAGAAAAAGCAGCAAAAAAAACCTGAGGAACTGTAAACTAGCAAGTTATATGTTATAGAAACTTTTATTACAGATTAAATCATGGAGCAGTTTAACAGAAATAAAATCATAAAAGATAGCCATAAAGGTATAGTTTCATGAAGAGGACAGCTTACAAGGTTTTTTGAGGTTGTGATAAAGAAGTTTGACAATGGTAATGCAGTGGATGTGCTGCACTTGGAATTGAGTAAGGTCTGTGATAAAGTTCCTCCAAAAAAGCGATATTGAAATCAAAGAAAGCAGAAGGATTGAAAATACTTGACAAAAAATATTTGGTTGTTTAATAGAACCCAAGGTTTGGTGAAACAGGGACTACCGTTAGCCTAGAAGATTTTACTTATGAGGTGCCATTATCACTTAGATCACAAGCTATAGTGGAGCAGAAAATTATTTATTTATTATTTATTAGGTGTTAGCATTATTAAAGGTGTTCTTTAATAGTGGGTATACCAGCATTTTCAGCCCATGATAAGTGACCTTCAGCACGAGGTGGTGGGCTCCCTCCTGGAACCACTGTAATTAGTGATGTAGATACACTCACAGTCCTGTTAAGAAGGGAGCACCAGCAACAATTAAGCTACAGGGTAATAGTGTTGTATAGGATGGGCTGATATTGATTATATTCTGACAGCTGCATGACCTTGAATGAGTCTGTGAACATTCCTATACATGCCAAAGATGGCATAATCAAACTTGCTTTCTGTACTGTTTTCTTTACTAGCTGTTTTGTTACACTGTAAAAGAGAGAGAATTTCAGTCTAAGTGGTCAGACTCGAGGCCAAGTTTCTGTGTTTATCAAGTGTACCGAGCCTTGTAGAAGTGTTAACTCTTTGTGGTCCAATTTGAATGCACTTTTGTTTGCTGGTTGCGAAATGTTGTCTTGTTCAATTTATGTCTTCTTAGAGAAAGAACAAGCAAAGTATGTTGTGCCTGAATCAAACAGAAATGTTTGACTTCAGTTTTAAAATATTATAAGATTATGTTCCATGGACTACAAATCTCTGGAATTAGATATGATGGTAAGAGTTAAGTTGCAAAATTGGATGAAATAAAGTAATTAACGGTGGAGACTGGTGGCAAAAGACAAAAAAAATTAGAATAATGGGTCGAAATGGCAATTGAAGTTTAAATGCATTTTAGTGAAAAAGAAGCTTAGATGAGAGCACTAAAATGATAGCTTTCTCTTGATGATGTTTGAGTCCCTGTGTTTCTTTTTAAGAAAGATTGACTTCGTAATGAAACCACTAACGAAGCATTGGGACCATATGTGGAGAGGTAAGTAAAACCTCATAGATCATTTGATGAGATCATGTGGGAGTCAAGAATGCGTGGCATGATCTTGAGACACCAATGTAAGTGTGCAAAAGTGAATGTTACCTCAGAGGTAACAAACATGAGGGAATACATGGTTAAAAATAACACTGAAGAATGGATCTCAGACATGCACACTGACTTGACAAAAGGATTAGTGAAAAGATAGTGACACAAAATCCATAGAAAAACCGACTTCAAAACAATGAAAGTAGTACTAGTGAACTGTACATAAGAAGAATTATGATAAAAATTAAAAGTTGTTTGGTTATTATGTCAAAATGTTACAGAAATGAAAGAATATGTCATACAGCCATACAGTCACGGAGATGCACAGCACGGAAACAGATCCTTCAGTCCAACTTGTCCATGCCAACCAGATATCCTACTCTAACCTAGTCTCAAATGCCAGCACTTGGTCCATATCCCTCTAAAATCTTTCTATTCATATACCCATTCAGATGCCTTTTAAATGTTGTAATTATACCAGCCTCCACCACTTTCTCTGGCAGCTCATTCCATACATGCACCACCCTCTGTGTGAAAAAGTTGTCCCTTAGGTCCCTTTTAAATCCTTACCCCTCTCACCCTAAACCTATGCTCTCGAGTTCTGGACTCCCCCACCCCAGGAAAAAGACCTTGTCTATTTATCCTATTCATGCTGCTCATGATTTTATAAACATCTATAAGGTCACCCCTCAGCCGCCGATGCTCTCCCTATAGCTCAAATCCTCCATCCCTGGCAACATCCTTGTAAATCTTTTCTGAACTCTTTCAAGTTTCACAACATCTTTCCGATAGGAAGGAGACCAGAATTGCACACAATATTCCAAAAGTAGCCTCACCAATGTTCTGTACAGCTCCAACATGACCTCCCAACTCTTGTACTCAATGCTCTGACCAATAAAGGAAAGCATACCAAACACTTTCTTCACTATCCTATCTACCTGCGACTCCATTTTCAAGGAAACATGAACCTGCACTCCAAGGTACCTTTGTTCAGCAATTCTCCCTAAGACCAGAGGAGTAATAGTGGATTGAGTGAAAGGGCCCATCGGATGATATACAGAACCCCACCCCCCCCCCCCCCAATCTGGAACACTTGTATGACTTGACCAATAAGTGAAATTGTAATGTGCTGGGACAGTTAGTATATGTGAAACAAGGCTGAGCTAAGACTCAGATATGTTGGTGTTTGTGGTAAAAGAACCCTGGGAAAAATAAAAGGCGAGAAGCATAAACTGAAGGTAAAGCCTGATGAATGTTAGAGCTGCATTGTTTGATATCGTGTATATTGTAGCTCACAGAGGGTACTTGTACATAGAGACAGTTACCACTCAATGATACAATCATTCATAAATTTGACAAGGAAAGAAACATACTGAAGAAGTATCCTCAAGATAAATACAGATGAAGAGAACTGGAGAAATTTTAAGTTGAGTTATTCTACTGTTATTGGGAGAAGTGATCTGTGGATAGGGAACTGGAGGATATAAAAAAACACAAATTAAGGAACCTGAATCTGGAATATCCTGAACTTTAGAGAAAATTATGTAAATAGACTAACTGAAAACAAATGTCGATAATATTCTGGTCACCCCAGTCTGGTAACATTATCGGAAATGAAAAAAAGGTTACTGTTCAAGGGATAAGACAAGACTCAGAACTATTTAACTATTGTTGGAAATTTGTAGAAAATTACAGTGAACTATCTGGACCCCTGCAAAAAGAGGTGTGGGCTAGGTCAGAGAAAATTGAATGGGGATCTGAGCAAGAGACATTCTTTGTCAAAATCAAACAGACATTGGCTTCACACCAGCACTAAGACTCCTGCAACAGCACTAGCACTCCCTGACGTGAAAAAGCCCTTTCACCCCTTTTGCAGTAAAAGCAAGAGCAATCAGTCTGCAGTAGTGCCACAGAGACACAGTGACAGGCTCAGGCCTGGGGGATACTATGCAAAATGGATCTGGTCATGATGGGTCAACATTTATGTGTTCAAGTCTTCCAATGTACTACCTAGTCAGTAATGACATCCGCCCCCTTGACACAATTGAGGGAGGATGTCCACTCCCCACATAGTACAGTTTAGCGATTGGAAAGTGGCAAACTGAGAAGTATTACAGACAGTTGGTGAGCCAATAGGGCAGCTACGCTGTTGCCAGGAGACAAGCACATGGAAGTGATTAAAGATAATTAAGAGAACCCAGCAAGCTATGTGAATCAGGAAGAAGAGACACCTGATTGTATCCCCCTCATGGAGCAGGAAGAAAAGACATGGGGTCAAGTTAAGAAAGAGCCATGAGAGGGGCCAGATGTAAAATGCATAATTGGGAGCAGAGGTACTATGATGGTGAGGCCCAGATGGGTGGGCCACGGTTAATTTGAAAGGGAAATTATTGGCAGGAGAGAGGATAGAAGGATGTCACTCCGCTCAAGTAGCCGAACTAAAAGTACTTACACACTCCAGCTAGGAAAAGAATAGTTAACATTTACACAGAGAGTAAAAGTGCCTTTAGTGTAGTCCATGACTGTATAATGGCATTAGCAAGACGAGGTTATCGAGTGGTAGTGTAGTTCAGCATGAGATCCTAGTGACATACCCAATAACAGCAGTAATTAAAATTAAAGCATACAGAAAGATCTAAACGCAAGAACAGAAAGGAACCGACGAGTAACCAGCTGGTCGGACACACTCCATTTTTTGCTCTGTCCCTCTTGTTCAGGATCCTCAGCAGAACAGGATCGTCAACCCCAGGACTGGAGCTGGAATAGATTAATTTGCTTGCATATATGCATGATGTAATTGCACGGCGACAGCAAATAAGGATATTACTGCTATTAACATAAGCATGAAAACGCTAATTTTCTATGGAATCCTCTCAATTTTGAGTTCATCGGAGGCAGACAGGTACGTGGCATGACGTGCTGATTCCATCATGGCCTTCACGTAGATCAGGAGTGGGATACACTTCGTAGTTGTTCCCCGAAGGCCGCTGCGATCATTTAACGATACACATATAGTTATATTATTCATAGTCATTATAGTTTTCAATGTAGTTTTAATCTTCTAGTGTAGGTTACATACTCATGCGGCTGTTGCTGGTTTGCATCTGCAGTTGTAATATATACTGCCAAATATCATAGGTGTGAATTGTATAGGATGGACTGAAGGGCTAGAATTGTTGGTAATATTTAACAGATGCAAGACTTTTAATTAGTCCTGTGAACATTCCTCTACATGCCAAATATGGCATTAAGAAACTTGTTTTCCGTATTGTTTTCTGTAGTAGCCGTTTCTAACACTGTATAAGAGAGAAAGTTTCGTTACAAGATTGGAATTACGAACGATGCCAGGAACAAACTTCCAGAGCAGTCTTCAATCGAGGGGTCCCTGACATGCAGGAGGGCGTGAGGCTCACTGGTTTCTTTTTCTTCCTTTTTTTTCATTTTTTAAAATTACTCAATAGATGGTCATGTTTCAGTCTTTCTCTCTTCCTTTTTTTAAAATAAATGTTCATATTTAAGCAAATTGCTATTGTTAAATCTTCTCTTAACTGAATCCGAGAAGAACCGCTTGGATGCAACCCTGTGGTCCAAGACAAGCGTCAAGATTATGTCTGGATTGGAGGGGATCTTGGAAGTGGCAGTATTTTGATGAAATCTGCTGCCTTTGTCCTCTTGGATGGTAGGGAGTTTGTCATGTCCATTGATTGTCATGGGAAATGGTTAGATAAAGTACCCTTTGTGAGTTCCTGCAATGCAATTTGTATTTAGTACATGCTGTTGCCACAATGCATTGGTAGTGGATGGAGGGAATATTTAAGACATAGTGCCAATCATGTGGTTTGCTTTGTCCTTGATGGTATTCAGCTTCTTGATTATTATTGGAGCTATACTTATTTAGGTAGTTAGAGGGTATTCCATGATATTCCTGACTTCTGCCTTGTAAATAGTTGTTATGCTTTTTTTGGTGGTGGTGGGGGCTGGAGGTGAGTTACTTTCCACTGAATTCCCAGCCTCAAACCTGCTCTTGTTGCCACAGTATTAATATGGCTGGTCCAGTTAAGCTAATGGTAACCCCTAGGGTGTTGATAGTGGGGATTCAAAGATGGTAATGACACTGATTTCATTTTATTCATTTATGGGATGAGAGTATTGCTGGCTAGTCCAGAATTTATTGTTTATCCTCAGTTGCCTTGAGAAAATGGGAGGGAGTTGCCTTCTTGAAGTGCTGCAGTCCCTGAGATGTAGGTCCACTCACTCATGCCTTTGCTGAGAAAGCAATTTCTGGATTTTGACCCAGTAACAGTGACGGGTAGTGATATAATTCCAAGTCAGGAAGATGTGAGGCTTGGAGGGAAATTGGAGTTGATAGTGTTCCCACATGTTTGCTGCTTTTGTTTTTCTGGATATTTGATGTTGTGGGTTTGAAAGGTACTGTCAAAAGAGTCACTGTGAGTTGATGCAGACCAACTTTAGATGGAACTTTCTCATGCCATTTTATGTCATTGGTACAGGAACTGAATATTGAAAGTGATGAATGGAATGTTAATCAAGTAGGCTGGTTTGTCTTGGATGGTATCAATCATCTTGAGTATTATTGAAGCTGCACCCATCCAAGCAAGTGGAGAATATCCTATTTAACTCCTGAATATAGATGATGAGGAGGTAAAGGGGAGACAGATGAGTCACTTGCATAGAATTCATAGTCTCTGCCTTGCTCTTGTAACCATAATATTTATATAGTTGGTTCAGTTCAGTTTATGATCAATGGTAACCCCCAAGATGTTAAAGTGGGGATTTAGTGATGGTATTCAAGTGCCATTGATTGTCATGGGAGATGATTAGACTCTCTTGTTTGAGATACTCATTACCTGGCACTTGTGTAGCACAAATGCTATTTGCCACTTATCAGCCCAAGGCTGGATGTTGTCCAGGTTTTGCTGAAAGTTGACACAGGCTGCATCAGTATCTGAGTAGTTGTGGATGGTGCTGAAAACTGGTAAATCATCAGTGAACATCTCCCCTTTTGACCTATAATTGTGAACATTGATGCAAATGCTTCAGTCTTGTCTTTTGCACTAATGTGCTGAATGGGGATAATTTGGAGAATCCTGCTCTGGTTTATTGTTTAATTCTTCACCACTATTCATAACTGGATACTTCAGAAAATCCTTTGTAAAGATACCACATGGTAGACTAATTAGTAAAGCTAGATCACTTAGGATTCAGGGTGAGCTTGCCCATTAGATACAAAATTGTCTTTAGAAGACAGAGTATGGTGGTGGACAGTTGTGTTTTGGACTGGAGGCCTGTGACCAGCGATGTTCCACAGGGATTGTATTAGGTCCACTTTTGTTTGTAACTTATATAAATTACTTGGATGTAAGTATTGAAGGTATGGTCAGTAAGTTTGTAGAAGGCACCAAAATTATCGGCATAATGAACAGTGAAGAAGGGTATCTAAGATTACAAAGAGATCTTGATCAATTGGGTCAGTTGACTGAGGAAGACGGAGTTTAATTTGGCTAAATGTGAGATATTGCATTTTAGTAACACAAACAAGATCAGAACTTATACAATTAATGGTAAGGCCTTGGGTTGTGTCGTAGAACAGAGAGACCAAGGAATTCAACTGCATAATTCTTTGAAATTTGCGAGAGAGAGAGAGGGAGACAGGGTAGTGAAGGTGTATAATACACTTGCCTTCCTTGCTCAGACCTCTGAGTATAAGAGTTGGGATGTCAGGTTGAGTATGTTGGTGAGGCCTCCTTTGGAGTACTGTGTGCAGTTTTCGTTGTCCTGTTGTAGAAAGGATATTATTAAACTAGAAGTGTTGAGAAAAAAACTTACCAGAATGTTACTAGGAATGGAGGATTTGAGATATAAAAATAGACTGGAAAGGCTGGGACTTTTTTCACTGAAACCTAGGAGGTTGGGGGGGGGGTGACCTTGTTGAGGTTTATGAGGGGCTTAGGTAAGATGAATCACAGGAGTCTTTTCCTGAAGGGTGGGGTAGTTCAAAACTAGGGGGCATATGTTTCAGGTGGAAGGGAAAGATTTGACAAGGACCCTGAGGACAACTTATCGACACAGAAAGTGATTTGTATGTGGAATGAACTGCCAGAAAAAATGGTGGATGCAGGTACATTTATAATATTTAAAACTTATTTGAATAAGTTCATGAATGGGAAAAGTTTGAAGGAAAATAGGCAAAACGCAAGTAGGTGAGACTAGTTTAGTTTGAGAACATGGTGTGTGATTTTTAACTTTTTACACTTCAGTCCAACACCGGCATCTCCATATCATGACAACATGAGGGGGAACTTATCAACAAGGATTGCCTACTCAAAGTTCTAGACCTGGGCTTGAAGACACACCACACTCAACATGCAAATATATGAACAGATCAATGGAACTCCTAAGAGCTCACCCATCTCTGGGCTCATAGCATAAGCAGTGATGCAAAGCTTTGAACAAACAGTCCTACCACAAATCCAACCCAAACTCTGGATCAGACATATAGATGACATTTTTGTTATCATTAAGAGAACAGAAATCGATAACACACACTGGATCGTCAACAACATACTCACAGGGATCAGATTTACATGAGAGGAGGAAACCAACAGTTGACTGCCATTCCTGGACAAGATGGTACAAAGAACACAGAATGGTGAATGCACCATAAAGTGTACAGGAAAGCCACACACTTCAAGCAGGACCTGAATTACAACAGCAACCATCCAAATGAGCGGTGGCACGGTGACTAGTGATTACCGTGTTTTTCATTGTATTCCATGAAAATCTGTTTTTCATTGTATTCCATGTGCTATTTCTATCAAATTCTTATATTTCCCCATTGTCCTAATTATGTACATATAAAAATACAAAAATGGTTAATTTTAACTCATAAGATTTGTAATATTAATTTCTGTTATAAAGTTAGTTATAAAGTTCAAGGTTTGAATAAAGATTTGTAGCTTGGGTATTGGTTGTTGTGGTTGTGGGTATATTCGCCAAGCTGGGAAGTTGATTGCAGATGTTCGATTTCGGGGTTCGATTCCAGTCTCAGGTGACTATCTGTGTGGAGTCTGTACATTCTCCCTGTGTTGCGTGGGTTTCATCCCACAATCCAAAGATATGCAGGTCAGGTGAATTGGCCATACTAAATTGTCCATCGTGTTAGGTGCATTAGTCAGGGGTAAATGTGGGGAATGGGTCTGGGTGGGTTACTCTCCATAGGGTCGGTGTGGATTTGTTGGGCTGAAGGATCTATTTCCATAACTGTAGGGAATCTAATCTAATCAAATACACACAAGAGAGGCTGCATTACCACCCTGTTCAAAAGGGCTACAACATGCTACTGCTCTCCAGATCTATGAAGGGAAGAAGAAGAAGAAGACCTTTACAGAGCATTCACCAAGAATGGATACTCCTGCAACTTCATCCGCAAATGCCTTAGAGACAAAAATGTAATAAGGACATGCCACAACCTAACTCACTCGCCATGCTATCTTACATTAAAAAAAGTCTTAGAATTGACAGCCAAGCTTCCTGACCACTGGGATTTGTGACAGCTCATAAACTGACAACCATGCTCAGACAACAACTCACCAGGACAAAAGACCCTATACCCATCATGTGCAAGACTAATGTAATTTACAAGATTCCATACAAAGATTGCATGAAACACTATATAGGGCAAATAGGCAGACAACTAACAATCTGCATTCACTAGCCACTAAACCCCATGACCAGCTGTCCCTAGTAGCCATACACACAGAATACAGAGATCACAAATTTGACTGGAACAACACAATGATCATAGGGCAAGCCAAATAGAAGACAGTCAGAGCATTCTTAGAAGCATAGCACTTATCTACGGACTCCATCAACAAGCACATAGACATGGACCCATTATACCGGCCACTACAACAAAAACAGGAACAAGCAACCGGAAGCAGCAGAAATGGAATCAAATAAATTCTAGAAGACACAGTATAGCTGCGCTTCACAGGAAGCTCCAAAGCACTGAAGATGTCATCTAGACAAGCAACAAACATCTGCAATCAACTTCCCAGCTCGGCGAATATACCCACAACCACAACAACCGATACCCAAGCTACAAATCTTTATTCAAACCTTGAACTTTATAACTAACTTTATAACAGAAATTAATATTACAAATCTTATATGAGTTAAAATTAACCGTTTTTGTATTTTTATATGTACATAATTAGGACAATGGGGAAATATAAGAATTTGATAGAAATAGCACATGGAATACAATGAAAGACAGAGTTCAAGCAGTTCTTAGAGATAAGTAAATCTGGGACACACCTGAATGAGTATAACCAGGAACTTTGGAATGCAAATTAATAGGATGCATAGAAAGATCCTAAGGCCTGGAGATTGCAATGTCTGTTAAACATCAAAAGAGCATGGAAATCTGGGGCTTTCCATAGGAATGGCCATCATTGATTAGGTGTTTCAGAGGATTGGGTGTATGGAATAAGGGGGAAGGACATAATGTTTGGCTCAGGTTGAAATAGTCACTAAGTGAATAGTCACATTTTCCCGTCAAGGCCAGATTTGGGGAAGATCCTTTGGACCTCTCATGCATTAACCAATTTTTGCTTGAATAAAAGTCTGCCACTTGATTGAATCCTGTCTGTCTCCTGAGTCTTTGTCCCCAGTCTTGTGGGGGGGGCAGTTACACGTTTACACCTGACAACATCCTTATAAATCTTCTCTGAATCCTCTCAAGTTTTGCAACATCTTTGCTATCTTTCCTATCGGCACTGTGCCACCGTGCCGCCGACATCAGTCCTGTGGGCGGCACGGTGGCACAGTGGTTAGCACTGCTGCCTCACAGTGTCTGAGACCCGGGTTCAATTCCCGACTCAGGCGACTGACTGTGTGGAGTTTGCACGTTCTCCCCATGTCTGCGTGGGTTTCCTCCCACAGTCCAAAGATGTGCGGGTCAGGGGAATTGGCCATGCTAAAATTGCCCTAGTGTTAGGTAAGGGATAAATGTATGGGTGGGTTGCGCTTCAGCGGGTCGGTGTGGACTTGTTGGGCCGAAGGGCCTGTTTCCACACTATAAGTAATCTAATCTAATCTAATTAGAATTGAACACAGTATTCTGAATGTGGCCTAACCAATGTCCTGTACAGCCACAATATAACCTCCCAACTTCTATACTCAATGCATTGACCAATAAAGGCAAACGTACCAAACGCCTTCTTCATTACCCTGTCTATCTGCAACTCCACTTTCAAGGAAATATGAACCTGCACCCCAAAATCTGTTTGCTTGGCAACACTCCCCAGGGCCCTACCATTAACTGTACAAATCCTGCCCTGATTTGACTTACCAAAGTGCAGTTACTTAAACTTCCCAGTTATATAAAGCTATTGAAGGTAGCAAACTGCAAAGCTAAATGGAATAAATTACAACAGGATTTGAATATAAATTGAACACCTTTTCTTTTGGACCTGTTTGGCAATAAATATGAGCTCTCGTACTAATATCTGTTCTTTCAACTGATAATTAAATGTTTCCTCCAACTCCTTCTGTCAATAAGATTTTTAAATTTTGGAGTCTGTGGTCATTGTTTATTAAGCATACACTCATGCAATAGAACCCAAAATACACTTAATAAGCCAAAGTAGTTAACCACAATCGGGTCTGGCAAGGATAGGCTACAGGTTTCAATTCATTACAGTCCTGAACTTAATTAGTATTTTAGGTCTTTTGATAGAATTTACAACAAGAAAATAGGCTACTTGGTCTTGCAAGTGTCAGATTTACACTTCATCCAATCTTCCACCTTTTATGCTATACTCATTTGGCCAAACTCAAGGCTGTCAAATTTCAAATGATCACAAACAAGTAATACTCAGGGAAAGATTGCTGAATGGTTGGAACATAGATGAGGCACTGTCACAAAGAAAGCAACGGGAAACTATCAACTCCTCAAGTCCCTGGATAAAATAAAAAGATGAAAGGCTTGAAGATATTCCTTTTGAAACAACTGTCTGATAAATGTATCACAAGGTAAAGAATCCAGGGAATGTGTAGATCAATATCTGGGGTTAGGAAGTTCAATAATATCCTCCAAAGCATTTCTATCTTCCTTGTTACTTCCCTCAATATGAATTTATATTTATATAGCACCTTTTATGTATGATTTGGAGATGTTGGACTGGTGTGGACAAAGTTAAAAATCACACAACACCAGGTTATAGTCCAACAGATTTAATTGGAAGCACACTAGCTTTTGGAGCACCGCTCCTTCATCAGGTGATAGTGGAGGATACAATTCTAAGGCACAGAATTTATAGCAAAAATCTACAGTGTGATGTAACTGAAATTATACCTTGATTGTCTGTTGAGACTGAACAGATAATCAAGGTATTTTTCAATGTATAACTTCAGTTACACCACACTGTAAATTTTTGCTATAAATTCTGTGCCTTAGAATTGTGTCCTCCACTATCACCTGATGAAGGAGCGGCGCTCTGAAAGCTAGTGTGCTTCCAATTAAACCTGTTGGGCTATAACCTGGTGTTGTGTGATTTTTAACCTTTTATATAATACTGCATTTTAAAACATTTCACAGGTGTGTCATAAAGCAAATTTCAATACCAAACCATATAAGGCAACAATTGGACATTAGGGACTGATCAGTCTATCCTGTTCTTATTTCTTATGATCTTTTTGGTTTGGAACTGTGAGTTAAAGTTGAGAATTAAATTTTTAACTTTGAACAGAAGCTTGTTTAAAAAGGAGTGAACAAAGGCAGATGTTATCTGTTAGGAACTAACCTAAAACATTAATGCAACTTAATTATTGATCCAAGGATGAATGGGCATTGAATTATTGCTCTCCTCATGGCTGGTAGCTGGTTGGATGTTAGTCAGTCGAGACTGAACCAGTTGTGGCTAGGTTGGCAGCTAGCAGTGTGATTTTTTTGAGACTTCCAGAGATGATGCTGATTGGTTTTGTTCTAGTTTCTCTTCAGTCATTGAATTGTTGAATGTTCTGAGAAAAGAATCCCAGTCTGTAAGAAGTACATAAATATTTCTAGAGGTCCGCTGAAACTGCATTGACTGGTGACTGGTGAACCTAGGCAAAGTATACAGTTCTACTTACCTGTCAACAATCTATTACCCAAGGATTTTTTGAAGGCCTTGTACCAATCATTTAAAACTTCTTTTTCTATTCACTCACGGGATGTGGGCATTATTGGCTGGTTACCATTTTTTATTCATCCCTAGTTGCTTTTGTGAAGGTGGTGATAAGCTCCCTTCTTGAACCACTGCAGTCCATGTGCAGTGCATATTTTATTGAACTGGCAAATTATAATTATTTATTGGCTTTTCAAAAAAAAATCCTTTACAGTGTATATTTGTAAGTAGGATTATGACTAAAGACGATTGTGCTTCAGACTGTCAATATTATCTTGTTGCCTTGATGTTTATCTGTATTCTGCTAAAGTTACATTATTCGATTCATAGAGATGTACAGCATGGAAACAGACCCAACTCATCAATGCCGACCAGATATCCTAAACTAATCTTGTCTCATTTGCCAGCACTTGGCCCATATCCTTCTAAACCTTTCCTATTCATTTACCCATCCAGATGCCTTTTAAATGTTGTAATTTTACCAGTCTCCACTACTAATAATAAATCATTAGCTTTTGTTTGTTCTAAACTTGATGTCCAAGATGTGTTATTTGCAAAAGCTGGCAGCTGAGCAATTTTGAAGATCATTGTATATTTTAATTTCACTCTGTTGCAAATCCAGTGATAGTGAGGCAGACTTTGGCTTGCTATTCTTGTGTCATATTAAGATGGGTTTTAAAGTAATTTATAAAGAAGGCAAGAGTTGTGCAGAGATTTAGAAATTTCAGAGATTAGGGCTGAGGCAATCATAGGAAATCAGGTATTTTGGAGGGCTCTGCATTTGGAGGAAATAATAAATTGAGGGGAAGAAAAAGCAATGGAGGAATAAGAATTATGGTTTGATTTTATGTAGGTCAGTAAGCACTGGAGTAATAGGTGAAAAAGGTCTTGATATAAATACACAGAGATGTGAGGATCTCAAGTTTCTAAGGAGTAGAATGTGGAAGCTTGACTCGAAGTACATTGAAACAGTCAAGTCTTGAGGCCTCAAAGGCATAGATGAAGGGTTTCAGCAGCAGATGACTTGAAAGCAGGAGAAATTAGATGTTGATTTGAAGGTGGAAATAGGCAGTCATGGCAATGAGGAGATGGCGAGAACTGCAGATGCTGGAGAAGTCAGAATCGATAAAGTGTGGCGCTGGAAACAGCACAGCAGAGGAGGAAGAGTGGGAGTTTTGGGTATAACCCTTCATCAGTACTGGGGAGGAAGAAGAGGGTTGAGAAATAAATTGGGGGTGGAGCTAGGTGAAAGGTAGGTGGGCAGAGGTAGGTAGGTGGGTAGAAGGTGATTGTGGTAGGTTGGTGGGAAGTGTGGAGTAGATAGGTGGGAAGGAAGACGGACAGGTAGGTCAGGTCAAGACGATGGAGCTCAGTCGGAGGGTTGGATCTCGGATGGGATGGGAGGAGGGAAGATTTGAAAACTGGTGAATTCAGTGTTGACACCAGTGGTTGTAGGCTCCCGATGTGGAAGATGGAGTGAAGGGCTTTTGCCCGAAACATCGATTTCACTGCACTTTGGATGCTGCCTGAATTGCTGTGCTCTTCCATCACCACTAATCCAGAATCTGGTTTCCAGCATCTGCAGTCATTGTTTTTACCTTGTTCCTTCACCAGTTTACAGGTGTCTTTGTTTAGGCAGTGGAGGAGGCCCAGAATGGACATGTCATCAGTGAAGTGGAAGGGGGAGTCGAAATGGATGGCCACAGGAAGGTTGGGTTGCTTGGTGTGTATGGACCAGAGATATTCCCTGAACTATTCTGTGAGTTTGTGCTCGGTCTCTGATGTAGAAGAGACCATATCGAGAGCAATGGATGCAATAAATGAGGTTCAAAGATATGCAAGTAAATCTCTGCCAGATTTGAAATGATCCTTTGAGACTCTGGGCAGAGGTAAGGGGGGAGGGAGGTGTGAGCACAGGTTTTGCGCATCTTACGGAGGCAGGGGAAGGTGCCAAGTGAGGAAAGTGGGCTGGTGGGGATTGCAGACCTAATGTGGAAATCTGGAGTAGTGGTGCTGGAAAAGCACAGCAGTTCAGGCAGCGCTGCCTGAACTGCTGTGCTCTTCCAGCACTACTAATCCAGAATCTGGTTTCCAGCATTTGCAGTCATTGTTTTTACCTAATGAGGAAATCGTAGAGGGAACGATCTCTACAGAATGCAGATATCACAATGACACAAATGTGTATTTGGAAGCTCATGTTGGGGTCAAATATGATTTCAAAAGTTGTGAATAGTTTGATTCAGCCAAACAGACCATTGGTAAATCGGGCAAGTAGGCAAGTAGTCTAACGATTTAGTGACAATGGAGTCACTGGTGAGGTAGAGTTGAGGATCATCAGCATGCACGTAAAATATGTGTAATTGTTGCCAAATTGCGGAATGCAGATGAAAATTGGAGGTGAGGCATGGGGCAAGTCTATATCCGTAGGAAACACCAGAACGTGTGAGAACAGGAATAGTAGCATTACTGGCGATACTCTGCCGTATATATATATATAAGCAAGAGCAGTTCTTAAGGAGCGTCACTGGACTCGAAAAGCTGACTCTATTTTCTCTCCACAGATGCTGCCAGACCCGCTGAATTTCTCCAGCAATTTCTATTTATATTTCAGATCTCCAGCACCTGCAGTTATTTGTTTTATTAAGTTCGAGCAGCTTAACCAACTAAACACGTTCAAGGTTTCGGAAAGGGATCGTGTCCCTTTGTCTCCGCCCCCTCCCTTTCTTTCATTTCATTTCATTCTTGCGACTTCTCTTTCCCACTTTCTGAAACACTGCTGTTTTCTTACCGCTGCGTATGGCTACGTTTAAACGTTTCCTTCCGTTTATACTCCAGCCCGGTAGTTACGAAAAACATTGGCATTTCAGATTTATTTTTCCGGGTACCTGACTACATTTCCGTGATCTGCTCGATTGACTGTATATTATCTGAACTGACAACAATGGTGACTAATGATGGAGGCGGGATTTCCGGCGCCGTGTGTGCGGGATTGTGACGGGAGAAAAACACGGCGCGAGCCGACTGAGGCCAACGGTCACTCGCGAGACAGCAGAGCGCGCGAGGGGATAGTGGGACTGTGCAGCTGGAGAGGAGTACCGAGTCTCTCACACACAGAGAGGGGGGTGGGTGAAACGGGTCGAGACTGGTGTGAAGGCAGTTCATTTTTTTTGAAGGGGTTGTCTTCGAAGAAGATCCCGTTGGGGTTTGGGACCCACCCTCGCTCTCAGTTGTTGCCTTGTTGTGCTGATGATCCGAAAGCTGTGTTCAGGGTCCGGGCTGGGGCTGGGCGGTCGCTTCGGGGGTGTTCGCCTCTCCAGGCGGTTCGTCTTCCTGATCTTGCTCAGTGCCTTGGTCACCGTGTGCTTCGGGGCCATATTCTTTCTGCCGGATTCCGTTCGCATCCGTCGCTTCTTCTTGCTGCCCTCCGAGCCGCAGCGTACGGACAGTGCAGGGAGTGGACTGGGGATGGCAGTGGGAGCGGAGTCGGGGGCCGCTGCGGGCTCCCGGTACAGGCAGACGGAAACGCGCGTTGGTCCCGCTCGGCGAAAACAGAAGGAAAAATTCGGCAAGGAGTCGGTGTCGCCGCAGATCCGCCGGGAGGTAACGGAAAGACAGCACAGCCTTCGGGATTCAGAGAACGGGGCAGAGGTACTGGATGCCAGCAACATCCGCTATCAGCCACTACCGGAGGCAGGAACAGAGCTGGCAGATCAAGACGTGAGGAGCCACCGGGAGAAAGTCAAAGAGGTGAGAATTGATCATATCCCAACCCTAAATCGGAACTAAAAGTGAACAGGGACGGAGTGGCTAACCAAACTACCGTTCAAAAATAAATTCCCCTGAAATTTTAGTTGGCTATCAATTTAGATCGAGGTTATACGCTGGAGTCGGCTCACATTGGGGAAAGTGAGGACTGCAGATGCTGGACATCAGTCGAAGAGTGTGGTACTGGAAAAGCACAGCTGGTCAGGCAACATCGAGGAGCAGGACAGTCGACGCTTCGAACTTCATCAGGAATGCAGAAACATCGACTGTCCTGCTCCTCCGATGCTGCCTTACTGGCTGTGCTTTTCCAGCACCACACTCTTCAACTCGCATTGGATTGTATTTACTATCCAGCTAGTTCTGGAGCTCTGGATGTCGTAGAGTTAGTATGGAAACAGACCCTTTCGTCAAACTTGTAGGCGCAGACCAGACGACCCAGTCTGACCTAGTCCCATTTTCTAGTATTTGGCCCAAATCCCTCATCCCTTTCTATTCTTATACCCATAGGTGCCTTTTAAATGTCGTAATTGTACCCATCTTCACCACAACAAGGCAGCCTGTTCCTTACATGCACCACCCTTTACATGAAAACGTTGTCCCCCAGGTCCATTTTAGACCTTTCCCTTCTCACTTTAAACTAATGCGATTTAGCTTTGGATTCACCTACCCTGGGAAAAAGACCTTGGCTATTCACTCTATTCATGCTGTCATGATTTTTATGACCCAAAATAAGATCACCCCCTCAGTCTCTGCTCTGGGGGAAAAAAAGCCTCAGCCTCTCCCTGTGGCTCAAACCCTCGAATTCTGGCAACATTCTTAAAAAGTTTTTCTGAACCGTTTCAAGTTTAACAGCACCTTTTCCAATAGCGGGGAGACCAAGAACTGCATAGACCATTCGAAAAGTAACTTCAGTAGTGTCCTGTACAGCCACAACATGATGTCTCAACTCCTATTCTCACCCCGTACAAATGGTTTTCTATTGGGAAACTGTATCAGATTAGTGTTGATACTTCAATAGGGATAATTGGATGTAACAAACTGGGAACATCAATTTGTTTCCAACAACAATTGGGAAAGAAACAAACAAATGGAATAATAATACAAGAACATTCAAAAACAGTGCCAAAATGCTAGTTGTTTTACTTCAGAGTTTCTATTATTTATAGGTTTTATTATTGGTTGGAATAACCTTCTCCTAAACTATAATCAATCCTTGATTATCCTGGGCCAAAAACAATCAAATGGTCCTTAATTTTCACACACCTAGTTGTAAACCCACACAATGCTAACAAACTCCCATGAACATTTCAGGGTTTCTTGCTATCTGATGACATTTACTGGATTAGATAGGTGTTCCAGAAGGACTGGCTAATCTGGTTCAAAAAAGGTTCTGAAGAAGTGTCACTGGAGATGAACAATTAACTTTGTTTTCACTCCATAGATGCTTCCAGACCTGCTGAATTTCTCTACTAATTACTGTTTTTGTTTCAAATTTCTCGTATCCACATTTCTTTGTCTTATTCATAACTTATCAAGTTTCTATTTTAAAAAATGCTTCACAAAAGTGAGCAGTAGTTTGAAATCCAATCCCTAAACATTGTGATTTATATGTGTTAACACAGCTTTCATCTTTGCATGATCTTCATGAGACAGTGTGATGACCATACCTTCCAATGATGTTATAAACAGATACATCTGCAACAAGTAGATTAAGGATGAGATCAAATAAATCATTCCCTTCTATTAGATCAGACGTGAATTGTTGATTTGGTTTATTATCTCGGTATATGTGACAATTTAGTGAAAAGTATTGTTTTGCATGCTAATCAGATACATTATACTTTACAAAAGTAAATCAGGGTAATAGAATAGGATGTTATAGCTACAGAGAAGGTGCATAGAAAGAGCAATTCTAATATGAGAGGTAAGTTGATAAGGCTGATAACTGCAGAAAGGAAGCTATTCTTGAATATGTTAAGTTTGAAAATATCTGTGTATCTTCTGCCTGATGGAAGAGAGCCTAACTGGAAGGGAGGGGTCATTGATTATATTGACGGATTTCTCAGGCACCAGGAACTGTAGATGGAGTCAGTGGAAGGAAGACTGGTTTTCAAGATGAGCTAGGATGCTTCACATCTGTCTGTAACCTTTTGCGATCTTGGGCAGAGCAGTTGCCATACCAAGCTGTGATGCATCTAGATAGGATGCTTTCCAAGATGCATTAATAAAGGTTTTTATGGACATGCTGAATTTTCTTAGCCTTCTCAGGAAGTAGAGGCATTGGTCTGCTTTCTTAACTGTAGCATTGACATGAAGGACCAAGACAGATTGTTGGGGATATTTACTCCGAGGCATCTGAAGCTCTCGACCACCTCCATATCAGCATCATTGATACAGACGGGCATGTTGTCACCCCGCTTCCTGAAGTCAGTGACCAGCAATGTTGTTTTGCTGACCTTGAGGGAGACAGTGTCTTTCCACCATGCCACTGAGCTCTCTATCCCTTTCCCTATACTCTGTCTCATTGTTGTTTGAGATCCAACCCACTACGGTGGCAATTGTAAATGAAGTTTCAGCAGAATTTGGCCACATGTTTGTGGAGGGTCTTAGTGCTTGACTGGGGACTCCATCAAGGCCAGTTGCTTTCGGTGGGTTCATTCTCAAATCTGATCTGATGTGTGTTAATGACAGCTGTGTTTTGTCGTTGTCTGCCAACTATATCAGTGGCTCTGTTAAGCCATTTTATGTGATCGACATTGACTTTTCTCCATTCAAATATATTGTGTCCTTGTATCCTGGTTATCTTCCAGGCGATACTCAATGTGGAGGTGTACTGAGGGAGAGTGATAGGTGTTAATAAACAGGAGGTTTAACCTGAAGGCATAAAATTTTGCAAGCTATGAATATACAAGGCTGCACTCACAGGACTGTACTACCATACCCTTACTCCTGTCTCACTTGTAGAGTCATATAGCATGGAAACAGACCTTTCGGTCCAACTCACTTGCTGACCCAGCTTCACAAATTAAATTAGTCCCATTTGCCTGTACTTGGCACATAACTCTCTAAACCTTTCCTACTTGTGTACCTATCAAAATGTCTTTTAAATGTTATAACTCTATCTTCATTCACGACTTCCTCTGACAGCTCATTCCATTCACGCACCTCCCTCTAGCTGGAAAACGTTGCCCCTGGGGTCCCTTTTGAATCTTTCTCCTCTTGCCTTAAAAATATGCTCTCTAGTTTTGAACTCCCCAACCCTAGGGAAAAGACCTTTGCTATTCACTTTATGTATGCCCCTCATGATTTTATAAACCTCCATAAGGTCACCCGTCAACCTTCTATGCTCCATTGGGAAAAAAAATGTCCAAGCCAGCCTGTCTTAATAACTCAAATTCTTCAATCCTGGTAACATCCTTGTCAATCTTTTCTGCATCTTGTCCAATTTGATAATATCTTTCCTATACTAGGGTGACCCTTTGGAAAGGGTATTCACTGCATTGGAAAACTTTCCATAATCTGTGGGACTTTTCCATCTTAAGTCTGTGTCCTCTTATTTTCGACCCATCCACGAATAGGAACAATTTTACTTTATCTCTACTTTGTCTACATCTATCAAGATTTTGAATTTCTCAATCTAATCTCTAATCTCTGAGCAGAACAATATCAGCTTCTCCAATCCACTCTCCAGACTTCTCATCACCCTCAGCCTTTCCCTCACCGGTCCCAGAGGTGGTGACCTCACCATGAAAAGCTACATGAGAAGGTCAATTTGGGATGACTTAAGAGCCTCAAATTGCCATTGTCACCATTTCCTGTCTTCCCAGTAGGTAAGAAAACTGGGTGGCGACTTGTCTACTAGATTTGTGCAGGGGGGTGTGGGGTAGTGGTGGGTTTCATATACCCAAATCTGGAGACAATCACTGGTATACATAATTTAAAAATCACACAACACCAGATTATAGTCCAACAGGTTTATTTGGATACTCTAGCTTTTGGAGTGCTGCTCCTTCATCGTGTGGTTGTGGAGCATAAGATCCTAAGATACAGAATGAAGGGGCAGTGCTCTGAAAGCTAGTGCTTCCACATAAACCTGTTGGACTATAACCTGGTGTTGTGTGATTTTTAACTTTGTACACTCCAGTCCAACATTAGTATACATGACAACAATGGGTGACCTCTGAAAGCCAGCCCCTGCCCAGGCTTTATTAGCTCCAAAGCACAAGAAGCAAATGAAAACCACTCATCATCTTGAAGTTGGATCCCCGATGAATTGGCCTCAACTGATGGCATTATGGATTTTTAATTGCATGGTAGCTTCTGGCAAGGCAGGACAACATTGGCAGGGCCTGAGATATGTCTGTGCTTCACAGACTCAGTTTTTAACTGGCATGTGATCTGGTAAGTATTTTCGGGACGAGGCCAGCAAGTCCGTCGCCACTAAGCAAACCTGCATCCAAATTTTGATTTTCTACAGAAATGGGTATGAAACCTTCCTTTAGGTGAGGAAGATTTTGAGACGATGGCTGATAGATATTCTGTGAATATCTCTGGCTGTTGTGTGACTGTTCTGTGGAACAGTGCTTTCAACATTAGTACCAGGTGTTAGTGAAGAAGACAGGTTGTGGGGCTTTGCTAGAAACTGCATTGTATCAGAGGGTAGTTGGTAATCAACTAAATCATGGTCCTGGAATCGCAAATATCCTGACCTAGCTTGGCCTGATGAATTTACTTCCCTAAAGGAAGTTTAGTGAATTAATTGGACTTTTATTATAATGTTGATAATTCAGTGATCACTTTTATTGATATCAGCTTTCTGTTTCAAACTTATTTATTTAGGTTTATTCTTTAAACTGAATTGAAATACATGAACTACTGTAGTAAGATTTGAATGTGGGTTCATTTCCCATCACTAGCTGAGGTTACCATGGTGGACTCCTCTTCTTAACCTCTCCCCTTGCATCAAGTTATGGTGTCCCTCAGGTTAAATCACCACCATCTGTTTACTGAGAGAGTAGCCCTATAGTCTAGTAAGACTATGGCAACAAAACACGTTCAGAAACAAACACTATGCTACTGTACCTATTTCAGTGAATCTGAAGTGTTAATTCTGCTTCTTTGTCTACAGGTGATGTTGTGAGTTTCCCACATCTAGGTTTTGGATGCATTTTTTAAAAAGTTTACTTATTTCTCTCACTAGTTCTTTTTTGTCTTTCACTAATAACTCTAATTTGACCATCTTCTGACCTCTATTTAATCACTGGTGTGGGAAAAATAATCAATGCCTATGGTTCTTTCACTCCTCACTCCATCCATTGGTTATGTGTATTTTCCTGGACATGGGTGTCGCAGGAAAATGGATTTTTCTCGGAGAGGGTGTTAACAGACATGGTTAAAAGACAGATAAATAGATTTGAGACAGAAGTCAATAATAATCACTGGAGTCATGGAGCAAGCTTGAGAGGCTCCTTAAGACGATAAAATGTAGGATCAGAAAGAGGTCAGTCAGCCCTTTGAAACTGCTCTGCCATTCAAAGAAATCATGACTGACCTGATAACACTGCACTCCAGATTCCAGCCTTTTTGCTATTATCCTTGATTCCTTTACTGATTAAGTATCTGTCAGTCTTGGCTTCCAAGCGTCTTATTTTTATTCATCTTTCCAGAGTGCATTTCATGAAGTATGTTGACCACTATTACTTGTCAACCGTGCTTTTTGGAAAAAAAGTGTAACAATTTTTTTGAAAATCCTTTGGTTTTTAAAAGAGTCCTTTTCCCAGTTTAATCTACAATAAAAAAATTAAAAAGGGTCTTCACACAATACTTTTCTCGTAGTATGGCATTATTTTGGGTTCAGGTGATGGAAGCAGTATGACTTGATAAAATCTTCAATGATTAGTTGAATCCATTTGTTGTCACCTAGTTCTCCTGCGGGAAAGGAAGTCACATAAACTTGTTTTTATTTATTGAAATCCAATGTTTTATTGCTATAGCCTTTTACCTTTAGTGTCGTCTTTGGTACAGTTTTGTCATCTCATCTTTATTTCAGATTTGTTCACCCTCAACTAAAGTCCTCTTTAGATTAGATTCCATACAGTACGAAACAGGCCCTTCGGCCCAACAAGTCCATATCGACCCTCTGAAGAGTAACCTACCCAGACCTATTTCCCTACCCTACATTTACCCCTGATTGATGCACCTAATACTATGGGCAATTTAGCATGGCCAATTCACCTCACCTGCACAACTTTAGATTATGGAAGGAAACCCACGCAGACGCAGGGAGAATGTGCAAACTCCACATAGTCATCCGAGACTGGAATCGAACCTGGGTCCCTGGCGCTGAGAGGCAGCACTGAGCCACCATGCCATCCTGAAATCCTGACTGGGAATCAAACCCTGGCAGTAGCAATGAAAGCACCACATCTTAATCACTAGACCACCAATGCTGCCAATTCAGCAGGAATTAAGTTGTGCTTTTGTGTGGCAGTTTCCCAGACTCTGTGATGTTGTAAGATTTTCTTTCATGATTCATTGGAATATAGTACCACAGGAAAATGAGTAGGCCATTCTGCCTCTTGACCCTCTTCTACCATTTAGTACGATCATGGCTCATCATATTCCTGCCTATGGCCCATATCCCTTAATATCTTTGCTTAACCAAAATTATCATCTTAGATTTAAAATTAACAATTGATCTGGTATCCTTTGCCATTTTTTGGAAGAGCATTCCAAACATCTCCCACCCTTTATGTATAGAAGTGCTTTCTAACATCTCTCCTGAATAGTCTGACCCTATTTATCAGAATATGTCCCTGGTTCTAGAATGCCCAACCAGTGCAAATTTTTATCTACCTTGTCTTTTTCTGATAACATTTTGAAGGGTAACCCACCCAGACTCATTTCCCTCTCACTTATGCACGTAACACTATGGAAAATTTAGCATGACCAATTCACCTGACCTGCACATTCTTTGGACTGTGGGAGGAAACCCACACAGCCACTGGGCGAATGTGCAAACTCCACACCCAAGACTGGAATTGAACCTGGGTCCTTGGTGCTGTGTGGCAGCGGTGCTAACCACTGAGCCACTGTACCAACATGTTTTGTTAAGCTTCTCATAGAGCAATTTTGACGTAGCAGATTCCAGCAGTAAAACACACTGAATAATTTCTATTTATTCAAATTCATTTTTCTATAAAGTGTGATCTCAAATTAAAAGTGTTTGACAAAGTTTAACTTTGAATTGTTTGAATTTTGAAATTCTTTTGTACCAAATTCTACTGTGTAGTGAACTGCTTGATTTCAGGGCCCTGGTATACTAAGCTGTTTTATTTTACAGGCAAAAGCACAGGGTTGCAGTCATAATCGAATTACAACTTGATCTGATGAAAGATAGTTGGCCTGAAACCTTATCCCTGCCTGACTGTCACCACGGATGGCACATGATCTACTGAGTGTTTCTAGTTTCAGTTCAGATTTCTAACATCTGCACTACTTTGCTTCCTGCTCATTTAGTGAAAAATGTAAAAACCTGCTATAGAATCTGTTCAAGGGTTCACACTGTATTTTGTACTTTGCTTTGTCTCTGATCTGACCATCTGCTTGTAGGCCTAACCAGTGTGCTCTCTTAAATTGGAAAATCTGTTTGCCATGAAGTGATGTGATATATTCCAGATATTAATGTTCCTACTTTAATACACAACTTTTTTTCCCCCACTCCACTCTCCCACCCACATGCTGCCATGGTAAATTTAATTATCTAAGGAGTGGATTTTAACTTGCAGGTAATATTTTTTATTTTAAATTACGTCAAGGTCCTATGTAACAAAATGGTCAGAAATTCTTTATACATTATTCGTTCAGGGCTGTTTCAGCCATCAGCTGAACTACTAGTACAAATACATGACTGGTACCTAATAGTTAAAGCCTGGTGGCCACAATTACATGGATGAATGAGAAGATATAAATAGATTATTGGCACTGGCAGAGTCAAAATATATGACCATTTTGACCAAAGATGCAGATTGTTAGAGTACTTTCAATTTTGCTAAAATTGGCTTCCATGAAAGCAGCTAACTTAAAAAATGAACTAAACACAATTAATGGATAATGTGGGATTTTGAATTACTGATTCTATGCAATATGAATATTTCCTTGATGTAATTTTCCTGAACGCAGTCAGCACATTTCAGGACCATGTGTTAATCGAATAAATAAATATTTTTATTCCATAATAAACATTTGATTTCACTAGCACAATGTCAAAGAATTATTGTTATTATGAGCACCTATTCTTAATTTGTTGCACTTAAAAGATTGTCTTAATTTCAGAGAGGTAACTGACCCAGTAGGAATTTGTTTTTGTTGGAAGTTTATTCTATATGTTCAGAACTATGATGAACCTTTTGTTTCAGATCTTATGTGAGCTTAATACTTGTGAAGGTCTGATCAGTAATTTTCGTAAATTGTTTATACTTAGATTATCCCCAATAGTCTTTCCTTTAAAGACATACTAAGGGATATCTAAACGACTTGTTTTGTTGTGCTCCATTAGGTAAAATTCTGAATCAGCATGTTCTGTTTCTGATTCTTAAAATATTTCAGAAATAATGCAGCAGGGATAGTATGCTGTTGGATGCGAATTGCAGAAGTATTCACTAGAAATTTAAACTCCTCCCTAGATATGGAAGCAGTCTCATAAAGCTGTAAGATTGTAATATTGCAGTTCAGAACGGTAGTGGGGAAACAAAAGTCTGGGGCTATATTTAATAGGCACTGGATAAGGGTATTAATCAAAACCAATACTGACCTGTTAAAGGTACATCATGCTTAATGTAAAGGTTTTGAGGTAACAGGGTTGATAAGGATAATGTGATTGTACTTTTGAGTTTCCAAAAGGCTTTTGCTAAAGTGCCATGCTGTAAACTTGTCAATAAAGTTGAGGTTTCTGGAATAGCATAGATAGCTGAAAATGTGTTGCTGGTTAAAGCACAGCAGGTTAGGCAGCATCTCAGGAATAGGGAATTCGATGTTTCGAGCATAAGCCCTTCATCCTGATGAAGGGCTTATGCTCGAAACATTGAATTCCCTATTCCTGAGATGCTGCCTAACCTGCTGTGCTTTAACCAGCAACACATTTTCAGCTGTGATCTCCAGCATCTGCAGACCTCATTTTTTACTCGGAATAGCATAGATAGGAAATTCATTGAATGACAGGAAATGGAATATGGGTGAACCATTTTGTAGACTGTTGGAAGGCATTTACACAGTTTCCCTGGAGTCAGCACTGAACCATTCCTTATATATTGGTTATACAGGATCTAGTTTCAAAATTTGCATATGATACTCTTACGACACAGGGTAAGCCCCTCTGCAAATTTAAACCTGACACACAGGAAACATGCATCCCGTGCTGTCATCTGTGAGAACTCAAAAGGCAAAGAACTACCCCAAAAGTCACTATTTTGAGTAAAAATTAACAACTTTATTCTCTGTTAGACTTTTAAAAAAATTAATGAATTAACAACTATTTGCAACTCATTTATCTAAACCTATCTTTTATCTCATCACCCCCCACCCACCCCCACCAACTATACTAGTCTGATAAAATCCCCAGTTAAGAATTACAGAAAAATTCAAATTTCAAAACCAGCTCGCTGTCAAATCTTCTTTTGGTATCTTCCTCTGTAGATTTGCTCTCCAAGTCAGTGTCGATCTTTTTCTTGTGCAGAATCCTTCTCCAGACAGGTACCTTTCAGAGTTCTTATGAGTAGCTACATCTTTGGTCTTTTGGCAATTATCACCCAACTGTTCAATTTTTTTTCTCTGGTTTTATACCCAAAAGCATCGGGTTGTTTCATTCATGTTAATATTGTCAAAATACTAAATTCAAACTTGATTGGAGTTTGGTATTTTGGGGCATAATTTAAACAGACTGGTTGAATTTGAATTTCTTTTTGTCTTCAGGCAACCCAGTTAATCTAGCTGTTCAACCAAATGTTACATTGTTACCTTGTTCAGAACACTTGGTGCTGTGTCAGGTAGTTCTGCTAGCTCTTAACACTCTTAAAGGTACAGTCCCCCTTACACCTTCATAACAATACGTAAGTGATATGAACTAGGAGGATAGTGATAGACTTAAGAGGGTCATTTTGGAATGAGAATGTTTAAGCATATATCGTCTATCCCTTGCTCTTTCTTCATATTCTATAGTGTTGGTGTTTTTGAAAATACAAATTAACAATTGAAACTTTAAATTTTGGATCTATATGGATTTGTATGAAATAGCAGACATTGTTATTCTGTTATATTCTTTGATATGTTTGTATTAACATGTTATACTATGTTGGATCAAGCTGAGTTGCTGCTTGTTTTTGATTTAAATCAGCTGATTTTTAATTATTCAATGAACACTTAATGGTATTTGTAAAAATTGGGGATTATCTGTGCTGCACAGAATATAAGCAAATTAAATAACAGTACAAAACAAAATACTAACCTTCCTCCATCATCAATTCATATATGGAATAAAATTCCCATTGATTTGAACTATTCTTGATAGCTGTAAGAAAGGATATCCTCAACATCTTTTATAAAACTAGAAATACTAACTGAATAGGCAAACCAAGGTTGGGGCTGATTTGGGACCAAAATGCAGCCATCTTGCAGAAGCAGAGGGCATAACTTCAGGACTAAATTAGTTGTTTGCATTTATTTTCACTAGCAAAGTGGATGTTGTCAGTATAGCCAAGTTAGGTTGCCATAGTCTTGCCAAACTATAGGGCTGTTCTCTCATTAGAGAGAGATGTTTGGTGGTAATTTAATCTGAGAGGCGCCATACCTCAGGCAAACAGGGAGATTTTGAAAAAGAGAGTCCTTTGTCTTAATCTCAGCTTGTGATGGGAATTGAACCCATGTTCTTGACGTCACACTGTTTTGCAAACCAACCATTCAGACAACTGAGCTAAACTGACCCCTGTCAGTATAGCAGTAAAGGTGGAAGTAGGCAGAAGTGGCATTGAATAGGTTGAAATAACTGAAGGTTGGGATACTCCAAAGAAGAAGGGCTTATGCCCGAAACATCGATACTCCTGCTCCTCGGATGCTGCCTGGCCTGCTGCGCTTTTCCAGCACCACACTTTTCAACTCTGGTCTCCAGCATCTGCAGTCCGCACGTTCTCCATACTTCAAAGATTGGCAGTCGTTAAGCTGAAAAGGGTTTGGAGCAGAGTGCTTGACCCATATATGGAGTTTTCAAAAAGATGTTTGTTGAAATATGAGTGACTTTAATTTTTCCAATATGCTTATGGGTCTGATGTTGAACAATGACAGTTCACGTATAAAATCGAAGTGTCACCAAGCAAAGAATAGTAACAGTTGAATTTGTAGTGGAGGGAGGTTTACATGGTGCTCCCCTACTGAACTTGAATACAATGAATATTTTCCAGCACCTCCAAATCGAGATTCAATAGGATCTATGTTGCCTTCACTGTTCGTCCCTATCTCCCATTTTCCTTGAATCTCTTGGCACTCAAGCCACTTGGTCTCAATCTTGAATATAGGCAATGACTGAGCAGTTGTAGTCCTTTGGGATCATATTCCAAAGATTTTGTATTCCTCTGAGTGAAGAAGTGTTTCCTTTTCAGACCTAAATGACTGAACCCCTCATCATCACTACTTGTGTATTCTGCACTCTCCAGCCAGAAGAAATAGCATGTAAGGATGTCTAGTCAATGTTGGTAGCTAGCCCATCCCTGGCAAAAGAAACCAAGGAAAGAATGAGTCAGAGAGCAGGTGAAGGTGAAAGCAGGATGGAAATTGATTTGATTTATTATAGCCATATGTACCGAGGTACAGTGAAAAGTTTTCTTTTGTGAGCAGTACAAGCAGATTGTAGCAAGCAATGACATACAGATCATAGAGTGCTTAGCCTGAGGCATGTAAGATTACAGCTGCACAGGACGTGCGCAAAGCAAGGTCAACATTAACTTCAAATAATGTTGATCTTGCTAGAGAGGTCCATTCAACAGTCTCAACACCAGGGAAGTAGCTGTTATTGAACCTGTTGGGTGCATGTGTTCAAGCTTGTGTATCTTCTACCTGATGGAAGAGAGCATTACCAGGGAAGGGTCTTGGATATTAGCCGCCTTTCTGCAGCAATGAGAAGTGTAAATGGAGTCTGTGGATGGGGAATTGGTTTCTGTGAGGCTCTGGACTGAGCGCACAACTTTCTGTAGTTTCTTAGGTCCTGGGCATAGCATTTGCCATCTCAGGCCGTAATACATCCAAATAGAACATGAGTGAAGTTGATAAACTTTTTCAGTTCTCCATGATAGGGAAGCAGCACCGTTTGATATCAATGTAGCAGAGAATGAGTTGTGGGTGTGGGCTGCTGTTGGTCTGAAACAAAGAATGTTCCATCTACACGCAGTCAGGTATAACTGGGGCCCATGTGGGTACCCACGGCCACACCTTTGACTTAAAGAAAGTGATAGGAATTAAAGAACAAGTTGTTCAAAGTGAGGACGAGCTCAGCCGCGCAGAGGAGGGTGGTGGTGGATGGAGGTGGTTCATGCCTTTTTTCTAGGAAGAGGCAGAGTACCCTCACTTCAGTACCAGTGCTGAAGATTGGGGAATTTCCACATGAAATTTATGCATATAATCTATTGAATTTCACTACATCCTCTTCATGATACTATCCTCAATCTTTCTAAATTTATCAAAATCTGGCCACCCTTCATAAAGAGCCAATAATCTTTTTTTGGAAAGAATTTAACAAATATATGTCCTAACCTTCATCTGCTGAAATCATCAGGCTCCAATTTCAAACAAATTACTACTTGCTCTATAACTGTATGATAACAAAAGTACCTAGCTGTACTGTTTTCTCTTTGGTAAAAAAGTAACCCAAGTTCACATTGAAACTTCATTTTTTTCACTAGTCATCAGGCTCGTTTGCAGAAAATTAGTCAGTAAACATTCTCCAAAACTTTACATTTTGACTCAACCATTCTTTGCTACCAGTGTTGTATACTAGAAGGTGATTATTTTAGGTATTTTCTAATCAACCTATTCAGAGATGTTAGAAATTAAGATGTTCTGACTCATCTCTGGAGCAGGTGGGACTTGAACCCAGGCATTTTGACTCCGAGGTATGGACAATATCACGGTGACACAAGAGTCCGAAAGCTGATTGTTTTAAACATCATCCAGCTTTGTTTCAGTCAACTGCACTTAATAAAATCCACATCCCATTGATTTCAGGCTCTCCATATCTATAAAACTAATTCAGAGCTAATTAATATATCTATCTCCTGATCCCACACTCCATTCAGTCTCCAGCATTCCTTCAGATAATAACATTTGATACACTAGTGGCATCATTACTCTGACAATTATAGCGGTGAATTGTAAACTTTGACTTCAAACTATTCCAAAAGAAATCAGACCCTGCTTCGGACTAGAATGGTTCAAGTGTTGATACCCAAACATTTTGGTTTTATTTCAAGTGTATTCAACTATTCTGCGTTTAGTATTGGTGTTCTTTTGGAGTTACACAATAAGATTTTTCAGTGCTGAGAAATGAAATGCTTCTATTTTTGATGTAACACACTTAGGGATTTTCAGCCAAATGTACAAGACTATTTGTTTCCTCAACGAGTCCTACCTTGAAGTTGCTTTCACTGCAATATCACATTTCTTTCTAAAGTGAGTGTGCATCGAATGCTGTGAAGTCTGATGGCAAGAAATTCTGAAGCTGCTGGATAAACACATCAACACTGTGTAAAGTTGAGTTAGTTCTTTACTGTAAATGACAGAGGTAAAACCTTGCAGAATCTTGTTTGCAGATATAATATTCTGAAATGCGAAGTTTTTTTAAAAAAAGATTTTTCTGATGTTTGTGATCACTTAGAGGACTTGCCAATTTTAGAAACAGGTATCTACAATTTTGATTCTGTGAGCATAGCTTTTCTTTGCTTTAATAGATATACGTATTAAAGCAGGAGGCTGGAAGAATGCAGCAAGCCAGGCAGCATCAGGAGGTGGAGAAGTTTCACCCGAAACATTGACTTCTCCACCTCTTGATGCTGCCTGGCTTGCTTTGTTTTTCTAGTCTCCTGCATCCAAGGAACAGGAAATTCGTTTTGGGCATAAACCCTTCATCAGGATTCCTTCCTCCCGAAACGTCGAATTTCCTGTTCCTTGGATGCTGCCTGACCTGCTGCGCTTTTCCAGCAACACATTTTCAACTCTGATACCCCAACATCTGCAGACCTCACTTTCTCTTCTAGTCTCCTGCTTGGCTAACTTGGATTCCACCATCTGCAGTTTTTTTTGTCTCTTACTGGATATAGGTCAACCAGTACGTTTGTCGAGCTCTGACAGCTGATTTACATGAATATGCCTATATAGTTGCTTATGTTATGGTTGCTTATCTAATTTTTTTCGTCCTTCCTAAGACTCGGCACAAGTTGAGGTACATTTATGTACCTGTTCTGACGTGCCAATGTTATGCTTGAAACTTAAGGAATTAATTAAACTTATTGTATATATCTGATTGGAAGTAGTGGAATCATCTGTACAAGTGTTCAAAACATCAGCATCAAAATCGCAAAAAAGTTTGTCTATCTTCTCCTATCGTTGTCGTACTTCGCAATGGTTTGAGATGATTTTTTTGTTTTTGACATGTTTTCTATATATGAATTTGAGACACTCTTGTGACTTTTGTTTAAAATAAAATCTAACTGCAGATGCATTTTGTGTTAATCTTCGCTCATTTGGGAGCATACAGTCACACCTGGATCTGAAGGTTGTGTATTCAAGCCCCTTTCTAAGAAATTAGTTCAACCATCTAAACTGACAAGTGTTGTACTGAGGACTGATGCACTCGAGTATTTTATTTCAGAAGAGATGTTAAATTGAAGCCTGCCTTCTTTTTAATATGGACCTAAAAGACCCATAATACTGTTTTGAAGATGACCAGGAGAATTATCCTTATGTCCTGGCCAATATTTAATTTTCAAGCCATATCACACAAACAGCTTATCCAACCTTATCACATTGCTGTTTGTGGAAGTTAGTGTGCAAATTAGCTGTCACACTTCCTCCAAGAGTGACTACACTTTAGTTGTGTTTCATTCTCCGTATGGTTGAGATGCCTATTGAGTGTGAAAGTCGATATTTTTCACTTGACTGCTTTTGCAGATTTTAACATTTGCGCATTTTATTGTTGCTCTTCATTGCAACTACTTCAGAATGTTACTTCTACACGTTAGATTACATATAGATGATACTAATGTCTCAGGTCCATTTGTGATGCACCTACCTGCATCATAGCATCTCTGAAAGAGTTGATTAGACAATATCTCCTATCTTGCAGCAAAGCCTTACTTGGCCAAATTTTATGGCATTTGGGTTCTTGTGGTCATCCCATATTTTTAGAAACTGTCCTTCATGGTAT
Organism: Hemiscyllium ocellatum; assembly: GCF_020745735.1. Lineage (NCBI taxonomy): Eukaryota > Metazoa > Chordata > Chondrichthyes > Orectolobiformes > Hemiscylliidae > Hemiscyllium > Hemiscyllium ocellatum. Next base: position 39,868,131 of record NC_083430.1, read on the forward strand.
TTTTCACTTGGTACAACAAAATTTGAGGGCTGGATCATCTGGATCATGATGGTTGGCCCCAGCAATGACAGATCGGAGTGCCAAATTCCCAACCCAGTTTGGAAACTCAGGCACGTTGTGTGATGAGACTCTTCCTGAATGTAATGGTTGAATGCAAGCCAATGGAGAGCTTCAATCCAGCGTGTACAGGAAGGCCACCCACAAAGACTAAGTAATCAACTATTGCAGCAACCATTCCAACACCCACAAACGGAGCTGCATCAGATCACTGTTCAAGTGGGCTATAACATACTGCAGCTGGAGTTGTGCAAAGCAGAAGAACACCTATAAAGTCTTCACAAATGACAGGTACCCAAAAGGCCACCGATACCAACACAGCAGACCACAACAGGAAGACAACACATCTGGCCACACTAACATACATTAAGGACATATCAGAAATGACAACCAAACTATGCTGACCCCTGGGTCTCATGGTAGACCACAAATGAGCTACCACACTATGACAGCTGCTAACAAGTATAAAGGATCTCATACCCACAACCAACAGGATCCACGTTATATACAAAATATCATGTAAAGACTGCCAGAGGGCAAACTGGAAGAAAATTAGCCAACAGGGTACATGAGCACCAACTAGTCATGAAGAGACATAACCGGCTATCACTTATATCCATGCACATGGACAATGAAGGACACCAATTTGACTGAGAGAACGTATCCATCCGAGGACAAGTTAAACAAACTTGCACAGGAATTCCTGGAAGCTTGGTACTCAACCCAGAACTCTATTAACAAACCTGAAGAGTTGGACCCCAGATACCAACCACTCAGAAACGGAATCAGCAATAAAACAGAAATGACATCACCAATCCCAGCAGACTCAGAAAAGCGGGACAGACGTCAACGCTTCATTGGAGACACACTGATGTTACGTAGAATGGTGATGAAACATCTGTGAACAAACCTTCCAGTTCAGCAAGCAAGTCAACAACTGAGCTACAAATCTTCTTGAATACTCTGAACATTGTGAACTTACACATCATGTCTCATTTAAAGATGGTAATGGAAGGCCAGCAGAAGAAATAATTTATGATGTACCTTTTTCTGGAAGGGCATCTATAACATTAACAGTGCCTTCCAAAGTGGCCATGCCATCAAAAATGAGTTTATTGATAGGTCAGTTATTCTCCCATGAGATAAATACACAAGTCATGACTGCCTCTCTCATAAAGAAACAACGATTGTTAACAGCATATGTAATCTTATTTGAGGCAACAGGCCAAGGAAGGATTCAAAACATTTTCTTTCATAAATCTGTTTGAATGTGTTACAACACACACATTTCCCAGGGTGTGTTGAACTTTGATCATTTGGCCCAGAGGTACAGAAAAGTCCTCATGATCAGAACCACAATACAGATGCTTGCACTTGTTTACCTTCATGAAAAGTACTGTATGGCAAAGGTGTCCTCAACACCCATGCTATGACAGTACTTATCTAATCAACTATCAACATCCATCTGGCTTCCAAACAACAGCAGCAACATATGCCATGGTAAAATTAACATTGCAGGCCTCTGCCAAGACGATGACTCTTCTCCATCAATGCCTCATTGCCAATTTCCAGCCAATAAGAGTCATTGTCAATAGTGTCTTATGCCTAAAGCCATCTTAATGAGCATCTGATGAACAGAGTTTTAAAAATTAACCAGTGAGTTTATGGTGACGTTACAAGAAATAAGATTCAGAATTACAAGTAAACATTGAGAAAAGTGTTTTTTTTTTAATAGCAGTAATTTTAAGGATTTTCTTGATAATACTTGGATTGAAAAGTGGGTTGGTGTGGCCAGAGTCTTTGTTGAGATTTACAGGTAACGTGATGTTGTTTTACACCAGAAAGCTATGGAATTGATTCTAGGGTAAAGGTGAAAATTTCTTGAACAAAGTTACTGCAATGCATGTTATAAAATACTCTGCTACATTGTGTCTCTAGTACAGATATCTCCACATGAACATCTATGGATCAGGGAAATATGTTTTCTAAAATGGTACAAATATGTTTTATTAGTACCTTCTGAGTTTAAACATTCAAAGTGCCATATCATCAAGTATGTGATTGAGCTAATTGTGAAAAACTGCTAATAATTTAAGTCAATGAATCCTTTCTTAAATTGAGAAAATTAATGTGCTTTACTTAGCCCGAGCAATGCATTGTTTATTGTTCATTGTTTATACAGATGGCATTGATAAGATAATCAAATAATTAATACTGATGTGTCAGAACGCTGGTTTCTTTCAGGGCTTAATCCATTATAGTTGAATCACTGAAAGACAACTCAGCTGTGCCCGACACCATTGAAATGGAATTCTCGGACAAGCAATATTGAAACATTTAATAATGTCCTTTTGTTTTATTCTGGTGACGAGTATCCTTGCTGTGGAAGTGTACCTGTACAAATAGCTTTTCTGTCTCATCTGCTATGGTGCTGATCATAACTTAATTTATGATGCTAGATTAGACTGCTGAGGCAGGAATGGACATTTATTTGAGGGGGCAAACAAAAGGCCATTTCAAGTGGGAACATGTAGGTGAAGCATAAAGCTGGAGTGCATCTGACAAAGAAACCAAGTCAAACTCTGAGTGGAATTCTTGAAATCAGAGTGTTCTGAGTCAGAGGGCATAGGCCAATTCTCTTTTTGCAGCTTCTCCTTGGTATTTTAGCACCAGGTAGGTTCCTCCAACTCTGCCTTTGAGCACAGGCAGCGTGTAACACACAACCATTTGCCTTTTGCGCCCAAGGTGCCTTGGAAGAAATTGATTCTCTTCAGGTGGCAAAAGCAACATCCGCCATGTCCATCTCCAATTCAGAGGTAAGTTTAGTGCCTGACAAAGAGGGACAATCTACAGGTTCTGGAAGCCAGAAAGGCTATTTTGCTCCCACACAGTTCGAGTTTGCAGCTTTCTTATGGGCCATATATGTTTGTCGACTGTCGCACTTACCTGAACTTTGTATGTCTGTTATGGATCAGGCCAGATTCCCTCAAAGTCTAGATTAGAGTGGTGCTAGGCAGCATCCGAGGAGCAGGAAAAGCGACGTTTTGGGCAAAAGCCCTTCATCAGGAATGGTGGCAAGGAGCCTCCAGGGTGGAGAGATAAAATTGGGGGGGGAAGGTGGGTGCTGGGGATAAGGTAGCAAAGAGTCCAGTAGCTGAATGGGGGTGGAGATGGAGGTGATAGGTGGGAAGGGAAATTGGCAGGTAGCTGAAAATGTGTTGCTGGAAAAGCGCAGCAGGTCAGGCAGCATCCAAGGAGTAGGAGAGTCGACGTTTCGGGCATGAGCCCTTCTTCAGGAATCAGATTGGCAAGTAGGACAAGTCATGAGAATAATGCTGAGCTGGAAGTTTGGAACTGGGGTAAGGTGGGCGGGAGATGAAACTAGTGAAGTCCACATTGATGCCCTGGGGTTGATGTGTTCCAAGACGGAAGTTGAGGCATTCTTCCTCCAGGCGTCGGGTGGTGAGGGAGCGCCTCTGCGAGGAGGCGTCCAATCTCCTCAATGTAGAGGAGACCGCATCGGGAGCAATGGATATAATAAATGACATTGGTGGATGTGCAGGTGAAACTTTGGATGTAGAAGGCTCCTTTGGGGCCTTGGATGGAGGTGAGGGAGAAGGTGTGGGTGCAGGTTTTGCAATTCCTGCGGTGACAGGGTGCCAGGATGGGAGGATGTTGTTGGGGAGGCGTGGACCTGACCAGGTAGTCATGGAGGAGCGGTCTTTGCGGAAAGAGGTGGGAAGGGAAATATATTTCAGGTGGTGGGGTCCATTTGGAGGTGATGGAAATGTCGGTGAATGATGCAGTTTATGCGAAGTGTGGAAAGTGAGGACCGGGGGTTCTCTCTTTGTTACGGTTGGAGGGGTGGGGTTTGAGGATGGAGGTGCGGGATGTGGATAAGATGCGTTGGGGGCATCTTCAACCACATGGGAAGGGAAATTGCGGTCTCTAAAGAAGGAGGCCATCTGGCGTGTTCTGTGGTGGAAATGGCCCTCCTGGGAGTAGATATGGCGGAGGTGGAGGAATTGGGAATATGGGATGGCAGTTTTGCAGAAGGTAGGGTGGGAAGAGATGTAATCCAGGTAGCTGTGGGAGTTGGTGGGTTTGTAAAAAAAAGAAATCACTGTCAAGTCGGTTGTCATTAATGAAGATGGAGAGGTCCAGGAAGGGGAGGGAGGTGTCAGAGATGGTCCAGGTGCCCAGATCCCCTCAAAGCCTTTCAAGAAAGTAGCCCAGACCATAACTTTGCTAGTTGTTTCAGCAGGTGTAGAGTGGCTATTCGAGTAGTGATGCAGCTGGTCCAACCACTTAGTTTTAAACAAAGCATAATGTTTTTGCAAGATTACCAAATGAAACACCAACAAAAGAGGACAGAATGTAGAATAACTTAACCTACTGAAAACCCAACAGATTATCCCAATTTAATGATACTTCCAACAGTCCCCATAAACACCTCTCAGCAAAAATAGTTAAAATCAAACACAGGGTCTTAGAGAGATGGCAGAGAGATTCAGCATGGAACACCTTCTTCAATGTAGTTGTTTCTTAGATCAGCCGCCCCAATTCTGACTGCTTTCTAAAACCAAACTGAGAAAAACTGAGCTGGGAGAACTGGCCTCTTCCCATTCATTGTACAAATGTTTTTCTTTAAAACTTGAAGGCGTTTTATCTGAGGCAATGTCTGTTAGCCATAATCAAATTGGCCCTAAAACCCACCCAAGCCAAACCTCTCGGTAACTCTGTTTACGACCCTTCTGGAAAAAAACAAGAACAGAATAACCTTGTTAGAGGAGCAGCATCATTATCACGTGTCACTGGACCATGCACCTTATCTATGCAGGGCCCTTCTTGTGGTTCCTGTATCAAACTTCATTCCCTAAGGTAAATTGTCTCTCTTGCTTAGTGGAGTCTTCTGTCCAGCATCGGCTTCCTGATGCCGTTTGATCTCCCCATGAGTAACTCTGCTAGAGCGATTCCTGTATTTTCTTGAGGGGTGGTTCTTTAATCAAATAGGAACAAGGACAGTTTGGTTTTGAGTGAAGCTGTAGCTGTTCCTTTAAGCCTGCCGTCAAAGTTTAGACTGCTGTTTCTGCCACTGTTGGATGATTCATGGTATGGAGCTGTCCTTTTATATTGGACACCATTCGATTTTAGGAAATACTCAAATTCTCTGCTGGTTAACGATGGTCTGTCGTCTGTGACCAACACTTCAAGGAGTCAAGACATCTACAAGTGCTACTTGGCCTCTTGAATGATGTTAACATTTGTAATTACATCCACTTAGTATTAGAACCCACCGCTGAATTTGGCCTGATGCTACTGGCGGGACTGCCTTGTCTTGCTTAAGTAAACCTAGCAGGGATTTGTGGTCTCTTATTTCAAATTTACATCCGCAAAGGTATAGGTTGAATTTTCTGATTTCAACTAGTTCTGCCAAACTTGCCTTCTCGGTCTGAGTGTATTTATGCTGTATATTAGTCAAAGTCATGGAGGCATATGTTATTGGACACTCCTCTCTATTGACCTGACTTTGAGGTAATGCTACCCCAATGCCATATGATGTGGCATTGCATGTCAATACCAGATCTTGCTTAGGATCGTAGTGTGGCAACACTTTTGAGGGTGATAACTGTTTCTTTATTTCCCTGTCACCTGTGACTAGGCTACGCGACCATTTCCAAGGCTGATCCTTGCTTAAGAATTGATGCAAAGGAGCCAGGGTGGAAGCCAAGTAATGCCTGAACTTACCATAATAATTCATCAGCCTAAGGAAAGACCTAAACTCTGGTACGAGCATGGGAGCCAGGGCACATTTGATTGCCCTCAATTTAACTTCCAATGGATATAACCCGATCTTGTCAGCTTTGTATCCCAAGGAAGTCACTTGGGTGTCTAGATCACATGTTTTTCCCTTTTCAGGGAGAAACATCTAAGGACCATATTCAAATTCTCTAAGTGCTCCATATTCCCTGCTATTAGCACATTATCTCGCTAAGTGGCGACCTGGGGGGTAAACCTTATAAAATGTTACAAAGTTGGTTTGTGTAAAATTGTAAAATGAGGGAAAGCATTGCATGGTCCCTTTTAAAAGATAGCATTGTTTTCAGTGCTTAAAGTTAAAATGGATGTCTGAACAGCAGTTTAAAGTGCAGGTGCACAGAGAGCACCTGAATTGAAACATTTTTCTTATCAAACAACTGAGCAACATTTTTACCAAGACAACAAGTCTTTTAAAGTTTAGCCAATCAACTTAAATCAAATCCTTAGATATTTTTTAAAAATATAAATCTGATGGTTTTAACTACCTAGAACCAATCCTCTTATAACAAAATTGACAATCATCAAGGGTACATAAAAATGTTTTTGAAAATTGCTGAGAGTGCACTGCTATCTGAAGAGTAAATATCTGACTCTCTCAGAAATCTTAAAGCTCTGATTAAGTACCCTCCACAAGGTTTTACAGCACTCTTAACCAAGATTCCTGACACACGAATTTGACAGAGAGAGGCATTTCACTTATCAGAATTCAATGGAGAAAGGTGTTCCTAGTGGAGGATCATCGGAGAGGGTGAGGAGCATTCTGGAAGACTTATCCTAGCTGTAGTTTTGAGAGACTAAATTCTATTGTTTTGTTATTTAAGTGAGATTTGTATTTGATTAGAACAGCATACCATTAGAATTTCGTGTTAGTAGGGAATAGTTAGTAGATAGTGAGGATTTGGTCGGTTTGTTAGTAGTTCTGTTAAATTGTTCACTATTAGAGTTAGCTAAATAAATTGTTACTTGTTGGTTGTAGCATGAGTGAAAGAATTTCATTTCATTTAACCACCTATAACAGATTGAGACCAAGTGCTCCTTTTGGGCATTCAACTCTTAGCAGGGATGGGGGGGATGTGGATGGCGGTCAACCTGTGCTTTGTAACAAAAATGTTCTCCATTGTCTGCTTTAAAAAATTGACAATACCCAGAATGGCAGAATCATATATTGCTACAAATATTTATGGCTAATAATTTTAGCATACTTCTGGGGATCTTTATCTAACCACAGTTGCAAATAAGCAAGGCTCATATCCAGCTTAACGAAGATCATCCCCGCCCCCCCCCCCCCCCCCACGCCAGCTTTGTGTGTACATCCTCTATGTGAGGGATTTTGTAATTATCCAGTTGTGATTAGCATTTTACTGTTTTGTTTAAAATCCCCACAAAGGTGAACCAACCTAATAGCTTCAGTCAGTACTGTAAACTTGAGTACCCATTCTGCAAACTGGACTGGTGATGATTCCTTCACTTTCCAGCCTTCTGATTTTCTGCCTCCACTTTTGCCCCTAAGGCAAATAGCGTTGGGTGTGCCTTGCAGAATCATGGAGTTGCTTCCTGGTCAACATGCAAGGTGCCTTAGCTTCTTCACTAGTCCCTAGACCTTCCTGAAAAACATCCACGTATGTAATTAGGACTTCACTTGGACAGCTATCTTCTACTCAAAAAATGTTGATCCAGTCTAGATGAATCTTTTTCAACCAATTTCACTCCATCAAGCTTGGGTCCAAACCTTTTACTACAATCTGTAGTAATAGAACCAGCTGCTTCTCATTAGAGATTGATATCAAAGTTGTACCCTTAATCTGTCAAGGTTTCACAGTATAGATTCTCTATCTAGCTGTGGTCTTGCGCAAACCTAAGAATTGGAGTCCAGAGGGAAACTTATTAAAGACTGTTTCTGCGATTAACGAAATAGCCATGCCGATATCGATATCCATTAGAGCTGAGTGACCATTTAACCAGATGTTTATTTTGAATGTTGCGAAGCAATTTAACTGTTGCTGTAGACTGACCTAGAATCCCTTTGCTCAGGGTAGGTCCTGAGTGAGGCTATGTATGTGGTGTTCCCCTAAGCTTAGTCCGATTAGTGAGGGTGTCCACTTCCATGGGAATACCCTGCAACTCATATACTCATTCCACTTGCCACGAGGAGGTCTTCGGACTCATTGTATGAGGTCCACCTGGCTGACTTTGTTACAATCACTATAAAGGAGAAAGCGAGGACTGCAGATGCTGGAGATCAGAGCTTAAAAATGTGTTGCTGGAAAAGTGCAGCAGGTCAGGCAGCATCAAAGGAGCAGGAGAATCGACGTTTCGGGCACGAGCCCTTCTTCAGGAATGAGGAGGGTGTGCCAAGCAGGCTAAGATAAAAGGTCGGGAGGAGGGACTTGGGGGAGGGGTGTTGGGAATACGATAGGTGGAAGGAGGTTAAAGTGAGGGTGATAGGCCAAAGAGGAGATGGGGACAGAGAGGTTGGGAAGAAGATTGCAAGTCAAGAAGGTGGTGCTGAGTTGGAAGGTTGGGACTGAGAAAAGGTAGGGGGAAGGGAAATGAGAAAGCTAGAAACATCTGCAGTCCTCCCTTGTGGTTGGAGGGTTCCTAGGCGGAAGATGAGGCGCTCTTCGTCGAGGCGTTGTGTTGCCATGGTCTGGCGATAGAGGAGGCCAAGGACCTGCATGTTCTTGGCGGAGTGGGAGGGGGAGGTAAAGTGTTCAGCCACGGGGCGGTTGGGTTGTTTGGTGAAGGTGTCCTACAGGTGTTCTGCAAGTAGGCGGCCTGTCTCCCCAATGCACCCGATGTAGCCTCCTATACATTGGGGAGACAGGCCACCTACTTGTTTCAGAGAACACCTCTGGAACACCCGCACCAACCAACCCAACTGCCCCGTGGCTGAACACTTTAACTCCCCCTCCCACTCCGCCAAGGACATGCAGGTCCTTGGTCTTCTCCATTGCCAGACCATGGCAACACGACGGCTGGAGGAAGAGCGCCTCATCTTCTGCCTAGGAACCCTCCAACCACAAGGGATGAATGCAGATTTCTTCAGCTTTCTCATTTCCCCTCCCCCCACCTTTTCTCAGTCCCAACTCTCAGACTCAGCACCGCCTTCTTGACCTTCAATCATCTTCCTGACCTCTCCGCCCCACCCCCTCTCCGGCCTATCACCCTCACCTTAACCTCCTTCCACCTATCGTATTCCCAACGCTCCTCCCTACCTTTTATCTTAGCCTGCTTGGCACAACCTCCTCATTCCTGAAGAAGGGCTTATTCCCGAAACGTCAATTCTCCTGGTCCTTTGATGCTGCCTGACCTGCGCTTTTCCAACAACGCATTTTTAAGCACAATCACTACAAATCCAAGAGAAAAACTACTGGCTGCTTATGGGGCAAATTATGTTTGACTAACTGGATTGATGAGTTAACAGGATGAATAATGTGTATATGGAGTTTTCAAAACGGTAGATGAAATACCATAATAAGTTTGTTAACAAAAATTAAAACTCCTATAATAAAGTCTGCAGAAGCAGAATGGATACAAAATGAATTTAATGCCCAGAAAAAGTTAGCATTTGTAATGAATAACTGTTTTTCATGCAAATATGAAAGTAAGAGTTTAGCGGTTCTTGTGGGTCAGTCGTGTGTCCCTAGGCTAAAAATTCAGAGTTGAAGCCTATTCGTTGTGGTGTATCATAACATCTTAACAGGTCAATTAAAACTTGCTTAAAAAAATCACATTTTGCTGAATGCTTTTCTTGCATTCTTCAGAACAATTTGCAAAGAAATCGATTTAAGGAGAAAACCAACATTGCATTGAATGAGAATGCTGGTTCGTTTGCAAGTGGATTCTGATTGGTAGAGATATTGCCATGGAAAGTGCCTGGAGAGTAACTGTCAACCAGGAACTGGCACATTGTTTTAAGATTTTAAAAATTTATTTTATTCTTTGTTTTTGCTTGAAATTTTTGATCAAGGCACTTTGTTAATTTAAATTCTGTGCAGCACAACCTTAATTAACTTGCTCATAATCTAAATCATGGAGCATGGGTAGGTATCATTCTGATAAATCTACATTGCACTCACGTGCTAATACCTGCTGCTTAAAGTATGGCACTTCTTGAAGTACTCCCGCAGTTAATATAGATGTAGCATAATTTTTTTTGTCCTCCAAAGGTCAGTGTCCATTAACCTTCATGATTATTTTCTCTGTGCACTTGATATTTTGATGGTATGTACATGAAACTTTTAAGTCTGTTCTAGTTTATTTTGGAAAAATGCAATTGAATTTATATGATGTATACTCAATGAGTGGTTAAGGTTTGGCATGCATTGTCTGGTACGATGGATATTGTTTAAAACAATTCAATAGTGACCTTCAGTGGGGATTGGATAAATATTTCAAGAAGGAGAAATGACAAGAATTTGGTGAAAGAACAGAGGAGTGGAGCTAACTGGATTGTTTTTCAAAAGTGTCAGTGTAGACTTGATTAAATGGCCGCCTCTTGTGGTATAATACCTGTGACATTTGTGATGTGTGCATTCCTGTCTGCAAGCACTTGTCCACAATTGCAATGGAAACTGAATATCGTATTTTTTAAAAATGAGAATGCCGTTCATATGCCACAATGTGGAAAGTCAAATGTGAACATTTTATTGGAGTGTTTTATTGATGAGTCAATTTAAACATTATGCTATTTTTTTCCTGCAGCATTTGAAATTTCTAATGGATTACCAACATTTTAACCAAAATAAGATCAGTAAATTAAGCCATAATTCTCAGCAGCTGGAGACTTTGTAGTTGTATTATATTGGAAATTTGTTTGAACTGCCAGAAATTACTGAGCATTTCAGCACAATAGTTGGGGAGCATTTACACATTTGATCTTCATAGACCTTTGTTTTATGGAAAATAGGAATGTAGGGTTCACTTTTTCAAACTCTTACGTATTTTTAGAACGGTTGCAGTTGTAGTCTGAAACTGGATGATACCCAAAAATTGGATGCAACGAACTTCAACTTAAACCAGCAAATCAAATGTCAATTGAAATTATTTAATTTATGTTTCCCTTTGATCGTGCGGCTCATTTTCCAGCAGAAATGATGTGGTCATGCTTATAGAGCATAACATGGTAAACATTAAAAACTGAAGGTATCGGTTCTCTATAACTGAGTACATTTTAATTCTTTCTGCTCAGCGTCAAAAAAATGGCTTTTCATGAAAGCTGATCATATTTGAGAAGGGATCAAAAGTGTGGATGATGGTGAAAGAGTCAATCAATACTTCAAAGTGCAAAAAAATTGCTGAGGTTTCAAAACATTAGTTCAGTGCAATAGATAAACATAAACTAAGAGAGCCAAAAATGCCTTGGACAGAAAATTATTGACAACTGTTCAGGTTCAGGAACAATTGTGAAACTAAATTTACAAAATTATTTGCTGCATTGAACCTAGTAAATAGTAGGAGCTATATGTGAAAACTATATAGGAACCTTTCGTTAGAAGGAACACTGAATCCTTTGGGCTTCTTCAGCAATGTCTCTTTTTGTTTTAGAATTCTAACTAGTGTTCAATACACAATGTAGTTGCCAAATGTAATACTTGTGTTTGTAATTTGTTTGGTACCAAGTAAATGAATTTGTGCCTTTTAACTTTTGTATGTTGGACTATTTATTGGACTATTTCAGGAGTTATGAAAGACAACTTGCAAAATTCAAGTTTTTGCCTGAGACTATTGTTTTTGCCAAGAATGAGAACTTATAGCCAAAATATATTTCTAATCAGGAGAAATACACAGTTCCATAGGTTAAAGCATATGCATGTTAATGGAAGGACATGACATGCCTGAATTCTTGAGTGTAATTTTTTGATGATAGGCCACTTAAACTTTGGAATGAATCATTGAACTTTTTTGCTCAAAAGTTGATTTTCCTGCTCCTTTGATGCTGCCTGACCTGCTGTGATTTTCTAGCACCCCACACTCAACACCAGCCCTTCTATCCCAATTTCATATCTACCATTACAGAATATTTGCTTGCTGTTTGAACAGTATAATTGGTATTTTTCAGATATAATTAATGGATCATGGCATCATGTTATCGTTATTAGCGAAGGCAGTAAGGACTGCTTTTCCGATTAACCTTTTTGCAACTTTGGGTGTGAAACCAACAGATGACCTCTGCTCAAGCCCCAAAACTTAGCAATTCAAAGTTTCCTCAAATTATTTGAAGACCAGCCTTATAAGAGATGTGAAGTGTGCAGTCTTTGCATTGATGCCCGTATTTTCATTCAAACAGAAGAATTCAGGAATTATTTGATAGCATTTAATATTATAAAAGGAGAAACAGTAGATGGAAGCAAATTATATTTCCAGCAGTTGAATCTACAAGAGGAGACATGGACAAAAAATGAGACTTAAGATTTTTCACATTAAGGATCACGAGGCTATGGATTTCATTAGATTTGTTATTTAAAAAGAGGCCATACTAACATTTTTTAAAAGTTTAGATCGTTTCAGGTCTCCTGAAGCTTTGCTTGATTCTCAAAGAAAAAGCAAAAAATAATTCCCATATTTCCCCCTTTAATTTGCAGAAGATTTATTGTTCAGAAAATTGTTTGGTTAGGAAGAGATCATTGGTTTATGGTTGTAGGCTGTTCAACTCCTTGTGTCAAGCTGATAACCTATGGTATCCACAACCGGTCACAATTATTGTGCTGTTGCTGATTGAACTTGCTCTGCAAGCACACCCCTGTTCCATACCATCTTATCTCTCCTGTCCAACTGTTTGAAAAACAGCAGTGCAAATATGACTCTCGATGAGTTCCAGTAATTTGTTTTTAAAAGTGAAGCAATTCCTTTCATAGCCCTTGGTTTTAAAACCATTCTGTTCTTATTTGAGTTCACATTCAAAAATAAAGGAAAAATAAATAGATGTGGTCTTTACAGCCTGAACTGTAACCGCTGTCCCTCTTTGGGTAATCCCACTGATCTCTTTGTGTCTTGCCGGCATTCTCAAAGGAGCGTTTCGGTGTGCTTTCAATATTTTCTGCGAAGCAACAATTTTGCCCTCTCTTGTACTCATGCCCACTAAGCGCAATCACTTGGAGTTAATCTTCCTGACTGTTTTAGACTATACAGCTGATCAGCTATCGATACCTTTCCCCAATCCCCCAGAATGTCTGTTCACTTGAAAGTGTGGCCCTAAATTTTAGCTAATTTACATGCATTAACATCATTGTGAAATTGGAAACTTAGTACATGGGTGACAACCTGCACCTATGGACTCCTATTTTTGTGACCATACCTTCCACTACCAGGTCCACCCAAACTGTGGTGAAGTAATCCATGTCTTCTTTGGCCTGATCTAGCCCACCCCATCTCTGTAATCAACAATTCACTGAGAACTTTATATTGCTGCAACTCTGAATTCTTGTGATCTCCCACTTTCTTCATCCATGATTGGCAACCACGCTTTCAGCCAAGTAGGCCTTGAGGTTTGGGATTTGATCACTAAATCTCTCTGCCTCTCCTCCCTTAAGACCTTAAAATGCAGCTCTTCAATTAAGCTTTTGTGATCCTCCTAAAGTGGCATGCTTCTAATAGCTATGCACTAAATAGTGAAGTCAGTCTGGATCCTTGCAGCCAAGGGACACATGTGGCCAACTGTATCTCACTGGATGGCAGCAAAAAGGTCAGATTAGAGTTGAGAATAGCCCCACTGATTTCCTATTTCCCATTTCCTTATGTTGATGGAGGAAGCATTGTACATTTAAATTTGTTGTGGTATTTAAGGAAAAAGTGTAAGCAAAACATTTCCATTCATTTAAGTCTTGATGTTGGAATTCCTTACTGCCAAGGGAGTTGCCAAGAGTAAATCTGTCCAAGAATTGTAAATAATTACAGAATCAAGAAAGAACTAGTTTAAAATGCATTTTCCAGTCTCTGCTTCATTGATTCTTTGGAATTCACTTTTAGATCTGAGTTTGATTTCATTGTAGATCACTATTAATGCATTTCCAATATAAATGTTTATACCTACTGAAATTCACAATTACCTTTTGCATTTCTTCCATCATTTCTCGCCATGTTGTATATACCAAATACAGAGAAGGAATAACTATTTAATTGTTTTCTTGGTCCCTAGATGATGAAGTTTGCTTGGGATAACTACAGGCAATATGCATGGGGGACCAATGAGCTCAAACCATTGTCGAAGAGTGGACATGCAAGTGGCTTATTTGGTGAGTGATTTGTGAAATAATTACTCTGTAGCACAGATGTATTGTCAAAACAGTTGGTATGTTTATTAATGTAAGAAAATTGCAGTCAATTAAATAAAAGTTGAATATACATCAGTCCTTTTAGTGAAAAGCTTTGAAGATTATAATTCATAGTCAATCTGTTATATAATTTTCATGTTCAGTAAAGTGTACAGACTAAAGCAGGGGTAATATTAGAACTGGGCTCAGGTTGGGGACATAATTAAACCAATGTGGATGGGATGGGTGTGTATAATGGAATTATTGGGCAGGGGTAAGGTGATAATGGACCAGCATGTAGTATTGAGGATGAGTTAATGGAACCACTTTTTGGTTTGAAGAGAAAAATGCAATTACTAAAAGAATTAGAACTAAAATTATGATTTTAAAAATGAATTCCCAAATTTTGGAAGAAACCCAGTCCATCCTTTTGAGCAGTGTTTGTTAAAGGAGTCCAGCCCTCAGGTCTTGTCTTGCAAAACACTGTTAGAATAACAGTTTTGCTGTTTCTTTCAACCACATTTTTTAAGCAGTCTTAGTCACTGCTGTGCTGTTATTGCCTTGGCCAAATGTTGCATCCTGGTTTCTTGAGCCTTTCTTTCAAAAAGTAGATTCATCTCCAATCCAAGGGTCTCTTGTGCTTTCTTTAGTTTCAGAAGATTACATGGTTCTGCTTCTTCCATCGTCTTGCAAGCTGACCACTTTTTTGTAGTTTTACTGGCCTTTCAGAATCTATAATCTCAAATAGGCCCTTTCACTGAGCTGCTGGGTGTTGGAACAAGAAGCAAAACTCATTTGTCCTGATTGAACTCCCTTGCTGTGTGCTGTCTTTTATAATATATCCATTATTTTTCTGGGCCTTTTTTTTTCAAACATTCCCTTAGGAGTGACTACTTCTACTTCTCCCTTATTTTCAGGATGTGTTCCAGCACATTCCAAGAGGGCTAATGATTTCCTCTCATTCTTCCTTAACATCTAGAAGACCATGGGGTTGTTTCCCATAAGAAAGCTTCAAATGTGAAAATCCCCAGAGACCTGTGGAACTTTCTGAATTGCAAACATTACCTACGGTAATAAGACACCCCTGTTCTTGGCATCTTTTAAACATAGTTTTCAAAGTATTATTGAAACACTCTATCACTCTCATCAGTCAAGGAATGATGCACTGAGCTTCATTGAATAGTAATCTTGTCTTAATGCATACAGATCATAATTAATGTGAGACCTATGAAAATCTCTCCAAGAATTCCTACTCTGAAAAACACCTTTATGATTAATTGGCAATATTTTTGATGCCATATTATTTGAGGGATACCTAGTCATGTAATCAACTCTCAGGAGAATATACTTGCAATCTCCTAGCAAATCCTTCTCGAGACCCCACAAGGCTGATTGCAATTGTTGCAAATGGTAGATTGATTTATGGTTAAAGGGACTGATGGAGTGCAGAACTGAAGATTAAATCTTGCCAGTTGACATTCTGAATAAGAATTACAGTATGATTTGAGTTCTTTATAAATCCCTGGTCAAAATTTTTAGAAATATTTTCTGCAGATACTTTTCTATCCATAAGCTTATCTATCCAACAACCATTTATCGCTTCCTCATCAAAGAGATCGCAATCTCTATCACAGTTTCTTGCTGCACAGCAGAACTCCCTCCTAGAGTCTTGGAGAAGATTCCCGTTTTGATTGGGAATGATAGGGCATGGTGATGTACCGATATTGCCAATGGGCTAGCAGTACAGAAAACTAGACTAAATGCTCTTGGGGCATAGGTTCAAATCTCACCATGATGGATAGTGACATTTGAATGTAATTGATCAATCTGAAATTAAAAACTAACCCAGTAGTGACGATGAAATCATCGTGGATTTTCATTGAAAACCCATGTCATTCTAGTGGCATTTGGAGAAGGAAACTCTGCCATCCTTACTTACCTGGTCTGATTCGCATGTGACTCCAGGTGGCCTCGCGAGCCATTCAGTTGTATCTCACTGCTACAAAATCTGATAAAAGAAATGAAATTGGACGTACTATCCAGCATCAGTCATGGCATCAGCAATTATAATGGCACACACATTTTTGTCAACCCTGCAAAGTCCTGCTTTGTAACATTTGGGTGTTTGTGCCAAAATTAAGAGGACTGAATTACAGACTAATCAAGCAACAGTCTGACATAGATAATCTAAGACATTCTCAACCATAGCTGTCACACACAGACATTCAGTCCCACTGAGAGGGTAGAGCCGGCAGAGGCTGTGCTACAGTGGTATACCACAAGGAGAGAGTTGCTTTTGGAGTCACCCATTGGAATCTCATGCCATCTGTTCAAAAATGAGCAAGGAAACCTCCTGTTGATTAGCACCTATCACCCCAAGTCTGCTGTTGCATCTGATCTCCATGTTAAATGGCACTTGGAAGGATGTATTGAGGGTGGCAAGAATGTCCATCAGTATGGCTCAGTAGTGCCTCTACCAACCGACCTGGTCAATTCCTGAAGGATGTACTTGCTGAAGATATAGTCTAGTAGCTCTTGAGGGAACCATCAAAAGGGAAAATAGTACTTGACCTCATCCTCCCCAATCTAACTGCTGCAGATGCGTGGGTCCATATTATTTGTAGGAGTGGCAACCTTTATTAAGAAGATGTTCTGCCTTCCGCTGAAGGTACTCTTTAGGTATTTTTGAATGGTGTAGATTTAAAACAGATGTAACAACTCTAGACTGAACAGTCATGAAGTATTATGGGCTATCAGCAGCAGCAGCAGCAGAATTCAAACACAGATTGTAATTTAATTAACCAGCATATCCCCCATTCTATCATTATCATCAAGCTAGAGGATTAGTTGAAAGCAAAATATGGTGGATGCTGGAAATTTGTAATAAAAGCATAGTTGACATCCTGTTTTTAGGCGTGTCTGGTGCTGCTCCTGGCACATTATCCTGCACTCTTTATTGAACCAGGGTTGAAAAGCTGTCAAGGCCTTCCTGAGGCTGCAGAAGAGACTTACTGGAATAATAGCAGAAATAAAGAATGCAGCTACCAGTGGAGATGAGAGAAGTGAGGATTGTTTTTGTTAAATTGGTGAAGGTTAAAAGGAGATTTAATACAGAAGCTCAGAATCATGAAGGGTTTTGATAAAATTTAATATAGAGAAGCTATTTTTCATGGCGGAAGGATCAGAAACCAAGGGGAATTACAGTAATTGGTAAATTAACCATAAGCGAATTGAGGAGTCCTTGTTTTTAAATATTAAAAATTATGATATGGAATGCGCCATCTGAAAAAATTGTGTAAAAACTTGTAAACAAGTTCAAGAGGTATTTAGAAGGTAATTGATTCCATTGACTCCAAGGGCAGAAAACTAGAGGACTATTATTAGAAAGTAGGAGAATGAGATGAATTGGATAGCTCTTTCAAAGAGCCTGTGGCTGAATTTTGCATTTTATTTTTTGGCAGACTCCAAATTATGCCAGATTTTTGGGAGACTTTTTGTCACGTGGTCTAGTGAGCTTTCACACCACATCTGGCTGAAATCACTTCATTAAATACTCCACCCTTCTAGCATTCATTACATCTGATTTCAGTCCCTTTTTAACCATGTACCATTCCCAGAACAAGTTGCCACTTGGCAATACACCAAAGGACCCTTGTCCTTGCACCATTTTTTGAAAGGTTGCTGTGCAGCTGGGCAAATGTTAGCAATCTAACATCACCTCTTCCCAGCAATGTCAAAGCTTATCAGCCGCAAAGCTGCACTCCAATGGCGAGCACACAGCATGGCTGACTTCCCCTCACACATACAAGCCTCTTTTTTTTCTCACCGTTTGCTGTATAACCATTACATCACACACTATCTACCTGTAGCTTTATCTGTCTGAATATCTGTCTAAGTCAGCACTGCCCTATCCCCAATGCCCACTTGCAGTTTATCATTGTGTAGCAGAGGAATATCAAATGCAGGCAGGTAATTGGATGCATCAGTATGCAAATAAAATCAATAGAAAATGAAGTTTGCCCCAATAGTGCAAACCATGATCAATGAATATTTTTCAGTCCACAATTAGTGTGTTGCACCCAGTACTCATCTGTTGGAAGTCTGTGTCAGTGAGTTTCTTTCTGGCTTGCAGAGTATGGTGCCACTGAGCTCTGTCATGGATAATGACAGCCTCCTCTTCAACAGTGTCATAGAGATGTACAGCATGGAAGCAGACCCTTCGGTCCAACCTGTCCATGCCAACCAGATATCCCAACCCAATCTAGTCCCACCTGTCAGCACCCAGCCCATATCCTCCAAACCCTTCCTATTCATATTCCCATCCAAGTCCCATTAAATGATGCAATTGTACCAGCCTCCATCACATCTTCTGGCAGCTCATTCCATACACATAGCACTCGTTGCGTGAAAAGGTTGCCCCGTAGGTCTCTTTTATATCTTTCCCCTCACCCTAAACCTATGCCCTCTAGTTCTGCCTCATCCTCCTCCTCAGAAGACGTCCTCCAGTTTTTCTGGCACATCACCTCATTGTCTAATCGAGGTATGCAGAGTACAGCATACTAGGATTATGTGGCACACTCTGTACAGACTGGACTGGTTTTGGAGGGGATCTCCAGTACAAACAGTGGAACTGCATCTTCAACAGCCCTATCGTGTGCTTCATCACTGCCCTGGTCGAGGCATTGGTGGCATTAAACCTGCACTCCACATCAGTCAGGTATTGCACAATGCTGTTATGAGCCATAATTACTGTTGGTAGCTTTTGTTCCCCATAACCAGTCTTGTCAAACACCTGGACCCTCAAATGCACCAGATACTAGTGAATGCTTCAGAATGCAGGAGTTGTGGCAGCTGCCAGAGTAGCAGGCATACAAACCTGGGAAGTGATGAGTGATTATAGATCATGTGTAAATGGAGAGAAACATCTTCCTGTAGATAAGTTCGGCACATGTGATATAGCTTTCAGTGGCATGAGTGCAATTGATGGGACCTATACCTGGTGAACTCCACTATGTTCCTAGAGTCTGCTACCTAGCCTACAGCACTGGCATCATCATTAAAGAATAAAGTGAATCTGTGTGACTTTACACAGTTGACATCAGTCAGTGTCTTGATGCATTTGTGGGTGCATGACTGAAAAATCCCACATTGGTCATCTGTTGCTCATTGGAAGTAGCCAGTCGTGCAGAAGTTCAGAGTGGCAGTGACATTCACAGCCACTGGGAGAAACAATCCTCCAGCCCTCCAGCATTTGGCAGTATTCTGTCACAGTTCCATATGGAGCCAGTGTTGGTACTCCACTCGCACATTTCTAAGTAATTAAAGAAGGACTGAAAATCTATGGGCCTTCTGTACATTCCACATGTCCAGAGGGGTCCTGACAGATAATGACCTTCTCCTGAGTTAAGTGCTTCTTGTCTTTGCAGCTGCCTGGCTTTGCTCTTGGTCTAATATGCTCATAGGCACAGCATGGCAAGGTATGTAGCTAAAGGGATGCACGTTGATGTTAAGAAAGCAAGCAGGCATCCCTCAGAAGCAGTCTGCTCCCGTGCACAAAGTGTCCTTGCAACAGCTTTTCAACGCTAGTTGCAGTTGCTCCCTGCAGTTTGGCCCTGTGCCTCCTAAATGGTCATCCATTATGTTGGAGAAGTGTCATGATGGGGTTGAGTTCAACATGCTGGATGGACTTTGGGTGCATACAACTGATACCTGTGAATTGTGCCTCAAGTTGCAGTTTCGTTATTGACAGCTTAATTGTCGTTTGGACCAGGCAACAAGCTCTCTCAGCTAGGTATCTGCTCTTGTTTCTGTATTGCGTTTTCAGCTTGTTTGAATTTGTTAAGATAGAAACTCATATTAATGAATTGAGTTGGGCCATCAACAAGGCATTTAACAAACAATAACCCTTCCTGATTGGCAACTCACCATTGCCTATTGGGAAACTGCACATGCCGCTTGTGAAAAACATAAAAAGTGGAATGAGATGCTTCTGATGTCGAGATGGACTTTGCAGCACTAATCTAATTCTGTCTCAAATTTCACCATAGCCCATATTGCTCTGACTCCTGTAAGATTCTGTGTTATGATTCTAAAGATGAAACAATTTCTGGCATAAAGCAATGTATTCTCTAGTTAATAACTCTTGTCAGTAACTACAAGAGGAAGTTTTAGAAAATATAGCTGAAGTCATTACTCTATAAATTTTCTTATATTGTAATCTTTGCTTTTATAATGAGAACACTTGGGAGTTGTATCAATAGAGACAGGTGGCCTGATATGTATTTCTCCAAATGAGCATATAGAAGGAGCAAGGAAGGGATGTGTCAGATCTTTCAAATTAACCTCAAAACCTTGCCAAATCCAGACAATAGTTCATGACATCTTCGACTGTCTGTGAAGTATAAATCATTCAGGAGCTGGCCCAGCTGTGTGAAAATTACAGATAGGATATCTGCCTCTGCAGTGGGGCTAGATAGATTAGAAGTGTATGGTGTGTGCTTGCTATCTGCATTCTTATCCTATGCTGGTGAGACAAACTTGTCCCAATTATTATCTTTTTTCAGTTCTAACACTGACTGAGGAATGGAATTCTGGGCCTTTGCACCTCAGCGGTATATTTCATCTGGTTAAAGAGTCTTTTTGTTGCATGTCCGTTTCGACATATGCCATAGACCCCCTGTAAGGGAGTGCGCATAGATAAAGACAATAAATCAGAGACATCTCTTGAAAAACAAAAGTTTGTTCAGCTGTGAGCAAGATGAACTACATTGGATAACTAAAACCCAAAAGAACTGTGGATGCTGGAATTCAAAAACAAAAACAGAAATTGATGTATAAACTTAGCCGGTCTGGCAACATCTGTGGTGACAAAGTAGTGTTAACATTTCAGATCCAGTGACCCTTCTTCAAACTTGTTCTGTGTTGTATACTAGATAACTACTGACCAAGTGACAAGCAAAACTACCTGATCTTTAGTCCTGTTGGGTCCTTTACATTATTGTTGAGGAGATAGAGACTTTGGTTTCAGATTTCAGGCAGCAATTGTGACGTTGTAAACCTCTCTGCGCACTGCTTCAATGGTACTCCCTATGTACCATACTTTGCTCATTCAAGATTACCTCCTTTAGCACCTCAGAATTACTGCACCCAAGTGTCATATTTTGTAGAACGTTATAAAAGTCTGGGCTGGGATGAGGTTTTGGTAGAAGTCTGCAAAGCTAATCTCAGCATCTTGTTCATCTTTTATACTTTTCACAAGGGGTGTGGTGAGTTTGTCAGTAGGCAGTGACGAGTTGCTAATTAAGAGGGATTATTAGCTTAATTGCCTATTGACTGCCCAACTTGCCTTTATTAATATTTGACCTTCTGTCTTTGGAATTCACCAGTCTGGACATTGAGAAAGTTTGACATGGAATCCTAAGTAAAAACTTTGTGAATTGATCACACTGTTGCTCCATGTGGGGTACCAGGCCTTAAAATCTCTGAGCATGTTCAATGAGCACCAACCACATGGACCCAACTCTTTGGACACCAGCATCTGATATGTGCCAGCCTCTAAGAACGTTCATGGCACATCTCTCATCCACTCTCAGGATGCTTGTGCATTTCATTGCTGCACCAGCAACAATCACTGTAATGCAGCAGCAAGGACTATTATGAGTTCAGGGGTATGCACCAAGCTCATGGTCTGGACCAAGCTGCATCTCCAGGTTCTTTTTTGCTGTCATAGTCCTCATTGATTCTGAGCCTATCTAGATACAGTATCTTTGCCTTACATTGCTTTGCTTTTTTACACTGCCTGTTCAGTCAGAGATACCAGGCTCATTATTTCTGTCTTGTTTTGTGGTTTAGCTTGAACACAAGGGAAGGTTATCATGTTTGTTAGCAGTCCTCAGTAAAGTCAAGGGGGATAGCCTTTGGTCAGGGGGTCTCCGTACAATAAGTCAAGGGCAACCTCTGATATCATTCAAGGGAGTTGGAAGCAATCAAGCAGCCACTTGAGGTGGTTACAGCTAGGATGCTCTGCATGTAAATGGAAGAGAGCAAAATATGAGGCAGCCCATCACTCGTCTTTGGTTTTTGTACCCTATTGTGAGCCTGTTTTCCTCCTAGAATGAGAGGTAGGTAGGAATTAAGGCAGATAATAGTGGATGTCACAGCTGCTACATTTGGTGCAGGTGGGAATGTATTCAGAGTGAGTGATTAGGCAGCATAAAGGATGTTCAGTATTTGTGCTGTCAGGGATTGGGGTGGTTGAGAGCAAGTGGAGAACATTTTGCCTGCAATAATGTGCGGTATAGCATGGGTCTTGGCAGGAAATATGTACTGGAGCAGAGATAGTGATGTGAAGTATCAGATGATGGTGAGATTTAAGGCTGGTGGGGTGAAGAAGGTCATTGACATTTGTATAATAGTGGGCATTACTCCAAATGGCTGAAACTGTTCCAATCCATGTTGCATAATCTAGTGTTGAGGATTCCACTGTTGAACCCTGTGGAAGAGGAAGTCCAATCTCAAGGTTACCCAGACAGCAGAATCTTGAAATTCTTGCCCACACCACAGGTCTCCGATTTTTCTTTTTCCCCTCTGTGTACCATTTGCAGGACAGTTCTGGACTGACAGTGGCTGTCCAAATGCACAGCAGGTTTTTAGAGATGACACGGACGTATGGGAAGCCAGTGAGTTCAAGTATAACTGTGTGTTGAGTTGTTCTGGGAATGACATTTGTAAGATAGGGCAGGAATTGGACAGGAGAGGTGCCGTAGGGGCTGGGTGAATAGTTAATGTATTGTGTTTACTAAGATTTGGCGAGAAAACCTGCTAGGTCTCTCAGCAGAAATGATTAGCTTAGATTAGATTCCCTACAGTGTGGAAACAAGCCATTTGGCCCAACAAGTCCACGCCAACGCTCCGAAGAGTAACCCACCCAGACCCATTCCCCTACATTTACCCCTGACTAATGCACCTAACACTATGGCCAATTTAGCATGACCAATTTACCTGACCTGCACATCTTTTGGACTGTGGGAGGAAACCGGAGCAACCAGAGGAAACCCACGCAGTCACAGGGAAAGTGTGCAAGTTCCACACAAACAGTCGGCCAGGGCAGGAATTGAACCTGGGTCCCTGGCGCTGTGAGACAGCAGTGCTAACCACTGAGCCACCATGACGCCCTTCAATCCCTCAAATCCCTCCAAAATATTCAATATATCTTGTACTTAGCCAAAGGCGCAAGGATTCTACCCATAAACAAAAACTGAAATTGCTGGAGAAATTCAACAGATCTGGTAGCATCTGTGGAGAGATAACAGTTAATGTTTCAAGTCCAGTGACCCAACTTCAAAAGCTGCTCTGGAGCAGGGTAACTGGACTCAAAATGTTAACTCTACTGTTTTTGTTTGATTTTCAGTATTCACAGTTCTTTGTTCTATTTTAAAATTCTGTCCACTGTGTTTTGGACAGATGGTCATCAAATGTTATTCAGTCATCACTAATTACGTCAGATTTCATGGATTTATTTCAGTTTAAAATGTTCAGGGAAATCATGTTTAACTAACTTATTGGAATTTTTGAGGAAGTAACAAACATTAAGGATAAAGGGAACTTGTTTTGTACGTAGATGTCCAGAAGTCAAGGTGCCACATCAAAGAGTCCTTCACAATATGAATGCTTATGGCATGGGAGTAATGAATTATTTGGATTGCTTAGCTAACACAAAGCAGAGAAAATGCATAAATGATGCAAAACAGATTGATGAGAAATCTCAGCAGATCTGTCAGTGTCTGTGGAAAGAAATTAAAGTTAGCTATTGTATTCAGTGACCCTTCTTCAGAACTGGTGGTAGATAGGAAAATGTTTTTCATGCAGAAGAGGGGGTGGGAGGAGGGGGTAAGGAGTAAGGAATAGGTGAAGATGGAGCCCGAAGAGAGAAGAACAGTCAGCTGGATAAAAGAATAGATAATGGTCAGCCTCGGAAAATGAATAGCGACCACTGGAGACTATTAGTGGCTAACAGTGGCTCGTGTGTATTAGTGGACTGTGTGATAACAAAGTCTATGTGTGGTGGTTGGGTTAAGGGAATGGGAGAAAGTGGTTTAAGCCCTAAAATTGTTGAACTCAATATTGAATTCAGAGCCTGTAGAGTTCCCAAGTGGAAAATAAGGTGCTGTTCTTCCAGCACTGCAGCAAACCAGACAGATATTGTCCAGCGATGTGTGTTGAAGTGGTAGGCAACTGGAAGTTCAGGGTCTTTTTTAACAGTTTGTAGGTGTTCTGTGATGTGGTCAGATATACATACGTGGAATCATTTTCAAGATTGCATAATGAGATGAGGTTGCCGTAGGGAGGAATGCTTGGCCCGCAACTATTTGTAATTATATCATTGACTTAGTTGAAAGGACTTAAAGGCAGTCTTTTTAATCACCTTGTTCAGACATGTTATAAGAGATGTCTGGGGCAGCTGAGACTTTAATCCAGATCTTTTGCCCTGAGATAGGGACGTTACCACTATGCCACAAAAGCCATGATACCTCATTCCTTGACTGAAATTCTTGCATGAGGCAATGAGTATGCTGAATCCTAATACTGGACTACCAGGGAAGGTTTTTAAAGGGACAACACAGATGTCCCCAAGTGCACGTGTTCATTAAGCAAGTTGACATTGGTACAATTTGAACCTGGTTGTCCTTGGAGACTGGATCCTTAGTCTAGCACCTAAAACCATGTTTCCTTGCCTCCACATAATGGTTCTGTTCTGTTTTGAACCAAGGATGAATCACGTTTGAGGAATGTGATAACTGATACACTGCAGAATAACAGTGCTAGGGACCAAATATATTGTTGTGATGTTTGCTGATGAACAAAGGGATGTAAGAAAGAAGCTTGTCAAGAGAAGATGCTAGTCTGAAAAGGGATACAACTTAGGTGAATGAGTAAAAATTTGGAAGTTGAGTATAATGTGGGATAATGTGATCTCTTCCACTTTGACTGGGTAAATAGAAATAAAAAGTGTGCTTTATTTAAATGTGGAATTCTGAGGTACAGAGGGTTCTCATTGTCCTCATACATCAATCACAAAAGGTTGGTGTACAGTTACATCAAGTACTTAGGAAGGCAGTTGGACTGTTGGTGTTTATTGCAAAGGAAATATAAAAGTAGAGATGTCAACTCTGTTGCTCTTCATAGATGCTGCCAAACTTGCTGAGTTTATCCAGTATTTTTCATGTCTCTTTCAGGTTTCTACCAGCTGCAATATTTTGCTTTTATAAGAGTTTTTGTTGCAGTTGTATAGGGTAATGGCAAAACTACAAAGTACTATTGTGTAGAAATGATATATACACATAAGAGGCAGTTCAGAGAAGTTTCAATCAACTGATACCTAGAATAGGGAAGAAGTAGTTATCTCATGAGGAAATATTAGAAAGACTAGACCTGTGTCCATTGGAATTGAGAAGAATAAGAGATGATCTGATTGAGACATATATGATCCTGATGAAACTTGACTAGATATGTGCTGAAAAGATGTCCCCCTTGTGGGGGAGACTGGAACTAGAGAACATAGTTTAAAAATAAGGGGTCTTCTCATTTAAGACAAAGATGAGAATTTTCTTTCTTTTAGTTTCAAACATTATCAACTCTCACTCTTTCCCAGAGAGTAATGGGGGCAGAGTCATTAAATAATTTTAAAGTAAAGGTAGGTAGATTCTTGTTGAGCAAAGGAGTTGAAGGATGTCAAGGATAAATAGGAAAGTAGAGTTGAGGCCGCAGTCCAATCAACACGGTCTTGCCAGACCAAACTGCAAGTGGCCGAATGACTTACTCCTCCTTCTAATTTGTATGCTCATATGATTAGATTTCCTGTTTGCCTGCCTAATCATAATATCATCCACAACTATCATTCTTTCATATTCACTTAATTAGTACAAGTCCCTTAGAACTGCCACACACTCTCATGCTTATCAACTGGCTATATCATCATCATCAAATTTTTACAGGTATGACCCCGGGGATGTAAATTTAAAGCATGAAAGAAATTGTACCTGTCTCTTACCAAATTTGCATTTTTCTCCTCACTCTTTTGTGATGTCTTTCTATATTTAAAATGCTGAATTGTTTTCCTCTGTCAGTAATCTTGTGAGAATGTATTCCATCCTTTTTATAAAGTCCCATGCAAAGAAATTTCTATGAATTTGTCTTGACTTGTAAATTGGTGATTTCTTACCTATAGGATGCTGCTTTTACTTACTTCTCTACTCAAAATTTGTATTTTTTTTCAAGCTTTCATTTAATCTTATCTTCATATTCATTACTTATACAGTAGTTTACAATCCCTGGCAAAATCCCAATCTCTGCATGCTGTCAATAGCTTTTCTTATAGTTTGGATGCTCCAAATTGGGCATTAAGACTTCATTTTGCCTAACCAGCACTTTGTATGAATTTATCAATACTTCTTTACCCTTTTATTCTACAATGGTATTTATAAATCAACATTGTATAGGTCATTTTGATAGCATTATTGACCTGTGCTCATACCTGCAGGGAATTAGTTTTTTGATCTTTCTGCTCACCCATTGTAATAGTTAACATAACTTTACTAGATTTTAAAGCCTCTTCTGGATATGTCGTGGGACAAGGTACTTTGGAGGTGAAACGTGATAGAAAAATATATTATCCCAATTGCTCCAATTTCCCCTGGGGCCATGTGCTAGGAAGAGAGAACAAACTAAACATGTGCCACATCTGATATGAGCCTGCTTCTGTTTGTAGGCTAAAGATGTTTTAATGGCCTGGAAACTTGTAAATCATCCAAAGATAGAACCACCTTTATATCAGTGCCATATTGATTGAGAGAAGAGTCAGCTGTAATATTGGAACTACTACTGTAAATGTAGTCAGAAGGCAACCAATCGATCCTTAGTGCAGTTGTCCCTACTTATAGAACATAGCTGCAGTGAATTGGATCTATTGCATTTGGGACAATTTGAAATGGTTGCAGAAAAATGAGATGACAGAATTTTGAATGTGCCTTTCTATTTCATTTAAATGACTGAATCCAACTGTCCTCCCCTATGTTTTGAGAAAAACTGTTGTAATCTCAAAGTGACACAAAGAGCATGGTGACTGGATCTAACTGGTTTGTGATCCTGTTTCATGTGGTAGGCACCTAGGGAATAAGTGCTCTCTGAGCTCTAATCATAGAAATTAAAACTAATAATTTTATTGTACTTTGACATTATGCAATAACAGAGAAATATATTAACTATCATTTACAATGTTTAGCCTGATTAAGCAATAAGATACAAAGCTGACATAACATAAATGCAGGAAATCTGAAGTAAAATCATAAAATGTTGGAAGTACACCACAGATCTGCATCAGTGGAGAGATGAATAAAGTTAACAATTCAAAATGGTGACCTTGCATCAGAAATGAAAAAAGTTAAAGATGTGATATAGTTTGGGCAAACACAGAAAACAAGGAAAACTGGGAGAAAATAACCCGAGGGAAAGACAGTTATAAGTTGGAAGTTTGGAGTGATTTAGGCAAAACATTTTGGTTATTGGATGAGAAGCAGGATGGATGTGGGAGAGCTATAAATGGCAAAGATTCAGTTATTGCCAACAGCTGATAAAGGAATGATGGTTCTGTCTTGAAATTATTTAAGTTAATATTTAGTCTGGAATACTGTAGAGTATCTCATCAAAGGATTAAACCTCCATTCAGCTTCATCAAAACAGTGTAGATTGTCAAGAAAAGGGGGTTCGAATAGCACAGAATTACAGTATGTGACCAGAAGTCCAGGGTCACATTTTGAGGTTGAGCAAAGGTATTCTGCATTGCAATCATCCATTCTATTTCATCTCTGTAGTGTAGCAGAGATGATTATGTGTGGGAGATGGTTTATGGGAACAGGCTGTTCAAAGGCCTGGATGGTGGGAAAACTTTTGTACTTGCATGGAAAGTTGCGTTACAGACAGGAAGATGTGTTGGAGTGAACAAAGAATGGAGTAGAGGCAGAGAGAAGCCAGTGCTTTGAATGTTGAGAGGGGAACTAAACATATATTGTAATGTTGGAGCATAGTTTTATTTAACAAGAAGGCTGATGGAATAGATTGGGTCAGCCTGGAATTGCAAAATTGAGAAACAGCGGCTAAGCTTTTGCTTTGGCACTTTACAACCTTCCAGACTGAACATTTGAGTTCAACGCTTTCAGGTCATAAACACACTTTTGTGTTTAAAGAGAGCAGCTATCGATGATGATTCGGTGATTGCCATTTACAATTATTCATGAACCATTCTGGTTTTTTGCCCAGTCTGGCACTTCTTCAGAACTGTTCTGCAGAAGAGTCATACTGGACTTGAAACATTGATTTTGTTATCCTTATTGTACTTCAAAATATCGAGAGCAGTTCAATTTTGAGATGGTGAAAGATTGACAGTTGAATAGAGTTTGTGGTCAATTAAATTATACTGTATATTTCTGTCTTGTTTCTAGACTTAACCTATGCTATGCGCACTTTTATTGTCTAGTTTTTAAAAGTAAGATTCTGCTTGAACAGGGCATCTTATCTCGGTCCAAAGAGTTCCTTCCAACTGAAAGAAGACAGCTCATTTTTTAATTGAAGTTGCTTTTCTTTTTCTCTTTGTCAAATTTCCACTTCCCTGTTGCATTATCAATCTGATTATTTTTGAGGAAGGAATTATTCATTGGCAATTGGCTTGTTTTGATTTAATGTCAAAATGCATCGTCTATCTTAGAGATGAGAGATTTATGCTAAAAATTCAGTGTCAGCAATGGAATTATTTTGAGTTGTTGATGAACCCCAATTATTTTCTTATTGCAGGAGGGCTTCTGGGAGCTACAATTGTGGACTCTTTGGACACACTGTACATTATGGGTCTTCAGGAGGAGTTTGCAGAAGCCAGAGAATGGGTGGAAAACAACTTGGACTTTAATGTGGTGAGTTTGCTGAATTTGAAGCGGATCTCTCAGAAGAAATTCTAGTTTTCTTTCAGAATTTTATTATAGTATGGCAAAAGTGCCAATAAATTGCAAAATAATTTTTCTTTAAATGGAGGAAGGAGTAGGGCAGTTGACATACAGGTTGCATTATGACCAAGTTCTACAACTTTCTCATGTAAAAACTTATTATACTTTTCTATTATTTTTGCTGTGCTCATGTTTTCCCACATTATACACCCATTGCCAGGTATTTTGCTGTCTTCCTTAACTTCACCTATATCGCTTTGCAGACTCTGCTTCCTTTTGACAGCGTGCTTTCCTATTTATCTTGGTGTCATTAGCAAATTTAGGTACCCTGTGTTTGTTTCTTCATTGAAGTCATTGATGAAGTACCTGTAGTATTGTGTTCAGTTTTGATCACCTTGTTACAGGAAGGATGTTATTAAACTGGAAAGAGTGCAGAAGAAACTTACAAGGATATTGATTGGACTCAATGGTTTGAATTATGGGAAGAGGTTGGACAAGGTAGGACTTTTATCTTTAGAACACAGGACACTGAGGGCGGAACCTTTTACAGAAGTGTATAAGATCATGAGAGACATTGATAGGGTGAATGCACTGAGTTATTTTCCCAGGGTTGGGGAATCAAGGGCTAGAGGGGAAAGAATAAAAGGGGACCCAAGGGACAACTTTTAAAAAGCATTTGTATAAATACATGGATAGAAAATGGTTAGATTAGGTTCCCTACAATTATGGAAACACTCCCTTCGGCCCAACAAGTCAACACCGACCCTCCGAAGAGTAACCCACCCAGACCCATTCTCTACCCTATATTTATCTCTGACTAATGCACCTAATATTATGGGCAATTTAGCATGGCCAAGTCACCTGACCTGCACATCTTTGGATTGTGGGAGGAAATCCACGCAGACACTGGGAAAATGTGCAAGCTCCACACAGACAGTCAGCCGAGGCGGGAACTGAACCCAGGTCCCTGGCGCTGTGAGACAGCAGTGATTGCCACTGAGCCACCGTGCTGCCCGTTCAAAGGATATGGACCAAGTGCAGGGAAATGGGGTTAACATGGATGGACATTTTGGTCTATGGTAATTGTGCTCTTAACTTGTGTAATAATCTTTGCAGCGTTGCTTCAAAAATCATTTGGAAATCCAAGTACATAGTACATACAAGTTTCCCTATCCACCTTGCTTGTTACTTGCTAAATTTGTTCAACACATTTTTTCTTTCGCAAAGCCATGTTGACTCAACTAGGTTACACTATAATTTTGAGTATCCTGCTTTTACCGCCTAACTCGTATGTTGTAGCATTTCCTTATGACAGTTGGTAGCCAGCTTATTTTTCTTGCTGCTTTTCTCTATTCTTTCTTGAATGTAGATGTTAATTTAGTCTTTTTTCCCAGTCCCTGTGACCCTTCCAGAATCTAATGAGTTTTGGAAAATTATAACTAATGCATCTACCATCTTGAAAATTGATCTGAACAATTGGGAAACATCAGTGAATGTTCCATTCTTGACATTATAATTAAAGAAATTTAGTTGATATAGTAATTGATGCAAGTTGGTTAATGATGCTGTGGTAATGTCCTGGGCTGTGTTAATTGGCTTTTGATGGTTATACTGTTGTCATAGAGTCATGGACATGTACAGCATGCCCCCCCCCCACCCCGCAGCCCCGGCCCCAGTCCAACTTATCCATGCTGACGAGATAACTAAAATAACTTTCGTCCCATTTCGAAGTATTTGGTCCATGTCTCTCTAAGCACTCCCTAGTCATATACCAATCCAGATGATTTTTAAGTGTTATTATCATACCAACCTCCACCACTTCCTCTCGCAGTTCTTTCCATACACGCACCACCATCTGCATGAAAACGTTTCTCCCTTCAGTCCCTTTTAAATCTTTCCCCGCTCACCTTAAGCCTGTGCTCCCTGGTTTCAGACTCTCAATTTTGGGGAAAAGACTTTTTATCCTAAAAAGACTTTTTAGCCCTTCATGATTTTATAAACCTGAATAAGGTCACCCCTCAGCCTCCAATGATGCAGGGAAAATAGGTTCAGCCTATTCAGCATCTTTGTTATCAGATATTACACAAGACGCTGGACTGACTTCCCTTTAAATCCTATTGATCATTAGATTTGCTAAGGTCTCTTTAGTGTCAATTTTGGTTAGATGCTGTCTTGATATTGAGGACAGCTACTGTCTGATTTCCTCTGACATTTAGTCTGTTGTGTTCCTGTTTGGATCAAAACTGATGTTCTTGCAGAACATGATCCAACAGGCCGAGGAGTGACAGATAGAGCTCAATTTAAATAAATGTGAGGTGTTGCATTTTGGTAAGGCAAACCAGGGCAAGACTTATGCACTTAAATGGTAGGGTTCTGGGAAGTGTTGCCGAACAAAGAGACTTTGGGATGCAGGTTCATAGTTCCTTGAAATAGAATCTCAACCTTTTCCACACAAAAGGTGATGTGTACGTAGAATGAGCTGTCAGAGGAAGTGGTGGAGACTGGCACAGTTACAACATTTAAAAGGCATCTGTATGGGTGTATGAATAGGAAGGGTTTAGATAGATATCGGACAAATACTAGCAAATCGGGAGCAGATTAGGTTAGGATATCTGGTCAGCATGGACGAGTTGGACCGAAGGGTCTGTTTTCATGTTGTACAACTCTGACTGTATAACAAATGATGTTTTGGCAAGCATTTTCAGATGCACTGGTAGTAATTTTCCAAGAATCATTAATTCTGGAAAAGTTCCAGAGGGTTGGAATATTGCCAATGTAACACACTTGTTCAAAAAAAAGGGAGGGACACAAGAAACAAATTGGCCATTTAGCTTAACATCTGTCATTGGCAAATTATAAAGGATGTAACAGCAGAGCATTTAGAAGTATAAAATATAATTAGGCAGGGTGGGCGTGGCTTCATGAAGGGGCAATCATACCTGACAAATGTATTGTAATTCTTCTGAGGTAACAAGTGGAAGAGATAAAGGGTAACAAACACAGAAAATATTAGGTAAGTTCAGATCTGGCAACATCTTTGGAGATTTAATGTTTTAAATCTGATATAACCCATCCTCAACTGAAAAGGGTTGGAAAGAGATTAAGGTGGAGCCGGGGAACAGATGATGTGAAGCCCACTCAGAAAGTCAAAGAGGTTGCTGATAGGCATGAAAGAAAGGTAGAGTTGTAAAATGGGTGTAAAATAAGATGTGAAAGAGTGAAAACAGTCCTCTTGCCTGAGAGCAATGTAAGCAAGACAAACGTGTGCAAGGGGGAAATGTAAGAAAAATGGGAGACACATATCATGGGGTCAGATTCTGAAGTTACAGAGTTCATTATTGAGTCCTAAAGTCTGTAAAGAGCCTAAGCAGAAAATTAGATATTGATCAATGATCTTGGTTTTGAAAATTGTAGAAGATTTAGTCAGAGATTAGCATGGGAGAATCACATCAAAATCAAAACATTAACTGTTTCTCTCTCCACAGATGCTGCCAGACCTGAGTTTCTCCAGCAATTTCTGTTTGTTTCAGATTTTCAGCATCCACAATATTTTGCTTTTAATGTGAGCTAATCAGTTGTTGTAAATGTTTGGATTTCCAAAAGGTGTTAATAAGGTACTGCACCTAAGACTTCCTAATAAGTTAAGAACTCATCATGATAGTATATTAGCATAGCTAGGGGATTGGCCAACTGATGAAAGACAGAGTTGGAGCAAAGAGGACATTTTCAGGATGGTAACCGATAATTAGTGGAATCCCACAGGATTCAGTTCTGTAATTTACAATATACATTCATGACTGGCTGAGGAAAGTGAATGCACTATTTCCAAGTTTGGAGAAGACACAAAAATGCTGGGAAAGCAGTCGTGCAAATGATACAAAGAGTCTACAGAACGATATAGACAGGTTAAGTGAATGGGCAGAAACATGACATGGGATATAACGTAGGAAAATGTGATGTTATGCATTTTGGAAGAATGAAAGAGAGAGATTACCATTACTTAAATGGCAGAAAGCTGCAGCTCAGAGGGATTTGGGGAATCTTGTGCATGAATCACAAAAAGCTAACATCCAATTTCAATAGATGATGTGGAGGGCAAATGGTCTGTTGTCCTTTCATTGAAAGGGAATGAAATATAAAAATAGGAAGTCTTGCCAAAACTATGCAGCAGCTAGTTATATTACACCTGGAGTCCTGTGAAGTTTTGGTCCTGATCCAAAGAATGATATACTGGCATTGAAGGCATTCCAGAGAAGATTCACAAAGTTGATCCCGGGCATGGAAGAATTTTCTTATGAGGAGAAGTTGGGTAGGTTGTGTTTATACTTGTTAAGGTTTTGAGGATAAGAGGTGAGTTTACTGTTGCAAGACTCTTAGTGGGCTTGACAGTTTAGATACAAAACTTTATTTCCCTCTGGGACAGTTTAGGACCAAAGGACATAATCTCAGAATAAGGGGTCACCTACTTAAGACCTATGTAGAATATTTCCCTCTATTTCTGTCTTGGAGGGCCATGTATTGATGGAAGTATATTCAAGACTGTCATCAACAGATGTTTAATCAGGAAGGGAATAAAGGGTTTGGGGGAAAAGTAGAAATAAAGATGATTGATCAGCTGCGATTTAATTGAATGGCAGAACAGATTCGATGGACTAAATGGCCTACCTCTGCCCCACATCTTATAGTGTATTCTTAACCACATGCTGATGAATAGATTTTAGTGAGTATACTGTAGCGATTACTGTAGCCAGGTGGACCTCCTAGAATGAATTCCCTGATTGGGGCTGTTAGTGGTTCAATCAAGGAGCTTTGTCTGGCAGATATAAACAGGAATGTCAGAGGTTCTGTTCACTCAGAACTGGCTCTGAGGAAGCTGGATCAGTGTCTAGGACTCTCCATGTGTCAATAAAGAATGACTTGATACCAGCCTCTGGAGATTTTTCAGTGGTGATGAGATTGGGATTAATGAGGTAACCATGCAAAAGCAACTACTAGCTGAAGCCCAGCTGGACTTCAAATAGCACTACAACTGGCTTTGTCATTAGAAAATGTGACCAGTGTAGCATAGGAACTAGAGGGCACCCTAGTTGAAGTGGACACCCTCACCTGTCTCACTGAGCTTTAGAACATCACTTGAATGTAGGCAATTGCAATGCCTCACGCAGGACATAACCTGAGCAGAGGGACCCTAGGTTGGCCCACAGCAAAACCCCACAACAAAGCCGAGCCTCCGCTAAATGGCTTAAAAGTTCTTCAGGATCCAGGCCAGCAAGCCATTTTCAGTGCTGCTGATATGCGGACTCGAGACAGCAAAGGAGTCCTGTGAGGCCTGACCTGGGTAAAAGAATTGATGGGAGAGTGCACATCCTGGAAAGTCTATCTACACGTGGGTTGGAACAATTAAATTGTTTAGCAACTTCCCATTCAGAATCATTTAAAATTTTCTCCTCCTTGACCAGACCTAACCTGCCCATCGCCTATCTATTTCACCCTTCCCACTGATCAATCACAATAACCCTCCACCTGCATCTACCTATTACCATCCCATGTACTTATCCCCCAGCCTGAATCCTCTATTTATTTCTCCACTCCCTTTCTTCTCCCCAGTTCTGGTGAAGGGTCCCCATCCGACACGTCGACTTTCCTGCTCCTCCGATACTGCCTCATCTGTTGTTCCTTTTCTGGCTCCACTTTTTATCGACTCTGACTTCCAGCATCTATAGTCCTTACCATTTCCCTATAAATTCATGTCTGGTTATGTGGCCACCCACTTCTCATTGAAGTTGGGACCGGAACAGCTGTGTCAGTGGTTGCTGAACCAGTCTTTAACAAGATTTGTTCTGGATAAAACTCTTAAATTTGCGCAAGACCCTGGCCACACTGATAACGTACAAAGAGAAACCATTGCAGATTAATGATGTGGAAGTGCCAATGTTGGACTAGGGTGGTCAAAGTTAAAAATCTTAACATCAGATTATAATCGAACAGGTTAATTTGGAAATACAAGCTTTTGGAGTGCTGTTCCTTCCTAAGATAGTTAGCTGCCACTGTTACCACTGTTTGTATTAAGAGGCTCAGGCTCACTACTGGGGGAGAAATTGGTTGAGAAAGATTCGCCTAGATTGGCTCAACGTCTTTTGACTAGTAAATGACTGCCTGAGTGAAGTTTTTCAGGAAGGGCTACAGAGTAAATGTTGGAAGGCCTGCCCAATGCCATTTGCCTTATGGGCAAAAGTAGTCCATCAAACCAGAGCAGTTTGCAGAATGGGCAGCACCGGTCATGGTGATTGTGAAGCCTGATGTCTCAGTTTGCCTTTGTGGGGATTTTAAACAAATGATGAACTGCTTCTCGCAGCCAGATAAATCCCTCGCGTAGAGGGCTTGTGTGCAAAACTGCAGGGGTTTGATGTTTTCCAAGAAGCTGGACATGAGCCCTGCATACCTGCATTTGCAAATAGTTGAGGCCCAGAAGTACACCACATTAATACCTATATTAATGTACAAAACTGCTATTTGGGGTATCATCAGCCTGTGCCCTTTTCCAGCAGATGATGGAGAACATTTTTTGAGGGCAATCCCAGGGTGCCATTTATCTGAATGATGTGCTAATAACCAAGAAGACTTATAAAGAGCATTTGGAAAACTTGGACATAGTGCTTAACTGTTTCTCACAGGCAAATGTATGCCACACAAGGGGAAATGAGTTCCAGGTGACCTAAGTGATCTGCTTGGGCTACAGAGTCAACAAAACCAGGTTATATCCATTGGAAGATAAACTGAAGGCAATCAAAAGTGCTCGGGCTCCCACATCTGTTCCGGAGCCAGGTCTTTCCTTTGGTTGGTTAATTGTTATGGGAAATTCATACTTGGCTTCCATCATGGCACCCTTACACCTGCTATTAAAAATGTGTCAGTGTTGGAAATGGTCATGTAGACAAGAAGTAGCCTTTTGGGAAGTGAAAAAGCAGCTATCGCCAGCTAAGGAGTTGGCCTAGTTGGCAAGCAAGAGGTGGTGTTGACATGTGATATCTTTCAGTTTGATATTGAGGTAGTGTTGCCTCATCGGAGATGAATATCCAATAGCAAATGCTTGCTGGACTTTGGCTGATGCTGAGCACGCACGTGTGCACACACATATGAAAGGGTTGGCGATCATCTTTGGTGTGAGAAAGTTCCACCAGTACCTTTTATGGACATAATTTTGTCATAGTAATGGACCACAAACCCCTGTTAGGGCGACGTAAAGAAGAAAGGCTGTGCCGCCTATAGCTTCTGGTTGAATTCAACAATGGGCCCTTATTCTAACTTGTATGCACTGAGAACGCTTTCAGGAGACCAAGTAGCAAATGCCTTGAAATGCCTCTCACTGGCTACTCCACCAGTGGTACTTCCCCTGGAAGAGTCCATTCTAGTTTTTAAACTTTATGGACACACTTCCAGTCACCGCTGACAATATCTGACTCTGGGCACAAGAAGATCCTATCCTAGCAAAAATAAAACAGCTGGTGCTAATGGGGGAAATGGAAGGGCTAACACGATCAGGATGGAAACATATCTGGACCTGGTGAGACCAGATCACTGTAGAGGACTTAAGGAGGGAAGGATGTAATGATTAGAATCAGAGCCAGGTGGATCTTATTGAGCCAAAATAGAGTTAACTCTCAAGTCCACTGACCCTTCTTCAGATCTCAATGTTATTCATGTTTTCTGCCAGACTTGCTGAGTGTCTCTAGCAATTTCTGGTTCGTTAAAGAAAATGTCTTGCAACAATCAATTGTATTGAAGTTAGTTTAAAATATATTGCAGGCATCTCTATTTAGTCCCTGTGAATTGATACTGGAACTTTAGAGATATCCACTGTGGGATATTGGCCAGTCTAAGCTGGGGAAAAAATGGTTTAACTTTCTTGGGATCAAAATATTCGTGGCCTAATTTCGAGGGACATCTGTTTTAAACGTTTGAGTTGAGCAAAATGGAAATTCGGTGCAAATACAATTGAAAAGATAATTAAATAGTTACATCTCTGATCAGTAACATGTTGTACAATGTATTGTGAAAGTGAATGCCCATTAGGATCTTTAAAATTTACTCAACATTCACTTTCACTTCTAAAATATTGAATCAACAAACTAGTGTAGAGGAAATAAATTCCAGATAGCTGCAAATCCATTCAACATTGTGCATTCTTTGCATTTTTAATACAGAAATTTATTGGAATCTATAATTACAGATAGTGACTGAACACCAAGAATTTTCACCTGATTAGAAGGGATTTGTAGATCATAGCTGACAAATTTCAATTCATTTTTTGATAGTGATTAAAGCTGTGGCCATGTGAATGGTTGTGGATTTAGTTTTATGGATTTCCAGAAGGCACTTGCCAAAGTCCCTCATGAGAGATGAATGGCCAAAGTTAAAGTACATGGAATTGAAGGCACATTATTGACACAATTAGGAAATTGCCTGCAGCAAGAAATAAAGTAGGAATAATGGACAGATACTCTCTTAGTAGGATGGATGTGACTCAGTCATGTTTCATGAGATCTCCAGTGGGGTCTCAACATATGGAACATTTTGCAATTGTGCTGTCTTATCTACCGATAAAGTAAAACCCTATTTTAAAAGAAATTCAACACAAATATAAGGTAATATGACATGACATGACAGTATAATTTATTAAGAGTTAATAAGACTGAAAATAAATTCCCCAAACTCAAAATGTAACCACCAAGAAATTCTCAGAAGGAGCCCTTTTTGACCTTCTGAGCCCATATTTTATTGTGCACAGCTTGTATCAGCATTTGCATTGATCAGAAGCAAGAATTTCCTATCAGTCATTATTGATGTTGAACGTTTTTATGTCTGTTTTTTTGACAGCATCCATGAATATGAGGTTTTGTCACCTTGATAATTTCTTGCCATTGGCAATCCATGTATGCCATTTCACTGGGGATGCAGCACTCTTCTGTCCTGTGCACGTACCAAGCTAACAAAGCCACCTTTTCTTGATTAAAGCTGGCATGCTAGTCATGTACGTCCCTGAAAGGGCCACTTCGTTGGTAATTTTTGACTTTCCATGTGATATTGAGGATGCCTGGGATCTCCAGTGGAAAATAATTTGTCTTTTCATGAAGAATTCAGTGCATACATTGGAAAGTCAATTTTTGAGATTTTGGCTGACTAACAACATAGCTGTCGAACAACAAAAAAACTGGCCCAGAGGACCAAGATGTTAAGACCAGTATCCTCAGTAGATTGCTGGGTGGCAGTGAAGCCTGGACAACTCTGCCATCAGGGGTAGAAAAGGCACAAAACTTTCATGTCTGGTATCTTCAACACATGCTTGCATAATGTAGACTGTAATTCTTTATGCCCCCACATTACCCATTGCCAAGTATAGTTGTTGGATCAGTAAGTTCTGTTTTAATTTTCCAGCATTTCTCTTCCATTTTACAAATCGATTTGTAAAACCTATTTGTTGGTGAATTAGCTCATAGTTTGAGTTGTACTGGTTGAAAGAGGCCCTTGAAGTAGTGGAACAAGATTATTGCAAATGCTTTGGAATGACAATTCAAGCAAGTATTAATTTGATGTAAACCAATAGATCTTAGAACTGAGTGTGCACAAATGTTATGTTTATAAAATACAGTGACCAGAAAAGATTAATGCATTTAATGCAGTGTTTGAAAGCCAACATGAATTTAGCTCCTACGCTGACATGCTGGAAAGCTTGGCCCACATTCAGAGATAAAGATATTGAGCTCCAAAGATGCTTGAAAGATGTTTGATTCTTGAATGTATAAATGATGGGCCTACTGACTAATTCGATCATCTCATAAAAGTTGAGCATTGTAATAAGAACCAAACTGAACTTTCCAGAATGCTTTTAAAGAAATATTCCTGTAGAGAGGGGAGAAGCAGGAACCAAATCATTGTAGTCAGCCCCAAACATTCCAGGCCACTCCTGGAAAACCAAGTGATCCAAATATCCTTCCTGGAGGCAATATGATTGCAAGCAGTTTGTACAGAAAAGTCTGTATTAGATGGGCTAAGGGATGCTTTCTGCAAATTACCACACCCTCTCCCATTTGAGATGATGTCATGAAAGCAGTGAACATTCATCCATGGACTGATTTTCATTACCAGATTCTTCAAGGGTGTAAGCATTCTTGAACACATGAGGCAGTTTGGAAATTGCAGTCGCAAGTGTCCATTCAGCAGTGAGAAATTCCAACATTGTAATTTCTACTAAGAGGCAGTATTATTTTTTATTATGCAATTAATATAAATTTAACATTAGTGTAGGATTATATTTCTTTGTTCCAACTATCACTTGTTCCATTGCTCCGTGTGTAATGTTGGAGCAGAACTCGAAGAAGCATTTCATTGAATCTAGTGTTCTTCAGATCCTGTTCTTTCGCAATCCTATCAGTGATTATTATACATGGAAAATGAATATAAAGTTAAAAAAATAATTTTAAGTAACCAGACCCAATTTGTTTTGGTTTGCGGGTTACATTTTGGAAACTCCGTATACTGAGATTTTTTATAATTAATTAACTCAAATGATCAATTCCAAGTTAAAAGATGTAGCAATATACGTATATTAGATTAGATTGCTTACAGTGTGGAAACAGGCCCTTCGGTCCAATAAGTCCGCACTGACCCTCCGAAAAGCAACCCACCCTGACCCATTCCCCTATGTTTTACCCTTTCAACTAACACTATGGCAATTTAGCATAGCCAATTCACCTAAACTGCACATTTTTGAACTGTGGAAGGAAAACGGAGCACCCGGAGGAAACCAACGCAGACACGAGGAGAATGTGCAAACTCCTGCGGGAATTGAACCCGGGTCTCTGTGAGGCAGCAGTACTAACCACTGCGCCATTCTCCCGTCCATTCTCTTTAGTATTTGTGTCTTTACTTATTGACAGAAGGAAGTACTAAAAATGCAAATACACAAAGTAAGGTTACTATGTGACTGCATCAAATAATAAAGGATTTAGTGACATTAGTTAAGGAGCTCTGAATGCCAGAAACTAGTTCTCAGTTGCTACCAATGTTCTGCAGCCCCCAGCTGTTAGCGAAATTATCGTCCACCATCTCCAGTTGCTTACAACAGGGTAATATTGATCCAGTTCTTGCTATGTATGTTTGTAAATATGTTGCTTCTCTAGCATGCATCTCATCCTCTTTGTAGCTTTACCAGCATGAGACTTTGTTGGAGGTATGTCTGCCGCTGCTGTTCTGCATAACATCTTAAGCCAGGGTTGGCCAACTGGTTGATGCGAATAGAACTGGTTAATGCGATGTGAAGCATACATTTTATTTATAATACTTTTATATTAGGTAGGGCATATGCATCCAAGAACGTTCCATA
Source organism: Hemiscyllium ocellatum (assembly GCF_020745735.1). NCBI lineage: Eukaryota > Metazoa > Chordata > Chondrichthyes > Orectolobiformes > Hemiscylliidae > Hemiscyllium > Hemiscyllium ocellatum. The sequence goes on from NC_083430.1 coordinate 39,908,633, forward strand.
TAAAAGATTAGCATGTAAAATTAGAGTGCTTGGCATTGAGGGTGCTATACTATGGAACTGTCTGCCAGACACAAAACAAAGACCAAAACTGAAAACAAAAAGTGCTGGAGATCACAGCATCCAAAGAGAAAGAGAGCAAGTTAATGCTTAGAGTATAGATGACTCTTCATCAGAGCACTGAGTAATTTAGACTCTAAATGTTAGCTTGCTCTGTCTCCAAAGACAAGGAATAAATGGGTAATTTTCCAAGTGATGCCACAAGGATTGATGCTTAGATGCAGCTTTCACAATATTAATGGTTTAGATAAGGAACTAAATGTAATTTTTTGAAATTTGCAGATGACATGAAGCTGGGACGGTATTTTTAAGGAGGATGCAGAGATGCCTCAGTGTGATTTTAACACAGTAGACAAATGCATGGCAGATGAAGTATAATGTGAATAAATGTTAGGTTATCTACTTTGGCGGAAACAAAACAGGAAGGAGGATTGTTTTCTGAATGCATCTCCCCCTTTCCCAATCTATTGCCAATGTGACTTGGATGTCCTGGACCAGTCACTGAAAGTAAGCATGCAGATCAAGAAAATAAATAATGTGTTGGCCTTTGTAGCAAGAGGATTAAAAAAAGAAGCAGGGATGTCAGGCTGCAATTGTACAAGGCCTTGGTGCAGTTTGATGTCCATATCTGAGTATTCCTGGCAAAACTGACATATGAAGAGAGACTGGTTCAGTTAGGGCTATGTTTACTGGCGTTTAAAAGAATGGGGAGGGTGTTGGCATTGGTAGTTGTATCTCATAGAAATCTATAAAATTCTAACAGGGTAAACACAGGAAGGATGTGTCTCAGCCTAAGGGTATGAAGTAATCCATGTAGGACTGAGTCAAAGAGAAGCTTCTTCACCCAGCGAGTGGTGAGCTTGTGGAAAACAGTTGAGGCTAAAACAGGGAGGAAAGGTAGGAGCAGGGTGCTGAGTTGGATGATCATCCATGATCATGTTGAATGGTGGAGCAGGCTTGAAGGACTGAATAGTTTACTCCTGCTTTTATTTTCTATGTTTCTATGTATTCCTAGAGAATGTTGTACTTGGTAGCTTTTGCAAATTGTGAAAATAGTTAAAAATCACTCAACACCAGTTTATAGTCCAACAGGTTAATTGGAAGCACACTAGCTTTCAGAGCACCGCTCCTTCATCAGGTGATAGTGGAGGACACAATTTTAAGGCACAGAATTTATAGCAAAAATTTACAGTGTGATATAACTGAAATTATACATTCATCAATCAAGGTATTTTTCAGTCTTTCATCTGTTTGAATACCATGATAGTTTCACTTCTTTCATGTGTAAATCACAAAACCTTTATTTAAAAGTTGCATTCTCAGGTTAGCTGTAACAATGGGCGTTAGCTAGGCAATATGTTGAAGGTGTTCTCTGTCTATGCCATGATATTTAGATTGATTCTATTCTAAAAAGTGAGAAATCAGAGTTTTCCATGAATTCATGCAGTTTTTGAGCAAAGTATAATGTAACTCTGCAAGTACAAATTCACCCCACAAGATATATGTGTGCATGTGGGTCTTTGTCTGTCTGTTTGTGTGTGTGTGTCTCTGGGGTGGGGAGGGTTGGGAATGTCTGTGAGAGGGAGTGTGTGTGTGTGTCTGTCTGTTGTAGTTTGGGCAGGTGTGCACAATGGCACTCAGTTCCTAATCAAGGATATGCACATAGAGTAGATGTTGAAAACTAAAGCAAACTCCCATTCATGCCCCCAGTTCCACTGCAGTCTTCTCCCAACAACCTCTGTCACCCTCCACCCCAATATACACACAAGCACAGAAATCACTTAGATTTGGATTGAAATGTTGATTCCCAGTATTGTTTCTGGCAGTAACCACAGTCTTTAGCCTGTGGTACTGCTGAGCATAGATTGCTTTTGTTTGGAGTGGTCTCAGCTCCTAGAAACCTGATTTTCTTAAGTGCTCAGGCAGAAAACATGGCACATCTTCCTTCTAAGAGCCTGTGCAGGTATCTTGATATTTCTTCATACATCGCATGAGAGACCAAGAAGATATCACCCAGTTGTTGAATATAAAGGATCAGTAGAAGCAGTTTGAGACATTATGTAGGATGTATTTATTATAGATATTTTCCAATTAGATGTTATTTACAGCCTCAGGAACAGGTGGGACTTGAATCTGGGACTCATGTATTTATTGTATACTATAAACTTTGCACATTTTTGCACCTTTCAGAATGGAGAAGTGTCTGTCTTTGAGGTAACCATACGTTTTGTTGGCGGGCTGCTGTCAGCATATTACCTAACGGGCGATGAGGTGAGACATCACATTTCTTGATTCTGATAAATGCAACATCTTGGGAAAGAATTTTGTTAAATAGGTTAACATAAATTGTGCAAGGAAAGATATGTAACTATGAAATTGGTGCAGGTTTAATGGCTTAATTCATTAGCGCAGGCAAAAAACCCTGTAAACAGGCTCTGGGATTAGTTAATGAGATCTGCCATCGCCAAGGCAATTCCACCAAACGGGTAAAAACAATGACTGCAGATGCTGGAAACCAGATTCTGGATCAGTGGTGCTGGAAGAGCACAGCAGTTCAGGCAGCATCCAACGAGCAGCGAAATCAACGTTTCGGTCAAAAGCCCTTCATCAGGAATTCCACCAAACAATTCATGTTATGATTCATTCTCAAATAATTCTATTCAAATGTAATGCCCTCCCATATCTTATTGTCCTTTTGTAAACACTTCCTGTCTATCTAATCTTGAATTGTTTCTGCTTCAGCCACGAGCCATTGGAAGCAAATTCCATAACCAACTCTGGAGAAGCTTTTCTCTCTCTCTCTCTCTCTCTTTTTCTCTCGCGCTCTCTCTCTCTCTAAGCTGCTTACATTAAATTTTGTATCTATGGCCAGTTATCTAGACCTAACCGGTACTAGTGTATCTGGAATGTCACCGTTCTGCACGTCACTGTCACCAAATGAAGATTCAGAGTTGTTTGTATCTTTACCCACAGCATCTATGATTTGGATATTCGCTTCATCTTGCCTTTATTTCCGCGAGCAAAATGGTGAAAGTACAAGTAGCATGAATTAAAGATTTTCTCTGTCTAGAAATGAGAAGAAGTGTCAATTGTCAATGGATTGCTATTGCACAGAAGTGAGTTTGAATGGGTTATTTGGTGCAACTATTAGATTAGCGCACTTCAAATCTGCAAAAAGAAGCCTTATTATTTTCAAGAGTTAATGGCTTTATGGCTGCCTTCATACAGCTCTTCACACCCCACGTTCTGGAAGGACTCCATCCCAATCTCCCAGTTCCTTCGCCTACATCACGTCTGTTCAGATGATGCCACCTTCCAAAACAGTGCTGCTGACATAGCTTCCTCCTTCCATTGCTGTGGTTTCCTGCCCATTGTGGTTTACAGGACACACAACCACATCCGACTACCATCTGTGCTTCTGCCCTTGTCCCTTCCTATCATTCACAACAGCATTATCGGGTCCCTTTTGTCCTCACTTTTTATCCCACTAGCCTTCACATTCACATTTTCTCCCATTTCAGCCAACTCCAGCAGAATGCCACCATCAAATGCATCTTCCTCTTATTTCCCCTGCCTACATTTAGCAGGGATCATTCCCTTTAGGGCATCTTAGTCCATTCATCGACTACTAATACCAACCCCCTTTCCATGGCACTTTCCCATGTAACTGCAGAAGGTGCAACACGTGCCCGTTCACCACCTTGATGCACTCACCATCCAAGGGCCTAAAGAGTCTTTTCAGTTGAAGCAGCATTTCACCTGTACCTCCTGCAATCTTGTGTATTGAATTTGCTGCGCACAGTGTGGCCTACTCTACATTGGAGAAACCAAACGCAGACTGAGTGACCACTTTGCAGAACACCCCAGATCTGTGCGCAAGCAGGACCCTGACCTTCCCAAAGCTTTACTTGTCACATTTTCTGTCACCATGTTTTTCTCTCCCTCTCCCTCTCCCTCTCCCTATCCCAGAGGGATTGTCTATCCTTTCAAGTCTGGCAGTTAGACACACCATTGTTCTGCTAATCTTTCATTCTGATCCCAGCCTGAACCATCAACATCTTTTCTCCCTCAGCACTCTACAATCCAACCACACCACTCAAGTATATCATAAGTGTTGGCCCCTCCACACTGCACTTCAGCTCTGCTGAGGAATCACCTTGACTGGAAACATTAGTTTGCTGTCTCTGCATTGATGTTACCTTACCCACTATGATCTACCGCATATGTTGTTTTTAGTATCAGTTATTGTGTTCTCTATTTTGCAGTTATTCAAGATGAAAGCAATTGAATTGGGAGAGAAGCTATTACCGGCATTTAACACTCCAACAGGCATCCCCTGGGCCTTAATAAACCTCCGTAGGTAAGATGTTCTAGTTAATTTTAATTGATAGGTGAATTGTATTTATCAGAATAATAAGTAAAACCATAGCATCAGCCTGTAAAGACTTCTTAACATTTATATTTTTAAACTAGTAATAAAAAAAGAACTTTGTATGGATGATTGATGATGACACATCACTTGCTACTATTCAAGCAAAAGAAATAAGAGGGCCTATTGCATTACATTCCAACCATTCATACCAAATGTACAGGTGTTGCTGGGATTGTTTTTGCATTTTGTAGCAAAGACAGTAACAAAATATTTCTTGGTTACATCTGCCATTTCCTTATTACCTACCATTAACTCATTATTTTTACTCTGTGGAGGAACAACCCTAATTTTACTTATTCTTACTTTTTAGCTACACATATAGAAGCTCTTGCTATTTGTTTTTATATTTCAAGCTAGCTTCCTCTAATACTATAGTGTGTTTGTCCTCAGTAACATTTTGGTCATGCTCTGTGGTTCTTTATATTCTGACCAGTAATCTGACTGCCACTCAGCTTTTCCTTAAATTTTATGCTTTTTTTAAAACTTTATTTTTAACCATGGAAGACTCACCTCTTGCCTCCCTAATGCCAGCCCATCTACAAAGCACAGGTTAGGAGTGTGATGGAATACTCTGGACTTGTCTAGCAATCTTCAGCAACACTCAAGAAGCTCAACATCATTTAGGTCAAAGCAGTCCATATGATTGGTATCTTCACTATCTCCAATATTCACTATCTACACAGAGATGCAACGGATGTACCATCTATAAGATGCACTACAGCAGCAATTCACCAAACTCTTTAGGCAGCACATTCCAAACCCACGACCTCTACCAGCTGAAAAGGCAAGAGCAGTAGATGAACAGGAACATCATTCCCTGCAAGTCATACTCCATGTCTGTCAATATCCTGACTTGGCACTGTCACCATTCCTTCAAATTTGCTAAGCCAAATTCTTGGAATTTTTTCCAAATAGCACTGGGTGTCTTTTTATCAGAAGGACTACAGCAGTTTCATCTTCTCCAGTATAATTAGATAGGAGTAATAAATGCTGGCCCACACCTTTATGAACAAATTAAATACTAAAATACTTAGAATGCATTAAGAAGAAAGCTCCAATAAACAGATACAGCCAAGTCAGCAAAATGAGTAACTTTAAACTAGACACACAGTGACCTTTCTCTGAGGTTTGAGAATCTGTAAATTTGTTGAGGGTTAAATGGGTGAATATTTATTTCTGATATTTGTCATAAAAGTATTTGAAATAGTTCTTAATATAGAGTAAAGTAGATTTTTCCTTTTGTGTGTAATAAGCTTTGATATTATCATGTTAAAAGTTCATTGGCAGTCCCTTGTGAATTTGATCAGTGACTGACCACCATGATTAACTTAGCCTATCAAGCCAGGTTTCATTCTGGGATCTGATTTTTCCAGAATTATCATCAGCTGGGATCATAATATAAGTCTTTCATTCTCTTTATATATAGCTCATTCTCATCTCTGTTATAGTTGATGTTTTACTGTGCCTCTAGAATTTTTAAATTTAAAGATTAGATTCCGTACAGTGTGGAAACAGGCCCTTCGGCCCAACCAATCCACACCAACCTCTGAAGAGTAACCCACCCAGACCCATTTCCCTCTGACTAATGCACCTAACACTTTGGGCAATTTAGCATGGCCAATTCACCTGACTTGCACATCTTTGGACTGTGGGAGGAAACCGGAGCACCCGGAGGAAACCCACGCAGATACTGGGAGAATGTGCAAACTCCACACAGACAGTCGCCTGAGGCTGGAATCAAACCTGGGACCCTGACCATTGTGAGGCAGCAGTGCTAACCAATGAGCCACCGTGTCGCCCTTTGCTAATTCCTGTTATGGTTGCTGTCTATACAAGTGCTGCTTGTGGTGTTTGTGATCCTGCTAGCAAAGAAGAAAGATCAATAACCCCATTGAAAATAAAGTTACTTGTTTTTAACTGACTTCTAATCTGTTCAAGAATCTGAATGTTGTGATCTGGTAGATTTGTTCAGGTGGGTGCCTATTGCTAACGTTTTGTGCTGGCACAAGTTGAATCACAACTTCTTCCTAAATGGTGACATTGAAATTCTGGTATATGTGTTTTACAGTGGAGTTGGTCGGAACTGGGGCTGGGCCTCAGGAGGAAGTAGCATTCTAGCAGAGTTTGGCACTTTACACCTAGAGTTCGTGCACCTGAGTGAGGTGTCGGGCGATCCAAAGTTTGCTGAAAAGGTAAATAATGCCAAACTGGCAATTATAGGTCTTCAAAATTGATGGATTTTATTGCTGAGTTTGTGATTCAAATTCTGATTCTACTGTATATATCAAAACGTTTTCAACACCAATATTCTGGAGATGGAGGTTGGAGTTTTTCACCTCCTTTCACCAACTCTGAAGTTTACTGCTTATTTACTTTAATGGCTAGGAAATCTCAGGCTCTGGAGAAGTTAAAATTTAATGCCCAGCTGGTATTTCTAAATGCATTTTTTAAATTGAAAGTTGTAATGGTGTTTTGCTCCATGTAGTTTTGCTCTCAAGCAGCTATTGTTGCTTAGCCAAAAATGTTCCAAATGTTCCAAATGCAACCTTTATGCAAAGCAAGATTTTGAAGAACATGATAGGTTACAACAATATGTGATGTACTACAGAGGTACTCCAAACATTTTTAAGGAATTACATTATCCCCTTTTTCCCTATTGAAGGCATTCTATTAAAGATGGCAATCTGCCTCTTTTCAAACTTTAGGTTTAAGACCCCTAGCTACCCCCTGCAATTGACTTAATTGAAAAATTTGAGAAGCTGGATTGTGATGGTTGGAAATATCAATGATAATTTCAAGCATAATGCGTAAATGTGTAGGATCTTCATGTTGTCACACAACCCACATGTTCAGTGATTGAAATAATGGCAAATGATCTCAGATCTTAAAGATATCAGGAACTTCATTAAGATGTCCAATATCACTGCTGCTATGGTGTAATACAGTAGAAGCTAATTAGTACAGCTTAAAAGGAGTGCAAGGACAGAGATCTTGAGTGAAACTTCACAAATTTTTGTTGGCTGTTAAAAAAAGTTTTACAAATAGTGGCATAGATTACAAAGCAAGGAAATTATGCAGCTTTTCCAGGTAGTTTTTTTCAGTTATTTGAGGGTTCCTGAACCATGATTTATGCCATAATATTACTTAGGCACAGCAAGGAGACAATTACTGGAGGGTTGTTGTACTGTGGTTTATGTCTTGATTTTACCTTGGGGATATAAGGAGATGGTAAGTTTCAAGAATACCTCAACCTGAACTGGGATTAGACACTGTACCTTCACAATAATTCTCAATTTGTATTAATTGTCTATTGAGCTAACTATGGTCCTGAAATTATGCTAAACCTACCGAGTAGGTCCCTGCTAGACTATCTTGTCAATTCTAGGCACTGCATTTTAATGAGAAAAATGTCCATTTCTGTCATGTAATGGGTGACTTCAGAATGTATGAAAGCACTTCACAGCTGGTGGAGTACTTTTGAAGCCAGCAAAAACAGATTGTCAGAAAAACTCAGAGTAAACAGAGTTTCAGCATTTCAAGTTCTGAAGAATGATCACAGAACTCAATGTTAACTTTGTTTTCTGCTACCAGACCTGCAGAATTTCTTCAGCAAATTCTTTTTGTTTCAGATTTCCAGCATCCACAGTTCTGCGTTTTATTTTGAAGTATAGTCACTGCTGTAATGTAATAGGCCTTGAACTTGCAATTTTCTGACTCAACTGGGCCACAACTGATATAACAAAATGCTTCCTAAAATACAATGAGACTGTTACCAGGGATGAGATGTTGAGTTATGTGGAGAGACTAAATGAATTAGAATTATCTTCCTTGGGATACAGAGGTTTTCAGGCAGATTTGATTCAACTCGTGAAGACGTTTGATGGAGTAAATAATGAGAAATTGTTCCCAGAAGTGTCAATTACCAGAGAACATGAGATGAAAGTAATTAGCAAGAGACCTAGAGGCAGCATGAGGAGGAAACATGCAGTAAGGTGTGACCCAGAATGTACTGCCTGAAATTCCATCACAGATTCAATAATAACTTTCAAAGAGAAATTTAGTAATTCTTCCTCATAACCATGGAAATTAAGTGTGGAAGTTGGATAACGTGTTCACAGATCTAGCATAGGAATGAACTGAATGTTCCCCTTATGTGTTATGACATTCTATTGTTCTATGCCAAACTCTATCAATTCTGTATTCTCTTGTAATGTCCACCTTGACTGATGATAGGAATTGATTTGTGGCTGCTTACATCTTGTGTCATAAGAATTGAGTGCAGTCAGCACTATAATGGCCACTGACAAAATAGTACAGACACGATTGTGATTGTAGCTCCTCATAGTAATTGTCACTTTGAAGTACATATTTTATAACAGTTTCTCTTTGGTAAGGCTCTTTATATGATCGTGTTTATATAGTCTGTGAATAGGTAAAATATTCAGTGAAGTCCATCATCCCTTCAGTGCTCCCTGACACATTTTTGCTCTATCCTGTACAGCTTTTCTTTGTTTGTCATCATAATGGCACATAGAGATATTAGCAAATTTAACGGCATACTTGTTGAGAAGCTCTGACTGTGTGAGTGTGAAGGGTGAAAATTTCCCAGTGGTCTCTCATCAGAAGCACTGAGAAGCAAATCCAGGTGTGTGTGTAGGCAGGATGCCAAAATAACCACTGCAAAAAGATTTCCCAACTGCAAAAATTGCCTTTGCAGCTCTCTGCACTGTAAGGTTAGAGAATATTTGTAGATCAGGTTGTAAGTTTGCTTGCTGAGCTGGTAGACTTGTTCTGAGATGTTTTGTCACCATGCGAGGAAACATCATCAGTGAGCCTCCGATAAAGTGCTCATGTCCTGTCCCGCTTGGTATTTATATGTCTTTACTGTGTTGTGGTAGGTGACATCACTTCTGGTTCTTTTTCTGAGAAGTTGGTAAATGAGATCCAAATCAATAGGTTTGTTAGCGGAGTTTCGGTTTGAATGCTAGGCCTTTAGGAATTCCTGTGCGTGTCTTTGTCTTTGTTTAGCCTGTCCCAGAATAGATGTATTGTCGCAGTAAAACTGGTGTCCCTCTTCATCTGTGTGTATGGATACTAGTGATGGTTGGTGCTCATGTATCCTGGTGGCTAGTTTCCAGCCTGTCTGTCCAATGTAATGTTTTCAAAGTTTGGAAGAAGATTTGTAGCTCGGGTGCTCGTTGTTGTGGTTCTGTTCGCCGAGTTGGGAATTTGTGTTGCAGACGTTTCGTCCCCTGTCTAGGTGACATCCTCAGTGTTTGGGAGCCTCTTGTGAAGCAATTCTGTGATCTTTCCTCCAGCATTTGTATGGTTTGAATCTGCCGCTTCCGGTTATCAGTTCCAGCTGTCCGTTGCAGTAGTCGGTATATACGGACAGCTGGAACTGACAACCGGAAGCGGCAGATTCAAACCACTACAAATGCCGGAGGAAAGATCACAGAAGTGCTTCACAGGAGGCTCCCAAGCACTGAGGATGTCACCTGGACAGGGGCCGAAACGTCTGCAACACAAATTCCCAGCTCGGCAAACAGAACCATAACAATGTAATGTTTGTTGCAGTCCTTGCAGGGTATTTTGTATATGATGTTTGTCCTGCTGGTTTTTGGTACAAGGTCCTTTAAATTCATCAGGAGCTGTTGCAGTGTGGTGATAGGTTTGTGGACTACCATGATGCCTAGGGGCCGGAGTAGTCTGGTTGTCATCTTTGAAATGTCTTTCATGTATGGCATGGTGGCTAGAATCTCTGGGCGTGTTGTGTCGTCTTGTTTAGGTCTGTTGTGTAGGAATCGGCAGACTGCACATTTCGGGTACCCGTTGTTCCCAAATACATTATATAGGTGTTTTTCCTCAGCTGCTCATAGTTCCTGGGAGCTGCAGGGTGTTATGGTTCATTTAAATAATGCCCTGATGCAGCTCAGTTTTTGGGTGTTGGGATGATTTGCTCCTGTAGTTGAGTATTTGGTCAGTGTGTGTGGCTTTCCTGTCTTGTTCTCCTCCTCTTTGGTTAACTTTATACTAGTAAGGATATTGTTTATACATTTGTGGGTTTCTTCTAATTTGTTGCGGTTCACAAATACGAACGAGACATTTTGCGCCAAAAACCTGTGTACACTAACGTGACTGGCCATGAACGGACAAGTATGCTAGAACAAGCCCTGAACATTAAACAACAGTGGACCAAAACAAAGAAAGACCAGCCCTACAGGAAAAACTGACCAAGCTCATGCATAGCAGCAACACAGACAATTCAGAGACTTCGATAAAGAACTTGTTGTACCGACCACTCTCAGACATGGAAAAAGCTGTCCTAGTATGAGGGATGAATTTACTTCAACCTAAGGGACGCAGACAAAAAGGAATCCACCCTGAAAGATTTAAGAAGAAATCCAGCCCGCCATCAGTCAGACAGTAGCACGAACAGTAAGCAGAAATAAAGAAGGGAGCACCCTCAACACACTGGAAAGGAAAGCCCTGCAAGGACTTAGGAAAGTCAGAAATATCATAATCTTACGGGCCAAGGGCGCATGATACCGACACCTACCAACAGGTGGCGATGGACCCGACTCTACAGCTAGAAAACCGTATTATAGCATCCCTGAGGAAACTTCTCAAACCAGGTAAAATTACCAAGACAGACCTCCAAAGATTTATACCTGAAAGATCCAACACACCTCATTTCTACAAATTACCAAAGGTACATAAACAAACCCCCTCCTTGACCCATAGTCTCGTTTCCCAGTACACCGACATACAAACTCGCAAAGGAACTGCCACGCAAGCTGAAACACCTAGTAGAAGATTCAAGCCATTCCACCCAGGAATTCCTTAACATTATCAAAGACACCAAGGTAGAGGAAGACAATGTTATGGTTTTCTTCGATGTGACTACCCTATTCACATCATTAAATATCACCCTAGCCAAAGAAACAGTGTCCTCAGTGCTAGAAGAACCAAGGACACAAACACCTGACAGCACCAATTCCATCAGCAAGGATTGCATCTTCAAACTAGTGGACCTGTGCCACACAAGCCACTTCACCTTTGACGACAAGACCTATAAACAAATAAATGGGATCCCCAATATTAGAACTCTTAGCAGAAGCAGTTATGCGGAGGTTAGAACAAACAGCCTTTCCCACGATCCAGCCCAAGCTTACTATACCTTTTAAGAGAGTTAAAAGCTAGCAGTGACAGCACCAAGTCTTCTCAATAAGACACAATATGACTAGTGCTCCAGCTATTGGGGTAGCTGGTTGCCTGGAAATGATAAAAAAAATTCGAATTAGGCCAGTCAGTTTAAATTATATCCCAAAAAGTACCAATTTCCAATCAAGATTGAATTGAGTATATTGACAATCTTAAACGCCAGTAACGTAATCAGATGTTCTGGGGTACAAGACCGAGGAAAAATTGAACATTTGGAGGAGAACTACGTTTTTAATCAGTAACTTGTGAAGCAGAAATCCCTAAGAAGAAAAGAAGACACAGGAAGATTCAAATAAAAGAACCGAAAGCTGCCTTGCTTTGAGATAAGAAGTGTTGTTTTGCAAATCTTAATTGGGAGTTTTATCGGGCTGGTATTATCGAAGGGAACGTAAAAGATAGGTTAGAGTACAGACTTGTGAATAGTTGTTAGTCAATTATTCTATGTTATACTTTTAAGGAATAAAGTTGTAAATTTACATTGTTCTTGGCCATTCAAATTTTCACAGATTACTGCATGGGATAAATCCTTTTCTGTGTTGCTGGTTTTAAATTTAGCAGGAGGGTTTACGCTGATAGTAAACATGACCCACTTCAACTTTGATGACAAGACCTACAAACAAATCAATGGGATCCCAATATCAGGACTCTTAGCAGAAGCAGTTATGCAGAGGTTAGGGTGAACAGCCCTTCCATGATCCAGCCCAAGCTTTGGGTCTGCTATGTGGATGACACCTTTTTCATCATGAAACGTAACAAATTAGAACAAACCCACAAATGCAAACAATATCCTTACTGGTATAAAGTTCACCAAAGAGGAAGAGAGTCCCCTTCCTTGACGTCACTGTAGAACGAAAAGCCAATGGAGAGCTGCAGACCAGCATTTACAGGAAACCCACACACACTGACCAAGTACTCAACTACCAGAGCAATCATCCCAACACCCACAAACTGAGCTGCATCAGGACATGATTTAAATGAACACGCTGCAGCACCCAGGAACTACGAGCAGCGAGGAATAACACCTGTATAATGTATTCGGGAACAATGGGTACCCAATATGCGCAGTTGGCCGATTCCTATACAAACCTAAACAAGAAGACACAACACGCCCAGAAACTCTAACCACCCTGCCATACATTAAAGACATTTCAAAGATAACGACCAGACTAGTCTGGCCCATAGGCATCATGGTAGTCCACAAACCTACCACCACACTGAAACGGCCCCTGATGAATTTGAAGGACCCCATACCAACGACCAGTACAACAAATGTCACATACGAAATACCCTGCAAGGATTGCAACAAACATTACATTAGACAGGCAGGCAGGAAACTAGCCACCAGGATACGTGAGCACCAACCACCACTAGTATCCATACACACAGATGAAGAGGGACACCAGTTTGATTGGGACAATACATCCATCCTGGGACAGGCTAACAAAGACCCGCACGGGAATTCCTAAAGGCCTGGCATTCAAATCAGAATTCCATGAACAAACCTATCGATTTAGATCTCATTTATCAACCTCTCAGAAAAAGAACAAGAAGTAATATATAACACAACACAGCAAAGACGCATAAATACCAAGCGGGACAGAACACCAGTGCTTCATTGGAGGCTCACTAATGTTACCTAGCATGGTGACAAAATGTTTGAGAACACATCTACCAGCCCAGTGAGCAAACTTACAACCTGACTGCACTTTTCAGGTTCCAGATGGTTTTGGAAGCAATGTTATGATTTTCAGTCTAACTCGACTTTAGCACTTTGCAAAGATTAACCAAGAAGCTGGTGTCACTGGCTCTTATACTTTGAGTATTAGAATTTATGGGTCACTCACAGTTTGGTAGACCACTTGCAGGGAAGGGAAAGTAGTACAAAAATATATATTAGAACTGATTTTGGGCAAAAAAACTAGTGAAAACAGCTTCTGTCCTACTGGGCTGCCAAAAGAGGTTATGACACGGAACTTCTATCTCACTGTTTAAGCGTAGAAATTTACTTCATGGATTTTAAATAGTTGCAGTTCCATGCAAAGTCAGTGATCAAGTAAAAAGAAATTTCACATAATATATCAAATTGTCCCTTGCAGTGAGTTATACTGTTGGTAAGTGAGCAAATGTTCAAGCTAGTTTGTGCATAACAAGACATCCCATACATCAAGAAATTGAATGATCTATTTTCAGATGTGTTGACTGAGTGAAAAATATGGCTCAAGATAATTTTGATCTGCCTTTTCCTTTTTTGAATATTTATCCCAGGATCTTTAATGATTGATGCTCATTCTGTTGGTAAATGTGGATTTAAGTAAATTTGGAAAGTTTGTGCAGAATTTGAGATGTTGTATTAAAGATCTGCTAGGTCTAAATCTTATTGTAAAGCTAATAAAATAATCATTAAATTAATTTATAGTGTTAAATCAGATATCAAAGGTACATGGAGTACTGTTTATAATTTGGTCCCTTTGAGGAAGGATGTAATTGCATTGTAAGTTGTTTAGAGAAGGTATGCTGATTTAATTCAAAGATGAAAGGCTCACCTGAGGAGGAGAGATTGAGCAGTTTCTGCCTAGACTTATCCAAGTTTAGAAAGATGAGAGCAGATCTAATTTAGATCTACAAGATGCTAAAGGGGATTGACAAAGTAGACAGAGAGCAGATGATTCTCTCTGTGGGACAGTCCAGAATGAGATGTCATTGTTTTTGGTGAAAGGATAGCAGATTTAAAGCACAGATGAGTAATTAATTCACTGAAAGGGTCTTGAATCTGTGGAATTTGCTGCTCCAGAGGGCGGTACTCCCCAGAACACTGCATAAATGTAAGGAGGAGATAGATTTTTAATTTGTCATGGGTTAAGAGTCGTGTGCAAGAAAATGGAATTGAACTGAGATGAGATCAACCATGACTATATTAAATGGTGGGACAGGCTGGAAGGGCTAAGTTGCCTATTTGTGCTCCTAATTCTTATGTACATAAATTGAAGAGTCAGTGGCGAACCTTTGAAGTGGAATCTCTGTAACAAAGTGAAGGTATCATGGTGGCACAATGGTTCACACTGCTGTCTCACAGTGCCAGGGACCCAGATTCAATTCCAGCCTTGGGTGACAGTGTAGAGTTTGCATGTTCTCCCCATGTCAATGTGGGTTTCTGCTGGGTGCTGCAGTTTCCTCCCACGTTCCAAAGATGTGCAGGTTAGGTGGATTGGCCATGCTAAAATGCCCCATTGTGTTCAGGCAGGTGCAAGTTAGGTGGATTAGCTGTGGTAAATGCAAGGTTGTGGAATAGAGTGAGGGTCTGGTTGGGGTGCTGTTTGGAGTGTTGGTGCTTACTTGATTTGCACAGTATGGATTCTATGATTTAATAAAATATGGTGACCAGTTTATTCTCAGCAAAGTTGCAGGAACTGCAGAGATAAATTCCGAGATACTTTGTTATTGTTTGTTACCACGGTATGAAAATTGGATGTAAGGAAAGAAAGCGATATCCCAATTTCAGTTTTTGAGAGAATTCAGGAATGTTCTACCTGAGAAGGCAAACTAGATACATAGCTAATTTCTAATGCAAAAGACTGAGAGCTTAAGTTAGGTAGTTTAGCAGACATTTTTAGGTGTTCTACAGCCAACCAAAACATGTAAAGGGGGTCTGAGGCATGTGTATACATTTTCAATAGAAAGTATACAGGAGACCTTGTTAACAAAGGGCGTGTAATAGAATAGAATCCCTATGGTGAGAAAACAAGCCCTTCGGCCTAACAAGTCCATGCCAACCCTCTAAAGATTAACCTACCCAGATCCATTCCCCTACATTTTTACCTCTGACTACTGCACCTAACCTACAAATCCCTGAGCCCTACGAGTAATTTCCCACAGCAAATTCACCTAATCTGTATATTTTTTGGATTGTGGGAGGAAACCCATGGGGGAGAATGTGCAAACTCCAAACAGACAATTGGCTGAGGCTGGAATCGAGCCCAGGTCCATGGTGATGTGGGGCAGCAGTGCTTACCATTGAGCTACTGTGCCGCCCCAGGCATACTCAGCCGGGCTGGTGGCATGCAGAGCAGCAAAATAATAATGCAAATCAGTTGCAGCACTGATTTGAATCCAGTGTTGCCACTTTGGAAGACCACACTACAGACTTTGCCCTGCCTTAATCTCATGTAGTTTAATGTCTTGAAAGCATGCTTCTGGAAATGTAAACAATACTACTTAGTTTACAGCACACTATGTGATGGAAGGACGCCCCTCATGTATTTCATTGTACATCTAGCCTCATTTACCTCATTCCCTTTTGTCAGAGACAGTTAGGAGGAGTGCGTATAAGATGCAGTCGGTTCTGATATAACACGTATGCATATGCGGGATGCCATTGAGTGAACATACATTGCCTTGTCTGGCCCTTATCTGAGCACAGCCATTTTCATCAGTATAAAGGGGCTTTGCTTAATGAGTAGCTGTGCATCTACAGTAGAATAAATAGAGTAACTGTTTCAAAGGCTATAGGATCGATAACCAGGGGCACAGGTTTATGGTGACTGGGAAAAAGACTAGGGAAAATTAGGAAAATAATTTTTACACAAGAGTGGGAAGGATTTGAAGCCACATAGGATAGCGTCAACAGATTCAGTAGTAGTTTTCAAAAGGAAATTGGATAGATATTTGAAGGACAGTATTACAGAGATAATAGTAAAGACCGATGACTGGGACCAACTGGATTACACTTCAAAAGAGCCAGTGTGCATTCAGTGAAGCAAATAGGCACCCCCTATTTTATACCTCTTTTCGGATCTTTTCCTTGTCCTAACTTTGAGAAACTATTTTGAGTGCTGTGCTTGACACATCGGTGCCACCAGATCTCTGTTGTATAAACATGACTTTGTGCTCTTCGTGTTGACACGTTGCAACACCTCAATGTTTACGCTGGAACATAACGCCAGAGCTTCACCAGAGCTCACTGATGATGTTACCCAGTATGATGATGAAACATCTGAAACCAAACCCTCCATCTCAGTGAGCAAACTCACATCCAGAACCTCAACCTGAGCTTTTCAAAAATCTTTTCAAAACTCACTATCAACCATGGGCGCAACACGCTAAAACTAGCTGGAAGATGGGAAACCAAAGCCATCCGACAGAGCGCCACCCATGAACAGCTGTACTTCCGCATGAATGCCTAAGGGAACAAGTACTACTGAAATGAATTAAATACAAACCTCCTCTTAACACCCCACTTGCCAGAAAAATGCAGAACAGAACGGCTGTAGAATGCTTAGAGAAATAATTTAACAATGCCCACATTGATTCTGTAAGTACAAGCAGGAAATTTCGCACCAAAAATCTTCAATCACTAACATGGCAAACCATGAATGGACAGACACAGTGTAACAAACCATAGGTATTGGACATTGGCAAACACAGAACACAAAAAAACTAGACTTGCAGAAAAAAACTAGACAAACTTACACAAGAACAACACAAAAGCCTGGATAAAAAACTTATCGGACTGACCCCTAACAGGCACTGAAAAACTGTCTTAGTAAGAGGATTAAATTACAACTTCAGAGACGTGAACAGAAAGGATTTCTTAGCAGCATTAGAAGCAACACTGAAAGACAATGAACTCCGAGGAAACCCAGCAAACCATCAGACAGACAATTGCACTAACATTTAGCGGGGAAAAGGAAGGAAACACACTCGACACATAAGAAAGGAAAGCACTAGAAGGGCTCATACGATGACAAAACATCCTACCTTTGCAAAGACATGCCAGAGAATTCCTAGAGGCCTGGCACTCCAACCACAACGCCATAGACAAACATATAGATCTAGATGCCATCCATCAACCCCTCAGAAAACGAACAGGAAATGACATCACCACAAACCCCAGGAACCCCATCCAGGAGAAAGATATAAATAGAAAGCAGGAGACAACAGCTTCACTTGGAGGTCACCACTGATGATGTTACCTAGCCAGGTAATGAAATGTCTGGATATCAAACCTACAGCTCAATGAGCAAACCTACACCCTAACCCTCAACCTGAGCTACAAACCTTGCAAAAACACTAATATACAGGCTAGCCAAGGAACTCCACAAAAGACTAAAACACTTCACAGAGGACTCACACCACTCCATTCACTCCACCTAAAAATTCATGAAGACCATCAAAGACACCAAGATAGAAGAGAATGAAATAATGGTCTCCTTTGACATAACAGCCCTATTCACATCCATCAAAATCAACTTGGCCAAGGAAACACTGACTGCACTAATAGCGAACCAAAGACACAAGCACCAGACACCGCCAACTTCATCAGCAAAGACAACATAGTCAGACTAGTAGACCTATGCCTCACCACCCATTTCACTTTTAACAACAACACCTACATGCAAATCAACAGAACACCCATGGGATCACTGATATCAGGGTTCCTAGCAGAAGCAGTAATGCAGAGACTCAAACAAACATTTCCCAATCATCCAACCCAAACCTTGGTTCCGCTACATGGATGACACCTCTGTCATCACTAAACAAAACAATTTAGAGGAAACCTTCACAACCATCAATAATATCCTTACTGGCATGAAATTAACAAAAGAGGAAGAAAAGAACAACAAACTGCCATTCCTAAACGTCGCAGTAGTTCGAACACTCAGTGAGGAACTTCAAACCAGCATCTACCGGAAAACAACACATACGGACCAAATACTGAACTACAGAAGCAATTATCCTAACAAACGAAGCTGCATTTGGATATCATTTCAATGAGCCACCACACAGTGCAGCACCAAGGAACTATCAAGAGCAGAAGAAAATCACCTATACAGCATTTTCAAGAAGAACAGGTACCCAATAAACACAGTCTGCCAATTTCTCAGCAACAAACCCAAACAAGCAGACAAAACGCACCCAGAAACCCTAGCCACTTTACCCTACTCAAAGACATCTCAGATATGACTGCCAGACTACTCAGACCTCTTGGCATCATGGAAGCCTACAAACCCACCAACATATTTAAACAGGAGCTAATGAACTTCAAAGACCCATACAGACAACAAGCAAAACAAATGTCATTTACAAAATATCATGCAAGGACTGTAACAAACACTACATTGGACAGACAGGCAGAAAACTAGCCACCAGGGTACATGAACATCAACTAGCCACAAAAAGACATGACCTACTGTCACTAGTATCCTTACATACAGACGAGGAAGGACACCACTTTTTACTGGGTCAACACATCCATCCTAGGGCAAACCAACAGAGACATGCATGAGAATTCCTAGAAGCTTGGCATTCCAACCAGAACTCTATCAACAAACACATTGACCTGGATCCCATCTACCTTCCTCTGAGAAAAATAACCGGAAATGACATCACCAAACACCCAAAGAAACCTAAACGCATAAATAGAAAGCGGAACATAACACCAGCACTTCACCAGAAGCTCACTGATGATGTTACCTAGTATGGTGACGAAATGTCTGAACTGAACCTTCCAGCTCAGCGAGCAAACTCACATGCGGTTTACGCTTTTCCTGCGAGACTATTTGTATGCCATTTGTAAAATGTTTTTGTAAGTTTGGATGATTAAAAAGTCTTAAGGGCTGGATCTTCACTCCATCAGGATGTCACGGACACCAGAGAGATGATGAAATTCTTTGGCTAGTATTGAAGTTTTCAGTACAAATGAATTTATAAATTTGTGATTCAACTGTCTTGTTCAGCTATGAAGAAATGTGAAAGCTCTAATGATAGACAAGTGCTTGTATTTATATAGCACCCATAACATAATGAAATATGCTAAGACACTTCACAGAGGCATTAAAAAACAAAGTTAAAAATCACACAACACCAGGTTATAGACCAACAGGTTTAATTGGAAGCACTAGCTTTGGGAGCGCTGGTCCTTCATCAGGTGGTTGTGCAACCACCTGATGAAGGGGCGGCGCTCCGAAAGCTAGTGCTTCCAATTAAACCTGTTGGACTATAACCTGGTGATGTGTGATTTTTAACTTTGTACACCCCAGTCCAACACCGGCATCTCCAAATCATTAAAAAATGACATATGGAACCTAGCCACAGAAGGACATTTTAGGGCAAAGAACGAAAAGTTTGGTCCAAGAGTTTTTAGATTTTAAAATATGGTATTAGGGGGAGAGGTTTAGGAAGCTCAAAGCTGATAGAGATGAAGAAAATGGCATCATTTGTGGAGCAGTTAAAATTGAGGATCTCGGGAGGTCTGAATTAGAACTTTTCAGATGATGAAAAGGTACAGACCATAAGATCCATGAGGAGCAGAAGTAGGCCACTCAGCCCATTTAAGTTTGCTGTGCCATTCCATGAGATAATAGCTGAACTGATAATCCTCAATTCCATTTTTGTACTTTTTCCCCATAACTCTTGATTCCCTTGATTAAAAATGTCTTTATTTCAGCCTTGAGTAGACTTCGTGACCCAGCCTCAACAGCACTTTTTTGGTAAAGAACTTCCCAGATTCACTACCTTCTGAGAGAAAAACAAATTCTTCTTAACCTCTGACTTAAATGTATGACCCATTATTATAAGATACGCCTTCTGGTCTTAGACTGTTCCATAAGGGCAATTTACCTAGCAGGAGAAAATGAGGTCTGCAGATGCTGGAGATCAGAGCTGAAAATGTGTTGCTGGAAAAGCGCAACAGGTCAGGCAGCATCCAAGGAACAGGAAATTCGACGTTTCGGGTATAAGCCCTTCATCAGGAATGAGGAAAGTGTGTCCAGCAGGCTAAGATAAAAGGTAGGGAAGAGGGACTTGGGGGAGGGACGATGGAGATGTGATAGGTGGAAGGAGGTCAAGGTGAGGGTGATAGGCCAGAGTGGGGTGGGGGCGGAGAGGTCAGGAAGAAGATTACAGGTTAGGAGGGCGGTGCTGAGTTCGAGGGAATCGACTGAGACAAGGTGGGGGGAGGGGAAATGAGGAAACTGGAGAAATCTGAGTTCATCCCTTGTGGTTGGAGGGTTCCCAGGCGGAAGATGAGGCGCTCTTCCTCCAACCGTCGTGTTGTTATGTTCTGGCGATGGAGGAGTCCAAGGACCTGCATGTCCTTGGTGGAGTGGGAGGGGGAGTTAAAGTGCGCCCCCACTCCCAGCTCCAGTCCCACAGCAGGTCCTAACTCCCAGCCCTGCTGTGTTTTCACCATCCCTCCAGACCTCCCCCTCTCTAAGGATGAAAGATCAGTCCTCAGCAGAGGCCTCACCTTCATTCCCCTACGCCCTCGGATTAATGAGTTCAACACGTGGCGAGACATTGAACAATTCTTCCGCCGCCTTCGCCTCCGTGCCTACTTTTTCCAACCAAGACTCTCGCCCACCCTCTGATGACCCCTTCTCCCGCCTCCAACATACCCCATCCACCTGGACACCCTGTGCTGGCCTCTTACCCGCCCTCGATCTCTTTATAGCCAACTGCCGCCGCGACATTAACCGACTCAACCTGTCCACCCCTCTTACCCACTCCAACCTCTTACCCTCGGAACATGCAGCCCTCAACTCCCTCCAGTCCAACCCCAACCTCACCATCAAACCGGCAGACAAGGGAGACGCGGTAGTAGTTTGGCGCACCGACCTTTATACCGCTGAGGCCAAACGCCAGCTCGCAGACACCTCCTCCTACTGCCCCCTTGACCATGACCCCACCTCCCACCACCAAACCATCATCTCCCAGACCATCAATAACCTCATCACCTCAGGGGATCTCCCATCCACCGCCTCCAACCTCATAGTCCCACAACCCTGCACCACCCGTTTCTACCTCCTGCCCAAAATCCACAAACCAGACTGCCTCGGCTGACCCATTGTCTCAGCCTGCTCCTGCCCCACCGAACTCATCTCCGCATACCTCGACACGGTTCTATCCCCCTTAGTCCAAGAACTCCCCACCTATGTTCGGGACACCATCCACGCCCTCCACCTCCTCCATGACTTTCACTTCCCCGGTCCCCAACGCCTTATCTTCACGATGGACATCCAGTCCCTGTACACCTTCATCCCCCATCACGAAGGACTCAAAGCCCTCCGCTTCTTCCTTTCCCGCTGAACCAACCAGTACCCTTCCACTGACACCATCCTTCGACTGACTGAACTGGTCCTCACCCTGAACAACTTCTCTTTCCAATCCTCCCACTTCCTCCAAACTAAAGGAGTTGCCATGGGCACCCGCATGGGCCCCAGCTATGCCTTTCTCTTCGTAGGATATGTGGAACAGTCCATCTTCTGCAACCACACTGGCACCACCCCCCACCTTTTCCTCCGCTACATCGATGACTGTATCGGCGCTGCCTCGTGCTCCCACGAGGAGGTTGAACAGTTCATCCACTTTACCAACACCTTCCATCCTGACCTCAAATTTACCTGGACCGTCTCAGACTCCTCCCTCCCCTTCCTAGACCTTTCCATTTCTATCTCGGGCGACCGAATCAACACAGACATCTACTATAAACCGACTGACTCTCACAGCTACCTAGACTACACCTCCTCCCACCCTGCCCTCTGTAAAAACGCCATCCCATATTCCCAATTCCTTCGTTTCCGCCGCATCTGCTCCCAGGAGGACCAGTTCCAATACCGTACAGCCCAGATGGCCTCCTTCTTCAAGGACTGCAGATTTCCCCCAGACGTGATCGACGATGCCCTCCACCGCATCTCCTCCACTTCCCCCTCCTCCGCTCTTGAGCCCTGCCCCTCCAACCGCCACCAGGACAGAACGCCACTGGTTCTCACCTACCCCCCCACCAACCTCCGTATACAGCGTATCATCCGCTATCATTTCCGCCATCTCCAAACGGACCCCACCACCAGGGATATATTTCCCTCCCCTCCCCTATCAGCATTCCGAAAAGACCACTCCCTCCGTGACTCCCTCGTCAGGTCCACATGCCCCACCAACCCAACCTCCACTCCCGGCACCTTCCCCTGCAACCGCAAGAAATGCAAAACTTGCGCCCACACCTCCTCCCTTATTTCTCTCCAAGGCCCCAAGGGATCCTTCCATATCTGCCACAAATTCACCTGCACCTCCACACACATCATCTATTGCACCCGATGTGGCCTCCTCTATATTGGGGAGACAGGCCGCCTACTTGCGGAACGCTTCAGAGAACACCTCTGGGATACCCGGAACAACCAACCCAACCACCCCGTGGCTCAATACTTTAACTCCTCCTCCCACTCCACCAAGGACATGCAGGTCCTTGGACTCCTCCATTGCCAGAACATAACAACACAACGGTTGGAGGAAGAGCGCCTCATCTTCCGCCTGGGAACCCTCCAACCACAAGGGATGAACTCAGATTTCTCCAGTTTCCTCATTTCTCCTCCCCCACCTTGTCTCAGTCAATTCCCTCGAACTCAGCACCGCCCTCCTAAGCGACAATCTTCTTCCTGACCTCTCCGCCCCCACCCCACTCCAGCCTATCACCCTCACCTTGACCTCCTTCCACCTATCACATCTCCATCGCCCCTCCCCCAAGTCCCTCCTCCCTACCTTTTATCTTAGCCTACTGGACACACTTTCCTCATTCCTGATGAAGGGCTTATGCCCGAAACGTCGAATTTCCTGTTCCTTGGATGCTGCCTGACCTGTTGCGCTTTTCCAGCAACACATTTTCAGCAATTTACCTAGCACCCTAAGTATCTTATGTTTCAAAACGCTGATGTATCATTCTTCTAAATTGCTATGCATACTGGCCCAACCTAATCAATTTCTCCTCAAAAGGCAGTCCTTTCATACATTGTATCAGCCTGGTGAACTTTGGAGTGCCTCCAATGCCAGTACATCTTGCCTTATAGAAGGGGTCCAAAGCTGTTCACACTATTTCACTCGTGCTATGACTAGTGCTTGTGTAGTTTAGCAAGACCTTTACTTAAAAAGGCATAAAAATCTACAGCAAAGAAAAAGGCTGTTTGGCCTATTGCATCCATATTGATTAAAAACAATCACCTCACTATTCTAATCCCAGTTTCTAGCAAAACTGTCTGCCTTGGTATCACGTGCACATCTGAATTCTTGAATGTTATAAGGGGTTTTTGTCTCTACCACTCTGACAATGACTTGAGTTCCAGATTTCTACCACCCTCTGGATGACAAAGGTTCCCCCACACCTCCTTTAAACTTTCTGTCCCTTTGCTTAATTCTGTGATTGATCCTGGTCATTGATCCCTTTATCAAGGAGAATACTTTCTTCCTGTCTCCACTGTCTGTGCCCTTCATAATGTTGTGCGTTTCAGTCATGTCCCCCTAATCTCCTCTGTTCTAAGGAAAAAAGTTTGTCTGTTCAATTTCTCTTCGTAACTGAAACTCTCCAGCTCAGGTAACATCTAGGTAAATCTCCTCTGCACCTTCTCTAATGCTTTCATATCCCTCCTTTAATGCGGATTCTAGAACTGTGCATAATACTCGAGCTGTGGATTAACCAATGTTTTGTACAATTCCAGGATAACCTGCCTACTCCATTCCCTCTTGAAATGAAGAAGAAACATTTTATTTGCCTTCTCTATTACATGTTGAACTTTTTTGTAATTTCAAGTTGAGGAAATTCTCTTTCATAGTTTTCTGCGGTCTTTCTCTGTTTAAATAACATTCAGCCCTTCTCTGCATTTCACCAGATTGACTTCCATCTGCCAAGTCTTTTCCCCACTTGCCTAATCTGTCTCTATCCTGTGCAGACTATTTGTGTCATTCTTACCACTTCCTTCCCATTTATTTTGTGTATCCCACAAACCTGGCTACATTATATTCACTTTCCTCATCCAAGTCATTAATGTATATTGTAGATAATTATGGCTGCAATGTGGAGTTCAACTAGTTACAAGTTGCCATTCTAGAAATCCCCTCCTTATCCTAACTCTGTCTCCTTTTAGATAGCCCGTCCTCTCTTTGTGTAAATATACTACCTTTATCAGCATAGAATCTTGTCATAGAGTCATGGAAATGTACAGCATGGAAACAGACCCATCGGTCCAACACGTCCATGCCGACCAGATATCCCAACCCAATCTAGTCCCACCTGCCAGCACCTGGCCCATACCCCTCCAAACCCTTCCTATTCATATACCCATCCAGATATCTTTTAAATGTTGCAATTGTATCTTATTAAGTAGCTCAGTGTGTTTTTACATGTCTTGGAGGAAATTACAGATAAAGAGGGAGAAAGCCATAAAGAGATATGAAAACAAGGATGAGAATTTCAAAATTAAAGTTTTATTTTAATTGAGAATCTCTATAGATCAACAAGCACAAGAGTGATGTGTAAATATGTTTTGGTGTCTATTAGGAAATGGGCATTGGAGTTCAGGATTACCCTGGGTCTGCAGAGATTAGAACATGGAGGCTTACTAGGAATGTTAAAATAGTTAAGTCTTATAATGAAAAATTGATGACTATCATTGACGATACACTGTCGAGTTCTATAATTGTGCCATAGATTGCATTCATTTGTCATCAAGCAGTTGCAGCTCACTTATTTCTCAAATGTTATATGCAGAACAACCTTGATTATCCAAACTAAATGGGCAGGGAGTATTTTGTTCGGATAACACAGTTCAGATAATGGACTGTTCGGGTAACAGTGTTTTTATGCAACCCAGAGATCTTGTTCAGATAATCATAACTTTGGATAATTGATGTTTGGATAATTGAGGTTGTTCTGTACCTGTTCTTTTTGAATACTTTAGCTAGAAACATTGTGCTAGTACAAAAATAACAATCAATTAGGAAAGGCAATTCATATTGCGTGGTTGACACTTCTGATAAACTGACTGTATTGAACATCTGAATGTATGGAGTGCACATTGATTTCCTGTGGGAATGCTTTCAGGAAAGTTTCGGTACCTTTTCCTCTCATGTTTTCTATTACCATCACTGATACCTTCTGGATTTTGTAGGGATTAGTTGAGGACACAACCTCCAGATTTCACACGCCCGAGCATTCCTTTGCATCAGCTCCACATAGGTAGTATGACTGCAATGAAGTAATGTTTTATCTTTCCTGTCATCCCATTTCTTTAAACACCACTTCAATACCATATTTGTAAAAGAAATGACACAAAATCTCTAGTGCTAGATGCCCTATCCTTTAACCTGATAATGGCCTGGAATTTGTGAAGAGACTAAAATATTGTCCAGAATTGATTGGCTGGGAAGAGATACATGTGAATTTGAAAATATAAGTTCTTGATCAATTTGGACGACTGCAATTAGCATTACAAAAATGTTATTTCACCCTTAATGGAATGTGTCTGTGACTTCCATGAGGTTTCTACAATTGCATACTAGTAGCAAATCAAATGCATCGTGGAATGTTGTCTAGTGATTAAGTTTAAGTATCCTAATGACATAATTGCTAAAAGCCATTAGTTAACTTTTTGCTCATAGTGAACAATTAAACATTTTGAGTCTCAGTTCTTTTGGCTCTGAAATAGACTTTTTAAAATGTCATTTTTTAAAAATCTTACTTTCCCTATCTATTTGAAACCATTCTTAGTTTTCCAATTTTTTTTCTTTTTCTCGTCTGAGTTGGCATTGAATTCACCCCCATGAAAACGCTCTTTCCCATCTTTTGTCTGTTTATTTACCGTTATTAATATATTGATTTTAAAAAATATATACTTTTGTGTTGATCCAAACAATGCCTTCAGCCTGCTGTTCCTGCAACTTTGTGGGCAACATTGTTAAAATCTAAACTAGCATGTATTAATCGAACTAATGTGGTCATGAGAAATATGGAAAAGGAAGTCCCAACAATTTTTACCCAGCGTATTATCCAAGCAAGAAATCACATCAAACTGAAACTGCCAAGTCTATCTTTAAACTGCTCCAGACTTTAATAAATCTTTTGATATTTCTCCCAACAAATTAATGTTTCCCGGGTTTTGGATCCTACCTGACCCTACCACACAGTTTTGTTTAAATAAGTGCCCAAGCTGAATGAAAGGGACAGGTTCAGGTTGCTTCCAAGAGGAGTGTACATGTTCTAGGTTATGTGATGTTTTCTCACGATTGTATAGATGAGGAATATGATCACATCAGAGAGATTAGACTTTAGCTTTGTAATTTATTCTACAACAGAAATAACAAGTTTTTAATCTGACTGCTGATGGTGTTTCAAAATTGTAGTAAGTGTTCAAAAATACAACTTATAACATTATTTCATAGCCATGTATTCAATATTTACAATAAGTAAGTAGAGTATTAAGGCCTTAGAATTAAGCTACTGTATTAGTGTGCTGCTACCAATAAGCTTATGAAAATAAATTTTTCTAATATTTTAATGGATGCAATGACTTGGTTAAGATGAATTAACAGCAGTCATCTTTTTAAGTTTAATTACAAGGATTAGTTGAAAATGTAAACTGCTTTAAAAAAATTCATTTTCACTGGTGTCTCATTTCACTGTATTATCTTAGTTGCCTAATGGGCCTGGATTAAGGGCTCAGAGTTTAAATGAGGTGAGCACATTATTGGAGATCGATATCAGTTACTGAACTGTGGATGAAAGGCTTATATATCTTCTTCATAATTGCTTCAAATTATTTTCCTTATCATGAGAAGGACTATGATATCTCATTCTTGTTTGGGTAAAAAATATGCATGGCACATTAATCATGATCTTAAAGATTGGTTAATGTTTTATATGTAATGTTTTTATCGGAACTTTCATGCTAGAGTTTTCAAAGTGTTTTCAATTTCAGTTTTTCATCATCAGATTGTGCAGAAATGAAAGAAACAGCTGTTTACACCATTCCTGCTAATCTTAATGTTTAATTGTAAATTGGGGAAATGTTTGCCCAGAGCTGAAAATGTGTTGCTGGAAAAGCGCAGCAGGTAAGGCAGCATCCAAGGAGCAGTAGAATCGACGTTTCGGGCATGAGGCCTTCTTCAGGAATCATGCCCAGAAGATCAATTCTACTGCTTCTTGGATGCTGCCTGACCTGCTGCGCTTTTCCAGCAACACATTTTCAGCTCTGATCTCCAGCATCTGCAGTCCTCACTTTCTTCTAGAAATGTTTGCCCAGCCTGTTTTGCTTTTCAGTGATTCTTTGTGCATTTTTAGTTTATTTCAGTGAATGCCACTTATTTATTTATATTTCATCCATTTTCAATAATTATAAGAGGCAATATGAGTGTAATATAAATCATGATTAGCTGAATCGTGAGCACAATGTTGCTGATTTAATACAAAAACTTTTCAGAGAGCATCATAATTTGAACTGAGTCATAAAATGTTACTGTAAAAAGCCATTTGCTCTATTATCGTTGTCAGTAATATGTGCTTAAAAATGTGTTGCTGGAAAAGCGCAGCAGCTTAGGCAGCATCAAAGGAACAGGAGAATCGACATTTCGGGCATAAGTCCGTTTTCAGGAATCCTGATTCCTGAAGAAGGGCTTATGCCCGAAACGTCGATTCTCCTGTTCCTTTGATGCTGCCTGAGCTGCTGCGCTTTTCCAGCAACACATCTTTAAGCTCTGATCTCCAAAATCTGCAGTCCTCACTTTCTCCTAGTCAGTAATATGTGGTCAACTAGATTCATACTGAGATGAAAGAGTTGACTATTGAAGCAAGTTTGAGTGGATTGGGCCTAAATGCTCTGGGTTTCAGAAGATTGAGTTGTGATTTCATTGAAAAGTATATCATTTTTAGAATGGCTGGCAGGTTAGTTGCTAAAAGACTGCTCCCCCAGCTGCAGAGTCAAGAACCAGATTTCATAGTCTTGGAATGGGTCAGCTATGTAATATTGAAGTAATAAATGCTTTCATTACATGGGTTGTGAATCTTTGGAATTTTCTGACATAGGGACTCTGAATCCTTACGGTTCCACATCATATCCTCCTCCCATCAGTAATGAAAGTGGAGATGACCAATGATTTCGAAAAGAAATTGAATAGGCAGTTGAGGGAAATAAATTTGCAGGGCTGAGGAGATAGAATGGAGAAATGACACTGACTGAAATAGAGTTTGCATAGAATTGAAGGACCAAGTGGTTTCCCGTTGTGCCATTATGATTCCATTGTTCATATCTATTTGGTGTTCAGAAATAGATATTCTTCAATGATCTAGTAGAAACTGAGGACTGCAGATGAGAGTAGAAGAATGTAGTGCTGGAAAAGCACAGCTGGTCAGGCAGCATCCAAGGAGCAGGAAAGTCAATGTTTTGAGCATAAGCTCTTCATCAGGACCCTCCTCTGATGCTGCCTGACCGGCTGTGCTGTTCCAGCACCACACTCTTTGACTCAATGATGTTCTCCCTAGTAGCAGTGGTGTAGGACTTTAGATAAGAGTAGTTGAGGAGAAGTTGCTTCTACTGACTGGAAATTCAATAACTAGAATAAAAAAGATAACCAAAAAAAACCAGTGAGAATAAAGATAAATACTTTTACCCAGTGAGTAAGGCATCTGAAAGGCATTGCCTGAAAGTGTGATAGAATTAGATTCAACAATAATTTTTGATATACATAATTTGGAGAATTTTGATTCAGAGTAGTGCTGTAGAGGATTATGTGGACTTAATAGGAAGGTAAATGGTACAGTACCACACAGGAAGCTTGTTGAGTTGTAAACTGATGGAATTAATACGAAAGTAGTGGTATGCATATCCATTTGGTTCAGTGATAGGGGACAGATGATGTTTGGATGTTCTTCAGAATGGTTTGCAGTGGTCTACACAAGGGTCAGTTTTGGGCCCATTAACTTTTCAGTGTTAATAAACAACTGAAACTCTGGTATAGGGGTCTGCATTATATAATTGACAGAAAATTGTAAATATTGCAAAGCAGTAGCTAGTGATGGAAATAGTCATAGATTTCCAGATGAGAAGTGCAGAACCGTGCAATGATTAGAGTTATGGCAGATAAAATTCAAAGAAAGAAATGATGTGCTTTGGTAGAATTAAAATGGAGACATTATATGAAAGCTGACATGATTTTGAGAAGTGTAGGTGAGCAGAGAGATCTTGATGTCAATATACATTAAAGTTTAAATCTGCTATGACAAGGAGATAAGAATTGGAGTTAGTTACAAATAGAAGCATAGAATGCAAAAAAAAACAAATAAATTGCCCTTGAACTTTACGGTATTAGTTAGTATTCATTGCTGGTCTTGTGGCAGGGAAGAGATTTAAGGTCATAAGTCATACAAGCAAACCTTAGCAGGACTTATACACTTAAGGTAAGGTCTGAGGGAGTGTTGCTGAACAAAGAGACCTTGGAGTGCAGGTTTATAGCTCCTTAAAAGTAGAGGTGCAGGTAGATAGGATAGTGAAGAAGGTGTTTGGTATGCTTTCCTTTATTGGCCAGACTATTGAATGCAGGTATTTGGAGGTCATGTTGTGGCTGTACAGGACATTGGTTAGACCACTGTTGGAATATTGCATGCAGTTCTGGTCTCCTTCCTATCGGAAAGATGTTGTGAAATTTGAAAGGGTTCAGAAAAGATTTATAAGGGTGTTGCCAGGGTTGGAGGATTTGAGCTACAGGGAAAGACTGAACAGGCTGGAGCTGTTTTCCCTGCAGTGTCGGAGGCTGAAGGGTTTACAATCATGAGGTGCATGGATAGGATAAATATTCAAAGTCTTTTCCCTGGGGTGGTGGGGGTGTCCAGAACTAGAGGGCATGAGTTTAGGGTGAGAGTGGAAAGATATAAAAGAGACGTAAGGGGCAATTTCTTTATGCAGAGGGTGGTACATGTATGGAATGAGCTGCCAAAGGAAGTGGTGGAGGCTAGTACAATTGCAACATTTAAAAGGCTTCTGAATGGGAAAGGTTTGGAGGGATATGCGCTGGGTGCTGGCAGGTGGGATCAGATTGGTTTGGGATATATGGTCGGCATGGACGAGTTGGACTGAAGGGTCTGTTTCTGAAATGTACATCTCTATGACTCTACATAGAAACAGAATTTGGGACCATTTGACCATTGTGCTTTGCCATTCCATTGTGTCTGAAATGTTTCTCATCCCATTCTCTGCCTTCTCCCTGTAAGCCTTGACCCAGTCACTAATCAAGAACCTATCTATTGTTGTATTCAATGCATTCAGTGACTTGATCTCCACAGTCCTCTGTGGCAATGAGTTCTTCAGATTAAACGTCCTCTGGCTGAAGAAATTCCTCCTTATCTCAGTTGCAAAAGGTTGTCCCTTCATTTTGAGACTGCGCCCGCAGATCCTAGTTTCTCCAACTAGTGGAAATATCTTTTGCATGTCCACTCAATCCTGTTAGAGGCCTCAGTACTCTGAGTTTCAATGAGAACACCTCTCATCCTTCAAATCTTCTTTTGAGTACTGACCCAGAGTCCTCAACTGTTTCTTATATGACAAGCCAAACATTCCTGGGATTATTCTTGTAAATCTCACCTGGACTCCCTCCAATCTTTCCACATTCTTATTTAAACACGGCCCAAAACTGCCCACAATATTATACAGCCTCAGCAGTATATCTCTGCTGTAGTACTCTGGATCTCTTGAAATGAATACTAACGTTGCATATCCCTTCCAAACTGCCAACTGAACCTGCTTGTTAACTTTAAGAGAATCTTGAATTGGGGCCTCACATTTATGAAACTTTTCTCCAATTAGCAAATACTCTAGAGACCCTTTAATCTCTAAACTCTCACCAACAACTGATGTCAGGCTAATGGGCTTACAGTTTCCTGTCTTCTGCCTCCCTCCCTTCTTAAATGGGGTAATAGGTTAGCCATTTTCCAGTCCTCTGGGATCCTCCCTGACACAAATGATTCCTGAAAGATTACCACCTATGCACCTACAATCTCCTGAGCTATCTCCTTCAGATCTCTGGGTGTAGTCCATCTGATCTGGGTGATTTATTCACCTTCAGAATTTTCAGCTAACCCCACCACCATCTACCTAGTGATGGCCACTATCCTCACTTCTGATATGCAGCTGTGTCTTCCACTGAAAACTGATACAAAATACCTATTCCACTGCCATTTCTTTGCTTCCTATCACTACTTCTGTAGCTTCATTTTCCAGTGGTCTCTATCTCACCTTTTTATATATCTGAAATATAAATCCTTGCAATCTTCTAGCCAGTTTATCCTCATATTTCATCTTCTCTCCCCTTATTGCTGTTTTTAGTTATCTTTTGTCTGTTTTCAAAGGCTTCCCACTAATCATCACTACATTTTCCACTACTTCTTTGGTTTTTGCTGCCCCTGACTTTTGCTGTGTCCCTTATCAGCCATAATAGCCTCGTCCTTCCCTTAGTATGTTTCTTCCTGGGGTTTGAATTTCTGCTGTGCCTCCTGAATTATTCTGAAAAACGCCTGCCATTGCTGTTCCACTGCCTTCCCTGCTAGGCTCCCTTCCAACCTGCTGTGGCCTGATCCACCCTCATGTCTTTGTGGTTACCTTTTACTCAGTTGTAATACTGTTCCATTTGAATCCAGTTTTTCTAGGACTCCTTGAGTCTCCACCCTGCAGTTTGAAAGAATTCTATCATATTATGGTCACTTTAAGCTCCCTAATCAAGTCTGCTTCATTACATATATAAAATCCAGAATTGCCTGTTCCCTAATGGGCTCTATCACAAGCTGATCCAAAAACACCCATCTCAGACATTCCACAAATTCCTTTTCTGGAGATCAGCAACCAACTGTTTTTTTCCCCAGTCCACCAGCATATTGAGGTCCCCCAAGCTTATTGTAATAGTGCCTTTATTACATTTTTTTCTATCTCCTGATTAATTTTCTTCTCCCTATCCTTTTTACCGCTAGGAGGCCTATAATTCCCGTCATGATCTTTCTCCTCTGTGTTTCCGCAATTCTATTCAGATTCTATGCCTTCTAACTCTCTTATCAGTTCTTGATATCAATTTAATTTTTATTCCTTACTAACCAGGCAACCCCCCCGCTCTCTGCCCATCAACCTGTCCTTTTGATAAGATGTGTATTCTTGAATATTTAGTTCCCAACTCTGATCCCCTTGCAGTCACATCTCTGTGATTCCCACAACATCATATTCACTAATTTAATTATGTGCTACAAGCTCATTTACCTTATTTAATACACTGCATGCATTTAAGTTCAATACCCTCAATCTTATCTTGGAAAGTATCGAGCTTGAGTATGTTGCAGCTACACCCATCGGGAAGGTGCAGAAAATGGGACAGTTAGGAAAAGGAGCGAGTCAAACAGTCGGGGTAGGCAGGAACAAAGCAGAGAACAAGAGAGAACTGATAAATTAAACTGCATTTATTTCAATGCAAGGACCTAACAGGGAAGGCAGATGAACTCAGGGCATGGTTAGGAACATGGGACTGGGATATCATAGCAATTACAGAAGCCGTGGCTCAGGGATGGACAGGACTGGCAGCTTAATGTTTCAGTATACAAATGCTATAGGAAGGAGAGAAAGGGGGGCAAGAGAGGAGGGGAGTTGTGTTTTTGATTAGGGATAGCATTATGATTGTACTTAGGGAGGATATTCCTGGGAATACATACAGTGAAGTTACTTGGGTGGAACTGAGAAGTAGGAAAGGGATGATCGCCTTATTGGGATGGTATTATGGATCTCCAAATAGTCAGTGGGAAATTGAGAATCAAATTTGTAAGGAGATCTCAATTATCTGTATGAATAATAGGGTGGTTATGGTAGGGTACTTTAACTTTCAAAACATAGACAGGGACTGTCATAGTCTTAAGTGTGTACAAGAAAAGTTTCTTATTCAGTATGTGGATATATGTGGATGTGGATGTGGAAGGTGCAAAACTTGACCTACTCTTTGAAAAATAAGGCACAGCAAGTGACTGAGATATCAATGGGGGAGCACTTTGGGACCAGTGACCATAATTCTATTCAGTTTAAAATAGTGATGGAAAAGGATATACTGGATCTAAAAGTTGAAGTTCTAAATTGGAGGAAGGCGAATTTTGACAAAATTAGGCAAGAACTTTCAAAAGTTGTTTGGGGGCAGATGTTCGCAGGTAAAGAGGCAGCTGGAAAATGGGAAGCCTCCACAAATGAGAGAAGTAGAGTCCAGAGAAAATATATTCCTGTTAGGGTGAAAGGAAAGGCTGGTAGGTGTAGGGAATGCTGGATGACAAGAAAGTTGAGGGTTGGGTTAAGGAAACGAAGGAAGCATATGTCACTGTATCTCTCACAGGAGAGATAGAGTGAATCCTTAGAGTATAAAGGCAGTAGGAGTATACTTACGAGGGAAATCAGGAGGACAAAAGTGGGACATGAGATAGCTTTGGCAAATAGGGTTAAAGAGAATCCAAAGGGATTTTATGAATATATTAAGGACAAAAGGGTAGCTAGGGAGAGAAAAGATCAACAAGGCAGCCTATGTGTGGAACCACAGGAGATGGGGGAGATATTTAACAAATATTTTGCGTTAGTATTTACTGTGGAGAAGGACATGGAAAATGGAGAATGTGGGAAATAGATGGTGACATTTTGAAAAGTGTCTATGTTACAGAGGAGGGGGTGCTGGATATCTTAAAACACCGTAAAAGTGGATAAATCCCTAGGACCTGATCAAGTGTACCCTAGAACTCTATGGAAAGCTGGGGAAGTGATGGCTGCATCCTCTGCTGAGATATTTGTCATCGATAGTCACAGGTGAGGTGCCGGAAGACTGGAGGTTGACTAACATGGTGCTACTATTTAAGAAAGGTGGTAAGGAAAAGCCAGGGAACTATAGACTGGAGAGCCTGACATCAATCGTAGGCAGGTTGCTGGAGGGAATCCTGAGAGACAGGATTTACATTCATTTGGAAAGGCAAGGACTGATTAGGGAAAGTCAGCATGGCTTTGTACATGAGAGATCATGTGCCATGAACTTGTTTTTTGGAGAAGTAACAAAGAGGGTTGATGAGGCCAGAGTGGTGGATGTAATTTATATGGACTTCAGTAAAGTATTTGATAAGGTTCTTCATGATAGCAAGGTTAGACCTCATGGAATAAAGGGAGAATTAGCCATTTGGATACAGAATAGACTTGAAGGTAGAAGACAGAGGATGATGGTGGAAGGATTGCCTTTCAGACTGGAGGCTTGTAACCAATGGTGTGCCACAAGGGTTGATGCTAGGTCCACTGCTTTTCGTCATTTATATAAATGATTTGGATGTGAACATAGGACGTATGGTTAGTAAATTTGTAGACAACACCAAAATTGGAGGTATAGTGGACAGCAAAGAAGGTTACCTCAGAATACAACAGGATCTTGATCAGATGGGCCAGTGGGCAGAGGAGTGGCAGATGGAGTTTAATTTAGATAAATGCAAACTCCTGCATTTTGGAAAAGTAAATCAGGGCACCTGAATGGTAAGGTCCTGGGGAGTGTTGCTGAACAAAGAGACCTTGGAGTGCAGGTTCATAGTTCCTTGAAAGTGGAGTTGCATGTAGATAGGATAGTGAAGAAGGCATTTGGTATGCTTTCCTTTATTGGTCAGAGTATTGAGTACAGGAGTTGGGATGTCATGTTACGACTGTACAGGACATTGGTTAGACCACTTTTGGAATACTGTGTGCAATTCTGGTCTCCCTCCTTATCAGAAGGATGTTGTGAAACTTGAAAGGGGTCAGAAAAGATTTACAAGGATGTTGCCAGGGTTGGAGGTTTTGAGCTGTTGGGAAAAGCTGGATAGGCTGGGACTGTTTTGCCTGGAGTGTCAGAGGCTAAGGGGTGACCTTATAGAGGTTTATAAAATCATGAGGGTCATGGATAGGGTAAATAGACAAGGTCTTTTCTCTGGGGTGGGGGAGTCCAGAACTAGAGGGCATACATAGGTTTAGGGTGAGAGGGGCGAAATTTAAAAGGGACTTAAGGGGCAACCTTTTCATGCAATGGGTGGTGTGTGTATGAAATGAGCTGCCAGAGAAAGTGGTGGAGGCTGATACACTTACAGCGTTTAAAAGGCATTTGCGTGGGTATATGAATAGGAAGGGATTACAGGGATATGGGCCAAGTGCTGACAAATGGGACTAAATTACATTAGGATATCTGGTTGGCATGGACGAGTTTGACCAAAAGGTCTGTTTCCGTGCTGTACATATCTGTCTCTATGACTCAATGACCGAAGACTTGTACTATAGAATCTGCTCCCCTAGCCAAGCTCTTCCAGTGAAGTTATAATATTGGCAAGTACTTGACAATGTGGAAAATTGCTCAGATATGTCCTGGACACACAAAGCCGGACAAATCCAACCCAGACAGTTGCTGCCCAATTAGTCTACACCTGATCATTAGTAAAGCGATGGAAGGAACTATCAATAGTTATTCTGGGACTTCTCAACATTTACTCTGGACACCATGAAGTCTCACGTATCAGGTCAAACATGGGCATGGAAACTTTCTGCTCATTACCACGTACTGTCCTCTGTTGACAGATGACTGTTCCTCCATGTTGAACATTCTTGGAGAAGCACAGAAGGTACTCTGGGGATTTCAAAGTCCAAGAGTGGCTTGATAGTTGTACTGATTGAGCTGGTTGAGTTCAAAAGGACATTAATGCTAGGCTGGGTCTTCAGCAGATGGTGAGGAACCAACAAGAGGGAAGAAACACAGTTGGTCTCAGCCTTATCGATCTACCTTCTGCAGATCTATTTGTCTACGTACGACTGACCAACACACTGTCCTTTTGGAAACAATGTCCCACCAACACATCAATAATACCTTGTGCCGTATTGTGTGTCGCTATCACTGCTAAAGAACACAGAACAGTACGGCACACTGCTGGCCCTTTGGCCCTCAATGTTGTGCCGGCCTTTTATCCTAAGATCAGACTAGCCTACATGCTCTTCATTGTACTATTTTCCATGTACCTATCCAAGAGTCACTTAAATGTCCCAAATGTATCTGACTCTACTGTGCCTGCCAGCTCTGCATTCCACACACACACACACAGCCCCCCCACAACCACCACCCCGCCATTCTGTGTAAAGAGCTGACCTCTGACATCTCCCTTAAACCTTTCTCCAATTGCCTTAAAAGTATGTCTCCTGATGATAGACATTTCTGCCATGGGAAAAAAAGTCTCTGGCTATCCACTCTTTCTATGCCTCTCAACACCTCTACCAAATCATTTCTCATTCTTCTTCACTCCCATGAGAAAGGTCCAAGCTCCCTCAACTTTCATAAGACATGTGCTCCAGTCTAGGCAGCAACCTGGTAAATCTCCTCTGCACCCTCTCAAAAGCTTCCACATCTTTCCTATAATGAGGCGACCAGAACTGAACACAATATTCCAAGTTTGGTCTAACCAGGGCTCTATGATGCTGCAGCAT
Source organism: Hemiscyllium ocellatum (assembly GCF_020745735.1). Taxonomy (NCBI): domain Eukaryota; kingdom Metazoa; phylum Chordata; class Chondrichthyes; order Orectolobiformes; family Hemiscylliidae; genus Hemiscyllium; species Hemiscyllium ocellatum. The sequence goes on from NC_083430.1 coordinate 39,945,629, forward strand.
AACCTCACGTCTTTTAAACTCAATCACCCTGCTAATGAAAGCCAACACACCATTTGCCTTCTTAACAGTCTTATCAACTTGGGTGGCAACTTTGAGGGATCTCTGGACATGGATCCCAAGATCCCTCTGTTCCTCCACACTGCCAAGAATCCTGTCTTTAACCTTGTATTCTGCATTCAAATTCAACTTTCTTAAAGTGAATGATTTCACGCTTTTCCAGGTTGAACTCCATCTGCCACTTATCAGCCCAGTTCTGCATCCTGTCAATGTCCTGTTGCAACCTATAACCAGCTCTCCACACTATCCACAACTCCACCTACCTTCATGTCATCACCAAACTTGCTAATCCTCCCTTCCATTTCCTCATCCAAGCCATTTATAAAAATCACCAAAGAGCAGAGGTCCCAGAACCGATCTCTGCGGAACCCCACTGATCACTGAGCTGCAGGCTGAATACTTTGCATCAACCACCACACAACTAGATTTCACTGTATCTCATGCCTCCTTACTTTCTGAATGAGCTTTATCAAAGGCCTTGCTAAAATCCATATACACCACATCCACTGCCCAACATTCATCAACGTGTTTTGTCACTTCCTCAAAAAATTCAGAAAAGTTTGTGAGGCATGACCTGTTCCTCCCAAAGCCATGCTGACTATCTCTAATCAAACTTTGATTTTCTAAGTAATTATAAATCCCGTCTCTCAAAATCTTCTCCAATATTTTGCCCACCACTGATGTAACACTGACTGATCTGTAATTCCCAGGGTTATCCCTATTCCCTTTCTTGAACAAGGGAATAACACTTGCCACCCTCCAATCATCTGGCATTAGTCCGGTGGACAGTGAGAATGCAAAGATCATAACCAAAGGCACAGCAATCTCTTCCCTCATTTCCTGTAGTAACCTAGGGTAATATCCCGTCTGGTCTAGAGGGTTTATCTATCCTTATGTTTTTCAAATTTTTTGGCACATCCTCCTTCCTGACATCAGCCTGTTCTAGTGTATCAGTTTGTTTCATGATGTTTCTGAGGACAACAAGGTCCCTCTCAATAGTGAATACTGAAGCAAAGCATTCATTCAGGACCTCCACTACTTCCTCTGACTCCAGGTGCAAGTTCTCTCCACTATCCTTGATTGGCCCTTCCCTCAACCTCGCCATCCTTTTGTTCCTTATATGAGTGTAGAACACCGTGGGGTTTTCCTTAATCCTACCTGCTTAACCTTTTTTCATGCCCCCTTCTTGCTGTTCTAAGTCCATTCAAGGATTGATAAGATGTGAAAATGCATAATGGGTTTGAAAGGATTACTTTTAAATTTGGATACTACAGAACCGCGTTTTTATGAATGAATGAAACCATTTTAAAGTATTAACTGGTTATTAAAGGGTTATGAATGAAAGAATGGGAGCAAAGTATTAATGAATATAGCGAGCAGGTGAATGAATTAATTAAGATAACGATAACACAATATCTCATGTTCATGGCCTGGCATAATCCTCATTATACTATTACCATCAAGTGAGAGGAACAAACATGGTTCAATGAGTGCAGGAGAGCATGCCAGGAACAGCACCAGGCATATCTAAAATTGAGGTATCAACCTGGGGAATCTATAAGATGAGCGTGACAAACAATTCCATACCAATGCATTAACTTAAATCTCTGCAGTCCTGCCACAAACAGTCAGGAATGGTGCTGAACACTCAAACAACTCACTGGAGTACAGCAGATCATGCAGCATCCGAGGAGCAGGAGAATCAATTTTTCAGGCATCGGGAATTCCTGATGAACGGCTTATGCCTGAAACGTCGATTTGGCTCCTCAGATGCTGCCTGACCTGCTGTGCTTTTCCAGCACCACACTCTCTATTCTGATCTCCAGCATCTGCAGGCCTCACTTTCTCTAATTCTTTAACTCACTGGAGTATAACAATTCCTCAAATATTCCCACCCTCCGTATGGGAAAGCCCAGCATGTCTGTGTAAATGATAAGACTGAAGCATTTGCAAAGTCTTCAGCCAGACATGCCTTGACATCCTCCGTAGGTCCCCAGCATCTCTGATGCCAGTCTTCAGCTAATTCAATTCACTTTGCATGATATCAAGGAACATTTGAGGCACTCTATATGGACGCTGACAACAGTCAAATGAGAGTGCTCCAGAGCTTGTTGGGGGCAAGCTTGCAACTCCTTAGATACTGAAGCAGTTCATGTCTAAATCCAACAGGAGATGCACCTTAAAAGTGGCAAGTAACATTTGTTCCACAGAAATGCCAGGCAGTGACCATTTCCAGTATGAAACAATCTAACCACTGCTTTGTGACATTGAATGGCATTGCCATCACTGAATCCCTTCTATCAACATCCTGAGGGTTACCATTGACCAGGAACTCAACTGGATTCACCATATAAATACAATGAATGCTAGAGCATTTCACAGGCAAAGAATAAAATCCCCATCTGTTTCCCCAAAGCTCTTGCACCATTTACAAGGCACAAGTCAAATAGTTTTAGGATAAGAGATATAATTTAAAACAGATAAGAAATTACTTCTCTCAAAGGGTTATGAATCTGTGAAATTCACAACTTCAGAATGGTGAATGCTGAGACATTGAGTAAATTTATGGATGAGAAAGATTTTTAATTAGTAGTGGGTTGAATGGTTTTGGGAAGCAGGCAGAAAAGTGGAGTTCAGACTGATTGAGGTCAACCATGATCATATTAAATGGTGGAGGAGATTTGAGGGGCTGAATTGCCTACTCCTGCCCCTAGTGTGATGTTCTCATATAAGCCAGGAATGTGATGGAATACTCCCACTTGCCTGAATGAGTGTAGCTCAAGGAACTTGACATCATCCAGGACAAAGCAGCCTGATGAATCGGCTCTATATCCACAAACATTTGGTCAACCCCCATGGACACTTGTAGCAGCAGTGTGTGCCATAAAAAAAAAATACACTGCAGAAGTTCAGCAAAGATTCTTAAACAGCACCTTCCAAACTCCCAACCAATTCCATCAAGAAAGGCAGGGCTGCAGATACATGGGAACTCTACCGTCTGCAAGTTCCCCTCCAAGCCGCTCACCATCCTGAATTGGAAACATATCATTGTACTTCAGTACAGAATCCTGGAATTTCCTCCAAATGGCATTGTGGATCAACCTACAACACATGGACTGCAGTGGTTCAAGAATGCACATCCTCAAGGGCAGTTATGATGTGAAATAAATGCTGGCCTGGCCAGTGATGCCCTTTACCACAACTGAATTTTTTAAAAGACTTCTTCTTTCCAGTTTATATTTCCAAATGAAATATGCATGGCCTGTTTCAATAGAAATTTTCAAGATGTTAAAGAGGTTTGTTGAATTCTCACGGTCATAGACTTCTATACATCAGTAAAACATCTGGAGAAGAGGGGGGAGAAAGATTTTCGCTCAGTTGTTTGGATCTGGAATGGTCTACCTGAAGGAGAAGCTAAATAATTTTAAAGCGAATCAAATAGGTTCCTGAGTTGAGAAACTTGGAGAGCTATGAACAAAGAATGAACTTGAAGGACTGAGTCGACTGCATTTGAAGAGCCAACACACAAAAGATTGGTTACTGGCCTCCCATTTCTCTACAGATCACACCATGTTATAAGGCAAAAACATTATTTGCCTAAACAGTCTAAATGACTGGAATTTAATGGGGCCTGAGAATTGGGCAAAAGTACCCACATTGGGAAAGCTGTCCAAATTAAGTTGTGGAGGAAAGGGCCATTAAAGGCAGAATTTCAATTAAACTCATTAATGAGCCACTTGTCACTAATTAACCTTGAGTCTCCCCAGTGGAGAACTCTCTACGCGGGAGTCCTCTCCCTTTTGCTTGGGGATCTGGGGTGGAGGATGCTGCATGCTGCAGTCCTCTGCAACCGCAGATTGCGCTGGTTCACGGAATCCCAGCCCAACTGCTTGTTCTGTAATGCTGTGGAGTCTGTGGACCATGTATATATTGGGTGTGGTCGCTTGCACTCCTTTTTTAGTTTTCTAGAGAACCTTTTCTTCTGTTTTTGGTTGCACTTCAGTCTCTTGCTCCTCATCTTTGGGCACCTGGTACGGAGAGGGGAGGGTAGGTCAGATGATCTTCTCATGGGTCTGCTCCTGAGCCTGGCCAAACTGGCCATAAACAGATCCAGGCAGTGGGCCATGAGGGTGTTGTTATAGTCAACTGCCTACCTCTCTTCCATGGCTACGTCTGAGCCTGGGTATCCCTGGAGAAGGAGCACATGGTGTCCACCAACTCACTTGAGCTGATCAGGGAGAGGTGGGCATCACAGGACGTGGAGTGCTTTATTTTCCCCTCCAACTCTATTTTGACATAATCCCTACCCTTCCCTTAACTTTTTTGATCACGCAGCATTGCTCGTTGATGAGAAGGGCATTGCTTGTCACTGGCTAACCTGGTGTTTTCCTTTCTTCCTGGTTGTGAAAATTGAATAAAGATTTGTACACCTGTTGTCTCTCACTGTGTCTCACATCTGCACACACAACTCATGGGTGCTGGGGAAAATATAAGCACAACTGCAGTTGGGGATAGTGTGGGGGTAAAAGAAAAAAAAATAAAAAAATATAACCAGGAGATTTGGAGGTTGAAAAAATTAACCTTGAGCCCACCAGAATTTAGTGCTGACAGGGTGATTTATGGCTTTTCAGTGGCACCTGAAATCTGCCAGCAAACCATTAGATTCATCTGCAACCTCCGTTGCGATGACTGTTTTTAACATTTCCTGATTAGTGGATCTGGTGTTGGGACTATGGAGATGTTAATGTATAGAACTTTGTAGGATCAAATGTACTGAGCCTGTCTTTATCACATGCCATGCCTAGATTGATGCTAGGTGATATGTTTTATTATTTGACTTTTCCATAAAGTTTTTGACTAACTGAGTGTCGTGTGCTTCCATCTGAAGTGGGTAAGGACAATTGATTTGGTTCCCCAAAGGAATTTATTGAACCAGATGGATTTTTACAACAGTTCAGAGGTTTCATACTGAGACAGCTATTTTACTTTATTGAATTTAAATTTCCCTAGCTGCTCTGATGCAATTCGAATTCATATTTCCAGAGCACCAATCCAAACTTCTGCAGTAAGATTACCAACATACTACTATATCAATGCAAGAAAATTATTCTATTTGACTTCTAAAACTTTCTAAATTTGAATTTATACATTTCAGGTGATGAAAATCCGGAAAGTTCTGAATCGGTTAGAAAAACCTCATGGGCTTTACCCCAACTATCTAAGCCCTGTTACTGGTCACTGGGGACAGCGTAAGTAGCAATTACAAGTTCGTCAGCACTGTCTTTCACTGTTATGATTGTTGAGAAAAGGGACTGCAGGCAGGGGGGATCTTAACTTGCCTTGTTGGCCCAGTGGAACCAGAACAGTATATAGTACTTGGGGGAGTCTTTCAGGATCTCTTCACATACTGAACTTTTTCTGACCTGTTCAAACTGACAGGACATGACAGATAATCAGATGGGAGTTACAATTGTAGCCACAAACTGTACATTTACTGAATGATCTCTCTGGCTTTAGGGAGGAGAAGGAAGAAGCTTAGTTGCCCCTCTATAAGTTTACATCAAAATTAAGTTGGCAGGATTTGTTCAATAATGACTTGGCAACATTAACAACCCACTTATCTGGTATTCCTCAGATGGGTAGAGACAAAATAATTCGTTCAGTGTTTGCTGATTGTAAACAAGGTTCAAGGTAACTTAACAATTGCCAAAACTGTAATAATTTATGAGAGTGCTGTTGATTCTGAATCTGTAATGCACACTGTACAGCAAATTTTCTATATTTAGTAGTGTAAACGTTAACCCCTTGAGTTTTGCCCACAGTATGCAGCAGTTTTTTCCATATAACTTGTATTGAAGTTGGTCCCAGATTTTCAAGAATCAAAGCACAAAAATTTAAATCATAGAATCCCTACAGTGTGGACACAGGACATTCGGTCCATCATGTCCACATTGACATTTCAAATAGCATCCCATTCAGACCCCCCCCCCCCCCCCCCCCACCCGCCTTCTAACCCTGTATTTCCCATGGCTAATACAAACCTAACCTATGTGTTTGTGGACTGTCGGAAGAAACCGGAGAACCCAGAAGAAACCCACGCACGGGCATGGGGTAAATGTGCAATCTCCACACAGTCACCTGAGGCTGGAGTTGAACCCAGGTCCCTGTTGCCATGAGGCAGCAGTGCAAACCATTGAGTCACCATGTTACCCCGAAGTAAACATTGCAAACTTAAAGTACCTTCCAGACAAGGGCCTGGGGTATATCACTAGCCACACTGATAGTGGTGGGATTTGAACCCATGATTCAATAGAGATTAGAATTTAAATCGGCCACATTACCATAATTTCATAACCAAAGTATAAACCAGAGAGTTTAAAGATTCAATTTCATTATAAATGTGTAAGTACTAAGAGCACTGCTATGTAATAATTTAAATGTTGATAATTCTTGATTTTAATACATTAGAATTATTAACTTAGTAAGCTTATGTCCCCGAGGGAAGGAAAGAAACTGCCATCCTAATTCGGTCTAGCCTTTTTGTGACTCATCCCACAGCAATGTGGTTGACTTTCAGCTGCCCTCTGGGCAGTTAGAGATGGGCAATAAATGCTTGCCTATGCAGCGACACTGTCATCCTGTGAATATTTTAAAAAAAATTATGAATGATAATTAGTATGAACAGTATTATCGTTGGTTTTTATTTTGTTTCATCAAATTTTTTTGGGATTTCACTTCAGTTCAAATCAAACATACATATCAACCTCTCAAAAACATTACTCAAGTAAAAGTTGACCCTATGACTTCTGGCCTATAAAATTCGTCTCTCAAAGTTGATTTTAATGTGAGTGTGTACGATTGTGATGTCAGAAAATGTAATCAGGCAATTTGGCTCAACTGTCCTCTTTGATGTTATCTTTGTACATGAGAGAATATTCATTAACACATTTATTTGTCCATAAGACTGTAAGATGAAGGCTTTTTTATTCCATTATCTACCTGCGCTGCTACCTCCAGTGGTGTGCATCTGCGCACCCAGGTCCTCTGCCTATCAGTACTCCGAAGGATTCTGCCATTCAGTATAATTTCCATCTGCACTTGACCTTCCAAAGTGCATCACCTCACATTGAGTGTATTAGACATGTGTGTATTAGAAATATTTTAAGAAGCTCTTTGTTTCCTAAAATGCATAACCTTTTGGAATCAAATGACCACCTTAAGTTCCAACTGCCCTCTTGTGCAAATATAAAAGTTCCATGATAGATCTTAGAAGAAGAATGAAAGTGTGTCCTTATGTCTTGTCCAATTCTTGTCTTTTAATTGAAATTATCCAGTTAGAAATCACATCGCAAACAGCAAATTGACTGTCATGTTTCCAAAACAAATGAATGCCACAGAAGTACTTCATTATCAGTTACTGACCTCATTATGGATCTTACATTCTCATGATTGACTCAGGCATTTTGGGAAGTCTGCACGTATTTTACTGATACTATTGTCATGCAGTGAGCGCTTTTCTCTTGTAGCCTGCTCATTTACCTCACAGGAAATCTGTAACTCTGCATTAAGGCATGTGAGGAACCAAACAGTCAGGGAGCTGCCATATGAGGTGATACTGTCAGAAAGTGAAGGATGAATTTGAAGGACTCGTGAAGGATATGTGTCTTTCATTCTAAACTCTGCCTATTTATAAAAGACATTTTAATCTAGCACCACATTTCTGGATGGTGGCCTGTAATCAGTAGGTTCCTACAAATACAGTATAATATTAATTGTCACTTTACTTTTATTTTGCTGTTCACAACACAGACAAATGTCCAAGTAACTTGCTAGCTGGTCTTGGCTTTTTCCTGTTGTTATTGTGATCTATTCTTTGCTGTGTGATGACTGCTTTTCCTTTAGATATGTTGGAGCATATCTAATTTAATATCAACCTTTTTCTTTTTTTACTGTATTGTGAATATGAAAGCTGATCTAGCTACAGATGATGTAAAACAAAGAGGACCAGGGATAGATTCATGAGGGGACACTGGAGATAATTCTGGGTGGTTGGGAAACAAAATCATCGCTGGAAATGTCCTGGCTCCAACAGATGGCTATAGGTAGAGTTAAGTAATACTGTTCCACTGAGCTAGATATTGGAAATCAGACTTTGGGGACACATGGTGTTATCCACCATGTCAAAAGCTGCACGTACAACCACAGAATTGTTATGGGGGAGAAGGAGACCATTAAATCCATCATGTCTGCACTGGCTGTCTGAGCATTTTACTTTTGTGCCAAATTGCCTTTTCCTCATAACCGAATGCTCTCTTGAAAGCCTCAGCTGAACCTGTTTTCACCACACATTCAGGAAGTGCATTCCAAACCCAGATCACTTGCTGTCTAAGCTTTTTTCTCCCCTCACATTTGCTTCTTATGCAAAACATACCAAAATTGTGCCTTTGATCTTTTATAAGTGGGAACAATTTCTCCCAATCCACTCTGTCTAGACCCCTCACGATTTTGAAAACCTTAATCAAATCTCCCCTCAGGCTTCCCGACTCAAAGAAACCAGTCCCAACTTTTCCACCCTTTACTCATAACCAAAATGCCTCATCCCTTGAACCATTCTCAAAAAACTCTTTTGCACTGCCTTTGGTGCATTCACGTCTTACCTAAAGTGGAGTGCCCTGAGCTGTACACAGTACTCTACCTGAGGTCTAACCAGTTACATGTAGGTTCAACATAATCTTTGTTCTCTGTGTTCCAGTTAATGAAGCCTACTATACCTTATGCTTTATAAACAGCTCCCTCTTTATATCCTGCCACCGTTAATGACATGCATAAAACACTCTTTAGAATAGTACCATTTACATGATACTGTCTTGACTCATGAAAATACATCAATCCATTCTTTTCCACATTGAACTTCATCAGCCACCTACCCTCCTACTCCAACAATCTGTTGACATCCGTTTGAAGCTCTACCCTCGTCTCGCAACTTACAATTCTCCCAAATTTATATTGTCTGCAATCATCGAAATTGTGCCATGTGCATCAATATCTGGATACTTTGTGTGTGTATTTACAAAGAACAGTACAGCACAGGAACAAGATTTCGGCCCTCCAAGTCTGTGCCGCTACATTTTGCCTTTCCATTCTAAAACTGTCTTCACATACAGGATCCATATCCCTCTATTCCCCTCCTATTCATGTACTCATCCAAGTGCTTCTTTAATGATGCTTTGTGTCTTCTTCCACCACCTCGTCTGACAACGCATTCTCAGCACTGACTATCCTTTGTGTGAAAAACTTGTTTCGCACATCTTTTGGAAACTCCCCCTCCACCCCTCACACTTTGAAACTGTGTCCCCTGGTAATTGAAACCTCCCACTCTGGGAAAAAGCCTCATACTTCCCACTGCATCCACACATTCACAATCTTATAAACTTCTATTAGTTTGCCACTCAACCTCCTGCATTCCAGTGAAAACAAATCCAGCCTATCCAACCTTTCCTCATAGCTCAAATCCCCCATATCAGACAGCATCCTGGTAAACCTTCACTGTACCCTCTCCAAAGTACCCACACCTTTCCGATAGTGTGGTGACTAGAACTGTATACGATATTCCAAGTGTGGCCTAACTAAAATTCTATTAAAGCTGCAGCATAACTTGTCTATTCTATACTCAGTGCCCCTTCCATAAGACTTTTTTTACTACATTATCTACCTGTGCTGCTAACTTCAGTGATCTGTGGGCCTGCACAACCAGATCCCTCTGTTTATTGGTACTTCTAAGGGTTCTGCCACTAACTATATAATTTTCACCTGTACTCAACCATCCAAAATGGATGACCTCACATTTGTCCAGATTAAGCTCCATCTGCCATTTTTCTACCATGCTTCCAACTGACCTATATCCTGCTGTATCCTCCAACTAGCCTTCAGACTATCCACAGCTCCACCAATCTTTGTACCGTCTGCAAACTTACTAATTAAACCAGCTGCATTTTCCTCCATATTATTTATGTAGACTACAAACAGCAGAGGTCCCAGCACTGATCCCTGTGGAACACCACCAGTCACAATCTTCCATTCCGAAAAGCATCCTTCTACTGGTTCTATCTGTCTCCTATGACTAAGCCAGTTCTGTATCCATCTTGCCGACTCATCCCTGATACCATGTGACTTCACCTTTTGTACCAATCTGCCATTAGGGACCTTGCCAAAGGCTTTACTGAACTCCATGTAGACAACATCAACTGCTTTTCCCTCATCAATCATCTTCATTACCTTCTCAAAAAACTCGATCAAGTTAATCAGCCATGCCCTTCCCAACACAAAACCATCCTGTCTATCGCTAGTAAGTCCATTTGCTTCTAAATGCGTGTAGATCAATGAAAACCTTCCCTTAGTCCATTAAACATTATCTCTGTTTTCCAGCTGATTTTGTATCCACATTGCTACTGTCCTTTTTATTCCACAGTGTATCACTTCCATTGCAAGTGTATGTGGCATGGTATCGAATACTCTTTGGAAATCCATGAACACCTCACAAACAGTCTTGTCCTCATCAAAGAAATCCAGCAAGTTAGTTAGTCGCAATTCACTCTTAATATATCCAAGCTAATTCCTTTTCTGAGTTTATGCACAGTATTATAACATGACAATTAATTCTATCCTGAATAATTATTTTTAAACGTTTCTCCATCACTGAAGTTAAACTTGCAGGCCCATCATTGTTTATGTCATTGTTCAAAACAGTTCCATTCTGTGCAGTTCTCCAGTGCTTGGGCACTGCCCCTGAACTAGGCAAGATTGAGAGATTATTACCAAGGCTTCTGTCTTCCTTGGATGCATCTCACTTCAGGCATTGTCTTATAAACTTTAAGTACCGACAATATATCCCCTCATTAATTTTAAACATTTCCAGTTACAGAGTTTCCTCCTCTGTCACCATTACCTGGGCCACATCTGCTTTGCAGGCAAAGATAAGTCCAAAGATTCATTTCACACCTCAGCTATGCCTCCCGCCTCTATGTGTAAATCCTCCTTTTGGTCCCTAATCAGGTCTATTCTTTCTTTTGACCACAATATGGTTGCAGAAAACTTCAGAATTTCCCTTTGTGTTGGCTGCCAGTTTTTTTTTACTAACTCGTCTTTGCTTCTCTCATTTGCTTTTTAATCTCTTTTCAAACCTTCTGTATTCTCCTGTCATAAACACATTTTTTTTTCTTCTTTTAACTTGATTTCTATCTCTTTTGTTATTGAGGGAACTCTGAATTTGTTTTCTCCTACCTTTCCCTTTTGAGGGAATGTACTGGACTGTGTCTAAACCGTATCATCTTTGAAGTTAACTCATCATTCAGCTACACATTTTTTGCCAAACTTGGTTTCCAGTTTGTTTGGCCCAATTCTATTCTTATTCCTTGCAGTCATCTCTGCCAGTTGATTGTTAATCCAGATTAAGTATGTTGTTTTCCGCCATTATCCAAATCTGGATGTACGTTTGCTCACTGAGCTGGAAGGTTCATTTTCAGATGTTTTGTCACCATACTAGGTAACATCATCAGTGAGCCTCCAGTGAAGCACTGGTGTTAGTGACTTGCTTTCTATTTATGTGTTCAGGTTCCTTGGATTGGTGATGTCATTTCCTGTTCTTCTTCTCAGGGGGTGTAAATGGGGTCCAAGTCAATGTGTTTGTTGATAGGGTACCATGCTTCAAGGAATTCTCGTGTGTGTCTCTATTTGGCTTGTTCTAGGATGGATGTGTTATCCCAGTCAAAGTGATGTCCTACCTCATCTGTATATAAGGATACTAATGAGAGTGGATCATGTCTTTTTGTGGCTAGTTGATGTACATGTATCCTGGTGGCTAGTATTTAGCCTGTCTGTCCAATGTAGTGTTTGTTACAGTTCTTGAAAGGTATTCTATAAATGACATTGGTTTTGCTTGTCTATATGGGGTCTTTCAAGTTCATTATTTGCTGATTTAGTGTGTTGGTGGGTTTGTGGGCCACCATGATGCAAAGAGGTCTGAGTAGTCTAGCAGTCATTTCTGATGTCTTTGATGTAGGGGAAAGTGGCTAGGGTTTCCGGACATATTTTGTCTGCTTGTTTGGATTTGTTGCTGAGAAATTGGCGGACTGTGTTCTTTGGGTACCCGTTCTTTTTGAATACACTGTATGGGTGATTTTCCTCTGCTCTTCGTAGTTCCTTGGCACTGCAGTGTGTAGTGGCTCATTGAAGTAATGTAATACAGCTTCGTTTGTGGGTGTTGGGATGATTGCTTCTGTAGTTCAGTATTTGATTTGTATGCGTTGTTTTCCTGTAGACGCTGGTTTGAAGCTCCCCATTGGCTGTTCACTCCACTGTGACACCTAGGAATGGCAGTTTGTTTTTTGCTTTCCTCCTCTTTAGTGAATTTTATGCCAATAAGGATATTTTTGATGGTCTTGAATGTTTCCTCTATTTTGTTTCGTTTAGAGATGTACTGCACGGAAACAGACCAGTTGGTCCAACTCGTCCATGCCGACCAGATATCCCAACCCAATCTAATCCCACCTGCCAGCACCCAGCCCATATCCCTCCAAGCCCTTCCTATTCATATACCCATGCCTTTTAAATAATGCAATTGTACCAGCCTCCAACACTTCCTGTGGCATCTCATTCCATACAACACCCTCTGCATGAAAACGTTGCCCTTTAGGTCCCTTTTATACCTTTCCCCACTCACCCTAAACCTCTACATTTGTCTTTTTATCCTTTCCATGCCCCTCATGGTTTTATAAACCTCTGTAAGGTCACTCCTTAGCCTCCAGCATTCCTGGAAAAACAGCCCCAACCTATTGCTCAAATCCTCCAACCCTGGCGGCATCCTTGTAAGTCCTTTCTGAATCCTTTCAAGTTTCACAGCATCCTTGGAAGAAGACTAGAATTGCACAGTGTTCCAAAAGTGGCCTAACCAACGGCCTGTACAGCCGCAACATGACCTCCTAACTCTTATATGCAATGTTCTGACCACTAAAGGAATGCATACCAGACGCCTTCTTTCCTAACTTATCTATCTGTGACTGTACTTTCAAGGAACTATGAAGCTGCACTCCAAGGTCTCTTTGTTCAGCAACACTCCCTTGGACCTTACCATTAAGTGTATAAGAATTGCTTTCCCAAAATGTAGCACCTCGATTTATCGAAATTAGATTCCGTCTGCCACCCCTCAGCACATTGGCCCATCTGATCAAGATTCTGCTGTACTCTGAGGTAACCTTCTTCGCTGTCCAGTACACCTCCAATTTTGGCGTCATCTGCAAACTTACTAACTATAACTGCAATGTACACATCCAAATCACTTATATAAATGGCAAAAAGTAGTGGACCCAGCACCGATCTTTGTGGCACTCCACTGGTCACAGGCCTCTAGTAAAGCAACCCTCCATCACCACCCTCTGTCTTCTACCTTTGAGCCAGTTTTGTATCCAAATGGCTAGTTCTTTGTGTATCCCATGAGGTCTAACCTTGCTAACCAATCTCCCATGGGGGACCTTGTCGAACGCCTTACTGAAGTCCATGTAGATCATGTCTACCTCTCTGCCCTCATCAATCCTCTTTGTTACTTCTTCAAAAAACTCAATCAAGTCGTGAGACATGATTTCCCACGCACAAAGCCATGTTGACTATCCCTAATCAGTCCTTACCTTCCAAATCCATGTAAGTCTTGTCATTCAGGAATCCCTCCAACAACTTGCCCACCACCGACGTTAGGCTCACTGGTCTATAGTTCCCTGGCTTGTCCTTACCACATTTCTGAAATAGTAGCACTACGTTAGCCAACCTCCTGTCTTCTAGCACCTCACCTGTGACTATCGATGATACAAATATCTCAGCAAGGGGACCAAGCAGTCACTTCTCTACCTTTCCACAGAGTTCTGGGGTACACCTGATCAGGTTCTGGGGATTTATCCACCTTTATGCATTTCAAGACCTCCAACACTTCTTCCTCTGTGATATGGACATTTTCAAGATGTCACCATCTATTTCCCTCCATTCTATATCTTCCACGTCCTTCTCCACAGTAAACACTGATGCAAAATACTCGTTTAGTATCTCCCCCATCTCCTGCAGCACCACACAAAGGTCGCCTTGCTGATCTTTGGGCCCTATTCTCTTCCTCATTACCCTTTTGTCCTTAATGTATTTGTAAATACCCTTTGGATTCTCCTTAACCCTATTTGCCAAAACTATCTCATGTCCCCCTTTTGCCCTACTGTTTTCCTTCTTAAGAATATTCTTACTGCCTTCATATTCTTCCATGGATTCACTCAATCTCTTCTGTTTATACCTGACATATGCTTTCTTTTTGTTGACTAAACCTTCAATTTCTCTAGTCATCCAGCATTCCCTATACCTACCAGCCTTTCCATTCACCCTGACAGGAATATACTTTCTCTGGAGTCTTGTTATCTCATATCTGGAGGCTTCCCATTTTCCAGCCGTCCCTTTACCTGTAAACATCTGTGCCCAATCAGCTTTTGAAAGTTCTTGCCTAATACCATCAAAATTAGCCTTCCTACAATTTAGAACTTCAATCCTTTTCCATTACTATTTTAAAACAAATAGAATTATGGTCGCTGACCCCAAAGCACTCCTCCATGACACCTCAGTCGTCTGCCCTGCCTTATTTCCAAAAAGTAGGTCAAGTTTTGCATCTTCTCTAGTAGGTACATTGACATACTGAATCAGAAAATGTTCTTGTGCACACTTAACAAATTCGTCTCCATCTGAACCCTTAACGCTATGGCAGTCCCAGTCTATGTTTGGAAATTTAAAATCCCCTACCATAACCACCCTATTGTTCTTACAGATCTTCTACAATTTGGAACATTTTCCTTAAAATACTATTCCATTTACCTTCTTGTTTTTATTTTCTCCTAAAAAAAATGTGAATGTCAAGTTTTGTGATTAAAGCTTATAATACCATATGTGCTGAGGGTGAAAGAACTGAAGATAGTGCTTGGGTTGCAGTCTTCCAGTATGTTGTATGGCAGAATGTCATTGCAAAGAGACCTGTTTCTTGGAGTTACTTGTTTTATTTGTTCATAGTTATGACATGAAAAGGTAAAAACCTACTTCCTTATTTATTGTTTAATTTTAATGTGTATACTAGAGTGATAGTGAAATAATATTCCAACACATGATATATGACTCTTTTTAACTTTGTTTTCTAGATCATGTTTCCATTGGTGGGCTTGGGGACAGCTTCTATGAATATTTGATCAAAACCTGGCTTATGTCTGACAAAACAGACGAGGAGGCCAAAACTATGTATTATGAGGCTTTACAGGTACTGTACAATCTTGCACAAGTATTTGAAATATCATTTAGATCTTAGTACATTTCGTGCTCAAAATATAAAAGTTGAAGGCTGGAGAAGGACGGATATTTTGTGTAATTATTCCACCGTCATCAACATTTTCTTTCAGATCATGTTAGAATGCTTACAATTGCAAGATTTCTCTGAGTGAGGCAGTGGACTAAATGGGCAAAACTGTCATTATGAATTATGGACAAATTTAGTGATACATTGAAGGAGTGCATTATGGTTGAATTAAAGTAAAGTAGCATGGCTTGAACATTGTTTCAGGCACGTAGTTATAAAGAGGCTAAGTAGTGATTGTGTTCAACCCATAAGACCATAAGATATAGGAGCAGAAATTAGTCCATTCAGCCCATCGAGCCCATCATGTCTGCTCCGCCATTCAATCATGAGTGATACGTTTCTCAACCCCATTCTCTCACTTTCTCCCCATAACACTTGATGACACAGTGATGATGTAGGAACAATTATATAGCTCAAATCAGGATGGGTGTGTGACTTGGAGGTGGATATGAAGATGATGTTTCCTTGTGTCATAACTCTTGTGCTTAGGAAGTAGAGATTGTTGGTCGAGATGGTGTTATCAAAGGAGCCAATCAAATATACAAAATAGGAACTGAAGTAGGCTGTTTGGCTCCTCGTTACGCTGCCATTGAGTAAGATCATAGCTGTGCATTTTTGAATTCCAAATTGCATTATAAGTGTATCAATGTCAGATGTGCTGCAGTAGTTCAAGAAGGCAACTTACCACCTCGTTCTGGAGGGCACTTAAGGATGAGCAACAAATGCTGGCCTTTCCAGAGATGTTCACATTCCAAAAAGGAATAAAAAATGCCCTCAATTAGCTCTCTTAACTTCTCTGCTCAATGGAGAAAAACTCAACTTTTTTACATAGCTTAAATTTACCTTTCCTGGTGTCATTCTGGTCCGGTAAACCTTCTCTGCAGCCTTTTCAAAACCTTGATGCTTTGATATCCTTCTTTAAAACATGGTACTCAGAATTGTGCACAATATTTCATATGAGCTTAATCAAAAATTTGGGAGGTCTTCTGGCATAATGGTAGTGTCCCACCCTCTGAACCAGAAGATGTTTCTGAGTTCAAACCTTATTTGTGGACCTGATGATCATGGAAAGTGTGTCATAAGATAGCCAAACAGTGTGATTATCAGTTTGGAAGTCTTTCTCATCCACAGGTGATAAGAACAGGAGAGTTTTCTGGTCAGCCAGAGCCATGTGGTAGCTGCAGCAAAACAGCCTAATCATGTTAAAAGACAGGTGCAAGTTCTTGCAGTCAGCCTTAATTCAATCAACAACTAATGCTTTTTAATAATTTGTCATCACTTTGTGGTTAGCAAGTTTTGAGAAGATTTGTAGCTCAGGTTGAGATTCTGGATATAGGTTTGCTCGCTGAGCCAGAAGGTACATTTTCAGAAGTTTTGTCACCATACTAGGTAACATCTTCGAAGCACTGCTGGCTTTTCATGTTTCCTATTTATATATTTGGGTTTCTTTGGGTTGGTGATGCCATTTCCTGTGATGATGTCATTTCCTAGGATGATGGTATCTCCTGTTCTTTTTCTCAGGGATTTGAAAATGGGATCCAAGACAATGTGTTTGTTGATAAAGATCCGGTTGGAATGCCATGTTTCTAGGAATTCTCGTGCGTGTCTCTATTTGGCTTGTCCTGGAATGGATGTGTTGTCCCAGTCGAAATGGTGTCCTTCCTTATCTGTATGTAAGGATACTAGTGAGAAAGGGTCATGTCGTTTTGTAGCTCGTTGATGTTCATGTATCCTGGTAGCTAGCTTTCTGCCTGTTTGTCCAATGTCGTGTTTGTTACAGTTCTTGCATGGTATTTTGTAAATGATATTAGTTTTGCTTGTTGTCTGTATAGGGTCTTGAGTTCATTAGCTGCTGTTTTAGTGTGTTGGTGGGCTTCTTTGTGGTTCATATAAAGGAATCCAAAGCCAGTCTGAATGCCAATATTTACTTGTCTCTTGCCTTTCAAAGGTATAGAACTGGAGAAAAGCAACTGGTTTGGCTGCATCTGTGGCAAGAGAAACACAGTCGATGTTTTGAGTGTTTGCTTCTGTCTTCACAGATACTGCATGACTAGTTAAGTTTCTCCAGCACTTGCTGGTTTTATTTCAGATATTCAACATTCTTGGTATTTTGCTTTTATTTTTAAGACTTGTGTTGCTTTATCATCCTTTTGACTAAAGTGGATAATTTCTCACTTCCTTATGTGTTATTTTTTTTCCCTAGTCCTTGAGTGGATCTATATATATGTCTTTGTGCCACTTGCCAGCTTTACAATTTATCTTTAACCTTAATCCTTCAGTGTGTCTCAGTAATAAAATCTTTGAATGAAATGACACCTTAAACACTGCAAAACATCTCAACAAGGGTTAACAAACAATTTGATCAGGGATGATAGTACAGAAAACCAAATAATATAGTTAAAGAAATAGCATGATGTGGAGGTGCCGGTGTTGTTACTGGGGTGGACAAAGTTAAAAGTCACAGAAGACCAGGTTATGGTCCAACAGGTTTATTTGGAAGTACTAGCTTTCGGAGTGCTCCCCTTCATCAGGTAGCTGTGGAGCAGGATCATAAGCCACAGACTTTATAGCAAAAGATCACAGTGTCATGCATATAACTGATACAATATATTGAACAAACCTAGATTGCTAGGAGAAAGTGAGAACTGCAGATTCTGGAAATCAGTGTTGAGAGTGGAGTGCCGGAAAACGACAGCAGGTCAGGCAACATCCAAGGAGCAGGAGAATCGATGTTTTGGGCAAGAGCCCTTCACCAGGAATGAAGCTTGTGACCCAAGGGGTTGGAGAGATAAATGAGAGGGGGCTGGGGCTGGGGGGATGGTGGCTGAGTATGCGATAGGTGGAGGGGCGTGGGCGTAAAGGTGATAGGTCAGAGAGGAGGGTGGAATGGATAGGTGGAGAGGTCATGAGGGTGGTGCCTAGTTGGATGGTTGGAACTGGAATAAGGTGGGGGGGGAGGGTTCACCAGTTTCCTAATTTCCCCTCCCCCAATGTCATCTCAGTTCCAGCCTTCCAACTCGGCGCTGCCCTCATGACCTGTCGTATCTGTCTACCTTCCTTCCCACCTATCCACTCCATCCTCATCTCCAACCTATCACCTTTACCCACACCTTCCTCTATATATCGCACACTCAGCCACCTTCCCCCCCCAGCTCCATCCCCCCCTCAGTCATCTTTCCACCCTCTCGGCTCATAAGCCTCATTCCTGATGAAGGGCTCTTGTCCGAAACATTGATTCTCCTGCTCCTCAGATTCTGTCTGACCTTCTGTGCTTTCCCAGCACCCTAAACCTAGATTGCTGTTAAGTCTTTAATCTTTTAAAATGGGTTGCAGGTTTCAGTTCATTAATATGTAAATCCCAGAACTTCTTTCAAGTTACATTCTCGAAATAACTTAAAATTTTGTAAAAAGTGACATAGCAGCTCAGACAATGCATTAAAGGTGTGAGGTTAGATTCTGTCTGTATGGCAATCTTGAGTCAGACTGGTTCTGTTTCCAAAGTAGGAATTTATCAAGTATTGACAGCCTGCAGATTTTGTGTTTTTTGAACAAATTAGAATGTTAATGCAACTACAATTTTGCAAATGCAAGTTCATCCCATAGACTTATATGTGTGTGTGCACATGCGTGTAGGGAGAGAATGTGAGTATGTGCATGTGAATGTGAGAGAGTGCGTTTGTGTGTGTGCCCCTCTCAGGGTGTCTCTGTGTTTGTGTCTGATAGAGAGCCTGTGTATGAGAGAGGGTCTGCGAGAGTGTGTGAGTATGTAAGAGTGTGCGTGTATTTGTATGTGTGTGAGTGTGTGTTTGTGAGATTGTATAGTGTAGTGGGGTCACCAGAGTGTGACATGAACTCAAGGTTCCAGTTGAGGCCATCCTCATGGGTACTGAACATGGCTATCAGCCTCTGCATGGCTACTCTGCATTGTGTATCCTGAAATCCGCCTTGGAGGATGGTTACTTGAAGGTCTGAGGCTGAATATCCCTGATTGCTGAACTGTTCCCTGAAGTAGCAGTTTAAAAGGAGGAAAGAGACAAGGAAATAAAGGAAGGGAGTTCTGAACCTTAAGAGTAATCAACAGCTCATGGTACAGATGCCAATGTCGAATGCTTAAAATCAGAGATGAATGAGAAGCTAGAATTGTGGCAGTGCAGATACCACAGGCATTGTAGGACTGGATGAGGTCATGGAATATGAAATTGAAAACAAGGATGAAAAATCCAAAAATTACGGCTATATAGATTGTGGCCAATTAATAGTTAACTTTGTTTACATTTAAGATTCTTGTTTTGAAATTAACCACATCACTCTAAAACATAATATAAAATGCTTTATTTTTAAGGCTTTATTTCCCAAGAGGATATTTTACTACATTAATAACACTGACTTATTACACAAGTCTATATATACCATAGCCAATTAGTTGACATATTGTTTCATTGCATGTATTGCATGAACTTGTCTTCGAAACTACTTTTGCTAATTTGATTTGATTCATCCATATAAAGAGTAAATTCGTTTAAGATTATTATAGTACTGTTATTTCTTGCTCCTCCAGTCTCATGATGTACTCACTCTGATTACCTTAAAGGTGTTAAAAACTCCTTTTAGCAATATTATCTAGCCATTTTTATTTATTAGTTCCACTCGTAATGAGTCTGTATCATAATTTTCTCAGTTAAGAACATTTTTAACTGATGCATTCAACATATTATCATCAGGCTACTCTACATTAATGTTCTTTTTGTTAGTTTTGTGCTTGAAAGTTATGTATTCTGGAATATAAATGGAAAATACTGAAAGAATGCGGGTCGGGCAACATTTGTGGAGATAAACACAATGGTCTTTCATCAGAATGAGAGTATTTAGTTCCCAACTCTGGTCATCCTGCAGCCACATCTGGGTTAAATCCATTTACACCTTTGTTCTATTCATTCTTTTTTGTAACTAATGTCATTTGTGTTTGCTTATAGTATCTATAAACTTCATCTTTCTTATGAGCATCTGGAACATCAGATCTAAACTTTGTGATATTTCTCTCATCTGTTTAAGTCTCCCTTTATCACCACTGCCATTACTTCTAATACCCCACCTTCCCATAAGCTGTAACTTAAACACCTCATCATTGCACATCCCATCAGATGTCTTTGTCCTGATATGACTGTGGAAGGTAAATTGAGTGAGTATTCCTTTCCTATATATCTGTCATCTTATGTGTAATTCGTACTGAAAATTTTGTACCTCGGAACCTTTGTGTCTAAGATGGCGCCTTAAGTGGTGACTTGTAAGCTTTTCACTATACTCATTTGAGGACATATGACAAAGATAATTCTAATTCCACCTTTAGTTACAAGAAATCTAAAATTAAAATAACCTATCCTAATGTTTCCTCTCAGAATGTGCTGAATTTTATACAGCATCATGGTCTTCTCCCCTAATTCTCTTCCCTGAGCTAAAAGGTCAGGGAACCTGCCAACAATCTTGACAGCTGCTACAATAGAAGTAGTATTAATTGCTTTAAAGCAAAACAGTTGTGTTTATCTTAGTAGAAAGTCTCTCCTTGGAGAGCTGTTGGGTACTATGATGGCTGACCACTTTGTTCTTCCAACATTACCAGCCAGGAGCAGTGCTGGCACTAAAATATGACCTTGAGGAATCCATTTAAGTTCAGTTAGCAGTCTTAGAGAGATGGGTTCAGGAGGCCAGGAAAATGATTAGAAAGAGGAATAACCTTTGGGGCAGTGCTCTTGATGAGGCTTGAGGATCCACAAATGAGATCCAGCCTGCCCTCCTGAACCCAGCCCATACAACAAATGCTGCAGGCCTGCATTTCCCTGCCATGTGTAACAGACTAGATGAGACCTTTTGGGTGGCCATTAATCAGCTATTTGAGGGCATCAATAGACCTGAGCATTGACAGGTCATCTTCAGTTCCCTCACTGCTGTAAAATTTCAGAGGTAGGTAGCTGACAGAGAGAGGACCTGTTGGAGTATGTGTGCCCCTCCGCCTTCATATTGGTGGGGGGGGGGGCTCATAATCCTAAACTTTCCAATTGGTCTAAACATATGAAAACATTTTTTTCTTTCTCCTTTGTGCAAAGATATATTTTTAAAATCCATTTGTTGAGGTGGAAGTTGCTGACTAAGGGCAGCATTTATTGTCCATCCTAAATTGCCAATAGGATAGTTGCTGTGGACCTGGAGTCAAATGTGTGCCAGATCGGTAAGGATGGCAGATTTCTTTCCCGAGAGGATATTAGGGAACCAGATGAACTTTTATGACAATTGGCAGTGATTGCATGTCACCATCTTTATTCCACATTTTATTGCATTCAATTTCACTTCTGCCGTAGTGGAATTCGAACCCAAGTCCCAAGAACATTGGTTGGGGGTTCTAGATTGGTAGTTAAGTGACATTACCATTACGCCATCAGCTCTCTGAGGTGTTAGTATTCAATAAGCTGCTGATGTTTTGCAAAAGGAGTTTGGGGCAGAAGTGTTCCTTGTATTATGGCAGTTTTGCCCTGAACAGGAGCCACTGATGCTCAAAGGGCAGTTGCTTTGGGTAGCCCAGTATCATCCCTTAATTGCAACTGGTGCAGTTTAAGATGGAGAAGAATGGAAGCCTTGCAACTGTTATTGTTTATGAGAAATAGAAGCCACAGTGAGGTTACTCAAGCCATCGATACTGTATTGGACTCTGAACCTGTATGTTCACTGCTGAGCCAGCCCAATTGCCTAATGACAGTTATTGGATTCCGAAAGCGAATATGTAGGTCCTGTCTTATCCAGACCCAGTGCCATCAGGAGTCTATGTTTTCATGAAGTCAGAGCCACCAACTAATCCCAGACTCAGTGAAGATTTTTAGAATGAGTAGAACTTTCAAGGCATGTTCATAAATGAGGCACCACACACAAATTAATTGTATAAGAGTAGATGTGTGAACAGCAAGCAAATGATGCCAAGATTGGTATTGAGCAAATTTGGTGCTCAGCCATGTGTGGCAGAAGCTGTTCTATGTTATTTGGTTTATTAGCTACTCATGATCATCTGTATTGCTATCATTGTAAGAAAAAAACATTCTTCCCTATTTCTGATTCTCAACATCATCTTCCTAATCTTCATTATTCTCTGCCCCCAGTTGTTGTAATGCATTTTCAAGAAAGGACAGGATAAGTTAAGGATGGGTGAACAAAAGCCCCTTGGGATTAAGGAATTAGAGAAGGGTATGAAAGATTCAGTAATTTTCTGTTTCATAGTGATACCATGGTGGCTAGTTGTGTCTGTATCCACTAACCTGCACTGTTCTGATGATATCTGTGTCTCCCATGACTTAAATAGGGTATTTCCCTACCTGCTGTTTTCACAGGGTGAGTTTTCTGATCATCGAATCATGCAGCACAGAATATAGTTCTGTTTACCATGTCTGTCCTGGTTGTTTGAAAGAGTGATCCAATTAGTCCCATTCCACTACCCATGTCCTGATACGCTTGTCAATTATTCAGTCAGGTATTCATAAAATTAATTTTTTGAAAGTTATTGATTCAGCTACTTTTTTAGGCAGTGTAAACTCATTCCTAGTTACATATGGATTGCCTGTGGAGCTATGTTTTTGCAAGATTGACAGATCCATTTTGTTTTGCCATAATTGACAGGTCCCAACAAATTCTTTGCAGGTGACATAGAATTTCTACAAGCATGCTATCTGCAGTTTTGTGTTACCTGTGGAGGCGAGGGAGGGGGTAGATCTGTGCTGCTAACTCCCAAGGTTAAAGAGGATTTGATGAAATTCAGATCATTAATAGCTTGCAAAAAAAATTTGCTTATGTCACTTCTGATTCCTTAGCTAGTTAATTTAAGCCAGTTCTCCTCTTGTTATTGATCATTCTGGCAGTAGAAGCAATTTCTTCTGACTTTCTCTGCTGAAACTCCTCTTGATTTTGAGCACCTCATTTAAATCCCTGCTTGACTTTCTGTGCTATACAAGAACAACCCCATCTTTTATAGTCTCTTGAAGTATTAAATAATTGAAGTATTGCAGTTTGTGCCATTTCAGTAAATCTGCTCCACACCTTCTCTAAGGCCATCACATCATTTCTATTGTGATGCTCTGAATAATAGTTCTCTAGCTGGGGCCTAACCAGTAATTTATATTGTTATTTAACATAACTTCTTTACCTTTGTGATATGTCTCAGTTTGGAAATTTGGATCTTGTATGTTATTTTAATAGACTTTTGAACTTGTCCATTTTGTAAGATTTGTATAAATACACATTTAATATCTCTAATTTTACCATTTGGCATTGCATCTCCTTATTTTTCTTACCAAAATGCATCAATTCACAATTCTCTACGTTAGATTCTATCTGTTATGCAACTAACTTGTCTTTGCCCTCCTTAAGTAGCAGTTGCATTTAGCCATGGTCTCTCTTCTCAAATTTTGTCCTTCCATACACTTTCTTAATCCTAAAGTATATGTATTATATAAAAGGAAACAGAAGACAGGAGAGTGACTGTTATGGAATACCACAGGTTATACCATCCAGTTTGTGAGACCTCAATTAGCAACTATTCTGTTTTCTTCTCTTTTCTTTTTTTACCAACTTCTTATCCTATTAAATAACACTTCCTTTATTCCCTGAGCCTTAATATTATCAACAAGTTTCTTCATAGAACCTTTCCAAACATCTTTTGAAAGTCTAAATAACCACTGTATTTATTTTATCCACAAATTCTTTTAAATTATGTTCTTAGAAAAAATTGCCAGAGCCTCATCAAATTCCACAATTTCACACTGCTGCCCTGAATTAGATTGTATATTCCTAGGTGTATATCAATTTTACCATGATTCTCGCTTCCAGAAGTTCACCGGTACATATATTTCTTTCTTGATTACAGTTTTACTTCCTCACAATGTTTTTTTAAAATTCATTTGTGGGATGTGGGCATTGCTGGCTGGCCAGCATTCGTTGCCCACCCCTAGTTGCCCTTGAGAAGGTGGTGGTGAGCTGCTTTCTTGAACTGCTGCAGTCAACTTGCCGTGGGTTGACCCACAATGTCATTAGGGAGGGAATGCCAGGATTTTGATTCAACATAGAAATATATCACCATTCCTTCAAAGTCAGGACGGTGAGTGGCTTGTTGGGTAACTTGAAGATGGTGGTGTTCCCGTATATCTACTGCCTTTGTCCTTCCAGATGGAAGTGGTCATGGGTTTGGAAGGTGCTGTCTGAGGATCTTTGGTGAATTTCTGCAGTGCATCTTATAAGTAGTATACATTGCTGCTACCGAGCATTGGCGGAGGAAGGCGTGGATGCTTGTGGATGTAGTGCCAATTAAGCAGGCTGCATTATCCTGCATTGTGTAAAGCTTCTTGAGTGTTGTTGAAGCTGCACTCATTCAGGTAAGTGGGGAGTATTCCATCACACTCCTGACTTGTGCCTTGTAGATAGTGGACAGGCTCTGAGAAGTCAGGAGCTGAGTTATTCGCCACAGTATTCCCCTAGCCTCTGACCTGCTCTTTTAGCTACTGTGTTTATATCGTGAGTCCAGGTGAGCTTCTGGTCAATGATACACCCCAGGATGTTAACAACGGGGAATTCAATGATTGTAACACCATTAAATGTTAAGGGGCAGTGGTTGGATTGTTCTTATTGGTGATGGTCGTAGTCTGGCATTTGTGTGGCATGAATGTTACTTGCCAGTTGTCAGCCCAAGCCTGGATATTGTCTAGATCTTGTTCCATTTGAACATGGATTGCTTCAGTATCTGAAGAGTCGCGAATGGTGCTGAACATTGTGCAATCATCAGTAAACATCCCTACTTCTATCCTTATGATGGAGGGAAGGTCATTGATGAAGTAGCTGAAGTGCCCTGAGAGACTGCTCCAGAAATGTTCTGGAGCTGAGATGACTGATCTCCAACAACCATGACCAGCTGCTTATGTGTCAGGTATGACTCTAACCACCAGAGAGTTTGCCTCTTGTAATCCATTGATTCCAGTTTTGCTAGGTCAGTTCATTTAAATGTCACCTCTGGAATTCAGTTCTTTTGTCCATGTTTGAACCAAGGTGTAATGAGGTCAAGAGCTGAGTAGCTCTCGTGGAGCCCAAATGGGGGATCAATGAGCAAGTTATTGCTGAGCAGTGCTGCTTGATAGCACTATTATCACTTTACTGATGAGCAAGAATAGACTGGTGGGGCAGTAATTAGCCTGGTTGGCTATGCTCTGCTTTTTGTGTTCAGGATGTACCTAGGCAAGTTTCCACATTGTTGGGCAGATACTAGTGTTGTAACTATACTGGAACAGCTTAGCTAGCAGAGTAGCAAGTTCTGGAGCACAAGTCATAGAGATGTACAATAAGGAAATAGACCTATCTGAATTAATATCAGAATGCCACATAATACAACATAAACTAAAATATTCTGTCTTTTTGTGCACCCACAGGCTATAGAGACAAATCTAGTAAGAAAATCTGCCAGTGGTCTGACATATATTGCAGAATGGAGGGGTGGGATACTGGACCATAAGATGGGTCACTTGGCCTGTTTTTCTGGAGGGATGTTAGCAATGGGAGCTGATGATGCACCAGCAGACCTGTCTAAACATTACATGGAATTAGCAGCAGAAATCACCATCACTTGCCATGAGTCATACAAGCGTTCAGGTAAGAGACATATTCCTCAAAATAGCATTGCAAATAGATTAACAGATATTTTACTATTTAACAACTTTAGATGCCTTTGTCAAATAGTGAGTGAAGAAATTTCTTACAAATCCATTACTGCAACTATTGAGAATTCTTTCAAAGCTTCTCATGTTTTTTGCTCATATTACATTGTAACTTTATAAAAATGTATTATTGCATGTAGCCTGGCAACACGTGTACAGAGTTGTTAGTGTCTGAGCTTTATGCAGTCAATGGAGTAGTAATATAATTTAATTTATATAGTCAGTCATGTCAATTTATACTGTCAGTCTTAATTTTTCCTCATGTTTTTCAATCACACCTTCTAGAAATGCATTGAATTGTCTCCTAACCCATGGAAATGCAGAATCTATAACACCTTAAGTCATGTGCTTCAGTTGATCTGTGCTGATGTTTCGGCTTCACATAAACCACATAACATTTTAATTACCTCATTCCACCCTATCCTCACAGGAATTTCTGCTTCATTTGTTTATCAATCCTCTGCTTAAATATGCCAGTGTTATCATCTTCAGTCACTCCATGTGGCAGCAATTTCCACAATTTCTGAACTCTGTAATAACATTCCTCCCAAATTCTTTGCTACTCCATTCTAGACTCACTCACACAGGAAAACAATTTCTTCACATCCATTCAAGTAAATACCTTCATAATTTTAAAATATTTATCTCCTCTAAGTCTTTTTCTTCTGGAATTAACAACGCCAACCTCCTTAATATTCCTGATTGTTAGTTATTTTTATGGTCCCAGTTGATAATACCGAACAAGTCAAATCCCAGTGTGATATCAAAACTTAATTTTTATAGTTGCTTACCATGGTGGTTAAGCATTGGAAATATTTAACAAGATAGTTTAGAAAGACATTAGTACACACAGCAAAATGACCTGTTTACTAGCAATTTTCTTAGCATATGCTCAATCCCAACAGAGTGGTACTTTTACCTTAGCTCTTTAATTTCTTAACTGACCCTTTCCAGGTGTGATGGCCTAGAGACTCCTTTCCATTCTAATGACCTGAACCATTTTCATTTCTGACAGCTGAAAAATTCTACACGAAATTATGTAGTTTAGAGACTTCACAAACTAAAAACCTTTGTTCTTGAGTGAAAATGTGCTCCTGAACTGGAATCTGATTCTGAACAAAACTGAAACCACTACTGGTGTAAACATTACATCAATTACCAGCATAGGTATCTGGCTAGGCACCTAAGAAACCACACGCTTTCTTAGAAATAACATACTTGGGTAATTTTTCCCAATGACTTTCAGACCTCTTTTTATTTAACAATAAGTCAGTTTCACAAAACTGGGGTACATCCAAAGTATTGTACACAATGCTGTATCTGTGCTCAGATATGATTTGGAGATGCCAGTGTTGGATTGGGGTGTACAAAGTTAAAAATCACACAACACCAGGTTATAGTCCAACAGGTTTAATTGGAAGCACACTAACTTTCGGAGTGCCACTCCTTCAACCACCTGATGAAGGAGCAGCGCTCCAAAAGCTAGTGTGCTTCTAAATAAACCTGTTGGACTATAACCTGGTGTTGTGTGATTTTTAACTTTGTGCTCAGGTAGTGTAGGAAGTGAATGCTTAAGATAGCAAATTGGGTGCCAATCAAACGAGCTGCATTGTCCTAAATGATGTTGAGCTCCTTGAATGTTGTTGGAGTTGCACTCATCCATTTAAGTGAAGAGTATTCCATCGCACTTTATCTTGAGTTTTATTGGCAGTGAGAGACTTGATAAGTGAATTGTCAACCACAGAATTCCCAATCTCTGACCTATAAGTATTTGTATGACTGATCCAGCATCTGATCATTGGTAATCCACAGGATGTTGATGATGAGGCATTCAGCAATGGTAATGCTGCTGGATTCAAGGGGAGATTATTACATTCACTCATTATCTGGCAGTTGTGTGGTGTCATTTTTACTTATCAGCCCAAGCCTGAGTGTTCTGAGAGTCTTCCTGCATCTGAACACAGACTGCTTCTGAATCGGAAGAGACCTAAATGGTACTGAACACTTCGTGGTCATCAGTGAACCTCGCCCACATATGGTTTTTAATGGAGAAATGTTTGTTGATGAATTCGCTAAATATGATCAGGCCTTGGATACTACTCATGCAGCTTGTCCTGGGGGTCAGATGTTTGGTTTTCAACAATCAGAGTCATCTTCCTTTGTGCTAGATATGACTTTAACCAGCTAAAAGTTTGTCCCCTGGTTTACATTAACCTAGGTTTCTGAAGGCATCTTGATTCAGTCAGCTGCTGGTTAATATTCAACTCATCTCTCGAGTTCAGATGTTTTGACCAAAGCTGAGTTGAAGTCTAGAACCAAGTAGTCCTGTTGGATCCCAAACTGACCATGTTATTGCTGCATCAATTATGGTTTTTAACATTTGTTGACGATCAAGAAAGGATGGTACGTGGCCATATTGGATTTCACTTTTTTTGTGTGCAGAACATACATTGTTTTCCACATTGTTGGGTAGTGTTGTAGCTGTACTAGAACAACATAGCTAGGGATATGACGAATGTGAAGCATGGATCTCAATAAGTTACTGGCTCTGAAGTCTGGGAAGCTTCTTCTAACTCTTCCCCTGTATTTTATGTTTTTCAGTCATCTTTCAATCCCCCGACTCCAAATAGCCTGACTTTTGTCATGAGTCTGTTATTGAAAGGTTAATGCTTTGGCCTTTATGGCTTTGGACATGTTGCAGGTACCTTGGAGCACTAGAAATAGCTCTATGTAATTGTTATTTTTTTTCCAATTTTATGACTGACAGCTGGGTGAGCCAGAATTTATATTCAAGAGGAAAATACTGCAGTTGCTGGAGGTCTGAAATAAAAACAAGTGCTATAGAAAATTAATAGACCTTGTATCAATTGTGGAGAGAAAAGTCAATTGGACTGAAAAATGTTAATTCTGTTTCTGCTCCACATTTGCTGCTAGATCTGCTTAGCTTCTCTACCATTTTCAGTTTTTATTCCAATTAATAGGGTGAGTGGGGAAAAATATACAAGGGACCCAAGGGGCAATGTTTTCACGCAGAGGGTGGTGCGTGTATGGAAGCTGCCAGAGGTAGTGATGGACGCTGGTATAATTGCAGCATTTAGAAGGCATCTGGATGGATATATGAATAGGAAGGGTTTAGAGAGATCTGAGCCAAATGCTGGCAAATGGGACTAGATTAGCTTAGGATAATTGGCCAGTATGGACGAATTGGACCGAAGGGTCTGTTTCTGTGCTGCACATCTCTGACTGTGAGACTATAATAGCCCGTTGTTTCTAGAGGTTGGAAATTAAAGGTGCACATGCAAAAATGCACCGTAAATATCTGAATGTCAAAAAGACATGTTCATCATGCAGCATGATATAGAAATACTGCGATATTATTTTGTTAAAAAAGTGTGAAAGGTTTGAATTCTCCTTGAAGAAATATTCCTTAAAGTGTGACTTTTCATGAGATGCACAGAACAAGCTGTAGGCTTGGCTAGGTGAGTAGTGCAGTTGATGCTTTTCCTTTGTCAGATTTTTCTAAGTGCATTGTCTTTTTCTCCATATGGTCCCAAATTCTACAGGTAAATGCAGTTCATATTTATTACATACCCTGGTAACTTCTGGGAAAAATGCTGTGAGGCACCTTGTTTGGGAAATTTGCTTGCCTCCCACACCTAACAAAGCTGCATTTCCACGACTCATCAGTAAAATGGGTTTACTCCTTCACTTGCTCATAGAGTCAGTTTAGTGCTCACATTGGGAATTTTTTCACTCCACTTCTCTCCATTTTCTTAACAGCTCCAGATAATTAGCTTTATTCATAATTTGGTAAGAGCTGAAATAAAGATCTCCCTCCACATGTAAATACTTACCTTTAAGTATGCACATCCTTTGAAATTGAAGGCCAGAAATTCTGCTTCCCTTGTGATAGTGCTTTTTGCATAGAAACTGCATTATAACATGTTTAATCATTCGTAAAAGCGGGTGCAGAAATTTCAGGGCAGCCAGTGCACTGTTCAATCTCAGTTTGTGCAGTCATTGCAAAAATAAACCCCGTGTTACACCAGAAGCCGAATTTCATACTGTTCTTTATTAGATAGAATTTCAGAAGACTGAAATGATCCTGAAGTTAATTTTAAAGAATACTCTTTCTTTTTGAATGTACAAATACTTATTGATCTTTAGCCACCAGACTTGGTCCTGAAGCATTTCGTTTCGATGGTGGTGCAGATGCTGTTGCAACAAGAATGAATGATAAGTATTACATCCTGCGACCTGAAGTGGTTGAAACCTACATGCACATGTGGAGATTTACCCATGACCCCAGATATAGAGAATGGGGCTGGGAGGCAGTGCAGGTAGGTGAAAACTGTTCACAGTTTTATCATAAAAATGTCCTTTGAGACATGTTTGATAATACAGGGATGTAGTTTAAACAGAAATATCATTTTAGGGGACTGCCTCTTTTACATCAACTGTTACCATCAACATTGAACCAAAGTATCTCTACCAGTGGATTATTTTCCTATTCCTACGCTGTCATCATGAGACTATCCTAAGCTCCCTCCTCTTCTTTAAAATACTGACCTTTAACAACAGCTACAAATTCAGGTGTTGCATTAATATCTTCATGTGTTTGATGGTGTCAGTCATTTCATGCATATGAGGTCGTATTTTTGCACCATTTGGTTGCAGTATCCTACTTGTAGGGCAGCATAATCCATAAGCTGCTTTGTTCCATTGCAAAGCAATCTTTATAATCACGTTTACTTTATCCCATCAGTATAACTTGATTGCATTGTTGACAGAAAAATAATGAACAGGCTTTAGTACTTGAGTGGAGTGAAGATACAAAATGTGATTGTTGATTTTACAATCCGATGCCTGTGACTTCTATTGACTGAAAAGGTTTTAAAAAAGAGACTAAAATACTGCCACAGGAAACAGTTGAGGCCAGAACATAGAGTGTTTTCAAGAAGGCGTTAAATATAGTTCAAAAGCTAAGGGGATCAATGGATATGGAGAGAAAGTGGGAACAGGGTAATGAATTGGATGATCAGCCATGGTCATATCGAAAAGTGGAGCAGGCTCGAAGGGTGAATGGCCCACTTCTGGTCCTATTTTCTGTTTCTGTGTTTAAAATAGCCACAGGGATCTCTTAGCTCACACAGATTTGTCAAGTTTCATGAAACCAATGTGAATTATATCAAAAGCAATGTAAGGTAAGATTAACATTTTACCTAAAGACAATGAAACCAATCAGCCAGGATTCCTGCGTAGCATGAGAGGGCCCTCATCTATTTGCTTTACCATTATGAGAATCTTAATACGTTAGAGTTAAAACTGCTGCACAGTTAGTAAGCCTGAAAATATAATCTCTGCAGGAATGAAATGTAAAAATAGGTTGCTATTTCAGAGGGCTATTTTGCAGAACAGAAGCAGTGGAACCATCAATGCAAAACTGAAAACGGGCTGAGAAAGATCTCACTCTCTCAAAAATAAGTAAGATGCCTGATTCACCAGCACTGATTGGAAAGAAACACCAGAGAACCAAGAACTTAAAAGATAACTGCAATATACGCTACTACTAGCAGTCCAAGAAACTGACTAATTAACCATGAATCCTCACCACTGTTAAAACCTCAAAGAGACCATAGGACACTAAACTGTATATTCTGTTTATCTTCATTTATATTGGACACTATCCCCTTTTGATTTGCAGTCCAAGCGACTGCCCAAAGGGTGTGTGCTTGATGTCATTGTCTTTATTATTTTTCTCAGGGTTAGCAGGTGATAAATTTGTTCTTTCTTTAACAAAAACCTTGTGATTGACTCCTTGTTTCTTATAGTGAAAATTGGTGGAATATATTTTGAGGATAGGTATAATGTTGTGCTGGAAAGACTTAAACTCTCATTACAATCCATAAAGTTGAAAAGAGAGATGTTGATTCACCCATTCAAACCCTGGTCATAATATTGAACTATCTTGTCTGACTTAGTGTTAATTTCCTGAATCTCTTCTCTTACATTCTCAGAACTCTTTGGTATCTACTCTCCACATGTTTTTTTTTAACCTCTTTCCCATCTCAACAGGAAATTGAGACTTGCTCCCTGATTCTTCCTTTCGGTTTGACAAGAAGAATTACTTAAACAAAACTGCTACTGTATTTTAATTTTGAGAGAAAATTCATGGGAAGCTGAATTTAAAGGGACATTTTTACCTCCCACTCAATCTGGAACTGTCTGAAGCCCCAAGATATGTTCATGCCTTTCTAATTTTTTTTCAAATCATTCTGGGTAATAGTATTATCTGGCTTCATTATGCATATAGCAAATAACTGCATAGTGTGATCTTTCTTTATCAATCTACAAATGTTTGCTCTTTTTAAACCTTAAGACTTCAGTTGATTTTTTTCTTTTGTAAATCCTATCTATGGAAGATGGTCAAAGTACCCTGTATTGTCACAGTGACCCAATGGGGTGGGTTTCATATGTTTTCAGATGACATGCAGCCTTTCTTTGCACCATCTTTCTCAACCCCTGCACTGCATGCTAAGCTAAGCAATAGAAAGATCAAAACTGTCATCTTCAGCCAAAATCTCTGGATCCTTATCACTGATTCCATTCCTCTATGTACCCCTTCTCTCATGTTGTTGCCAACACTATCCCTATCTAATTCACTCTCCTACCTATATTCACAGCTGTCCATTCAACTTCACTATCTCCTAATGGTTCTCCACTCCTGTGGGTTTCTGTTGTTGACAAGATGAATACGGAACAGTTTATTGAATCGCTAACCATTCATGTTTCCATACCTTTCCTAATTCTCATTTATCTCTGCTTCTGCAAAAGTTACCCTCCAAGTTATTCACAGTCACAGTCTCAAATTCTAAGATGTTTTGCATTAATTTTCTTTTTCATATTACATAAATGCTCACTGAGAAATGACTCTAGAAAAGGACATAATCTTCTGGGAACATGTAAAGAAAAAAGCAGACTGGGTCAAAACCAGAAGCAACCTTGGAGCGACATTGGTTACTGTTGTCATAACATGCTGGAAAGCAGCATTTACCCTATCATACTCCACAGCAGAGTACTATGCATCTGACTGACAAAGCTAATTATATACACATCTTGTTGACAGTTGAGTACAACAATACGCATCATAACTGAAACCCTCTCTTGGCTTCCTGACCTTTTAAGCATTACTCCAACTGATGAAAAAACACAAGTTGGTTGAAAACATCCATGCTACATCTCAGTTACTACTTCATGATGACCTATGCAGGCCACTGACTGACCACATTGCATTACTGTACCACATATGGAGCAAGATCCTGAGCAAGATCTAAAAGCAAACATCTTTTGGATCAAGGAATAGGAAGCATGAGAAGTCAGTAACAAGTTTCTTGTGTAAAACCCATCTGTCAAATGGTAACTTTTGAACTGCCATGACAAGTGTCTTCCTAGCTAAATTGGTTTAGCACATGCAGAGCCCCTGCACATCCATTCTCTGCTGCTGGGGCCTTCATACAAACCCTTCAAACACTTCTGGAGGGATACGAACTGCTGCACACTACTAAGGAGAACTCCCTCTACAGTGTAAGTGGCAGACCCATCTCCATAAACTTAACAAATGAGTAGGCTATTGCTTGGCTTTGAAGATTTGCATTCACTAAGTAAAAATAAATCTGCTCAACCACTCCCAAATTTTCTCTTGATACCCTTTTGATGTAAACCATTGATAGTCTCTTGTCCATTTGTTGCCCATACATGAATCCCTATGTTTATGCCTTGAACTCCAAGTGGTATAAACTTGAGCATGTTTGTCACATGTTTACTTAACCATCCATTGCCAGAACTGGCCAGAGCACCTTGAGCTCTACTGAGCTACATTCTCATCTTTCCCCTGGTTCACTGCATATTGGGATAATCCTGAAGGGCAAAAATAACTATCAACTGCATTCTACAATGCTTGCTGCTTGCACTCACCTCTCGCACCAAACGGAAGGAGTTTATGGATTACTTTGTCTCCAAGATAGATACCATAGGTTCAATTGCCTCCTCTTTCTGTTGTACATTAAATCAAATCTCCACTAATCCTGTCTATAAAATAAGCTCTTGTTATCTAGGAGACTGACCAATTAGTCTCAAAATTCAATTCCCACTAAAAGCCTTTTCATTCACCCTCTCTTGCAGGTCCCCATTTTAGCCACTATTACAAATAATACTGTCTCTGTGTCATCTTCAGTTTCCTTCCTCAGAAATCCTGCATTTAACTTCTGTCGCCTCATTATTTTACTGATCCAATTTCTTAATTCCAGAATATGTTGTTGCCTTTTCCTTGGGAGTTCCATCAGGCCCCTGAAAGGATAAAATAAAGGACTGACATCAGAGGCTGCACTTGACTTACAGTGCCGAACTCCCTGACTGAAGTGTGTTTTCTTTAACTTGACTGAGAACCACTCCCCTTGGACTTTGAGACATGAATATTTGGTTGAAGCACATGCATGGTGCACTTGACCATTTACTTGGCTGTCACATAGTGCAAGTGTGACACTAATGTAGCATGGTGACATATAGGAACATATCCACATCCTTGATACTTAATTTCTAACAACCGTGACAAACTGCCTGACTTTATGCGAAAAGGCAAGTTGAGACAGAACTATTGTGAGCATTTAAGGTATGGCTGAGGGGGCAAAGCACAAAAAGGCAAAGCAAGTGGAGGCGGGGTGGGGGGGGTTGTGGGTAGAGGGGGTAGTGGGAATGTGGATGGATTAAGGGCAATCCCTGAGCTGTTGGTGCCTGGTGTAAAAAGATGGAAGTCCAGAGGATCAAGCCGTGATTCACTCCATCTCTACCTGATGACTGCCTGAGACTAAAGAAAACTATTTGCAACCTTGGTGTTATATCTGACCCAGAGATAGAATCACAGGTAATCATTTTGACTTTCATGTCAGGAGCTGTCACTGTCTAGTTTCTATCCAGCTCATGGGAGAATGGGAAACTGGATATTAATGAGACAACATTAGGTAACAATTAAATGTTAATACATGCCAGTGCATGTAAATTGGCCTCTTGCTGCTCATTGACAATAATCTCATTTTGGTATTTAACACTTAGTTGGAAAATAGGACTTTTTCTCCTGATGTTCAGAAACTTTTCATTGACCATTTTATGTGATTTGCCTAACTTTCTTGCTGATGCCCATGTTCTTCAATGCCTGGGAAGATTCCATCCAAAAACTTGCAAGTGTTTAGGAGATTCGTGGAAATCCCATGGAATGTCAATGCTAAGTCAATAAACATAATGTACTAATTATATAATCTGCCTATTACAACCTGTATTTATACAGCACCTCTGGTATCCTAAATAGCTTCTGTGAACTCACATTTTAAAACAAAATATGACATCTGTGTCACTTAGGAAGATATTATGTCGGATGACCAAAAACTTGATCATGAAGATAGAATTTGAGGAGTGTCTAAAAGGTGGAAAACAAGGAAAAAAGGCAGAGAGGTATAGAGAAGGAATTTCAGATCTTAGATTCACAGAATCCCTACAGTGTGGAAACAGGCCATTTGGCCCAACAAGTCCACACTGACTCTCCAAAGAGTATCCCAGACCCATTCCCCTACCCTAACCATTCACCCAGACAAAACCAACACAGACATGGGGAGAATGTGCAAACTCCACGCAGTTGCCCATGGCTGCGATCCAACCTGCGTCCCTTGTGCTGTGAGGCAGCAGTCTAACCACTGAGACACCATGCCAGCGCAAGCCAACTGAAGGCAGCCAACAATACTGGAGTGAATAAAATTAGGATATGTAAGAGGCCATAATTCAGTGAGCTCAGATATTTCAGAGGATGGTAGATCTTGAGGAGATTACAAAAATAGGGAGGGACAGTGACATGGAGAGATTTAAAGCAAGAGCGAGGATTTTAAAATCAAGGCCAGGAGCCAGTGTAATCCAGCAAACAAATGTGAATGGAACTCAGTACAAGTTAGTTCATAGGCAGCAGTGTTTTGTATGATTTCGCAGTTAGAAAGGGTAAAATGTGTAAGACCAAGCAAATGTTCATTAATTCGTCAAATCCTGAGATATCAAAGGCACAAATGAGGGTTTGAGCAGCAAATAAGCTGAGGCAGGGATGAAATCAGGCAGTACTATGGAGCTGGAAATGGGAAGTCTTAGTGATAGTATGAATCTATGACATACCTCTGGGTCAGATATAACACCAAGGTTGTGAATAGTCTTGTCAGGCAGTCAGCAGGTAGAGAGATGGAGTCGCTAACTAGGAAATGATATTTGGTGTGAGGACCAAAGACAATGGTTTCAATCTCCCCAATACTTAATGTAAGAAGTCTGATAATTTAATCAAAAGGTAAAGGTCAGTTAGATGCCATCACTGAGCATGTGTAAACCAGCCCCTATGCTTTTGGATGATGTTACCAGGTGCAGCATGTAAATGAGAAAATTGGAGAGGGTTGAGGATTGATCTTTCTGGGGTACAAAAGGAAAGGCTGCAGCAGCAGGAAGAGAAACATTGCAAGTGATACTTTGACTTCAGTTAGGTAGATGAAAATGGAACCAAGTGAAAGCATCCCCACTGAGTTGATTGACAGTGGAAAGGTGCTAGGGGAGATGGTGTGATCAACCATGTCCTGCAACCAAAAGCTGCAGACAAATTAAGGATGTGAGATAATTTGAAACATTTATAAGAGCCACTTTGGTGTTGTAGCAAAGGTAGATATCTGATTGGAAGGATTCAAACTAAGAATTCCAGGAAAATGGGCAAGAGATAACTGTTAATAATATTGGCTAAGAGGGGAACTGGAAGGGAAATTTCAGTCATACTGTGGGAATGGGTCAAAGGAGCGTGAGGTATGTTTAATGAATAAGATTAGCTTGAAATGTTCATTGGAGAGAAATACTAGTAAAAGGTCTGAGTTCTGAGGTCAAGCAGAGTAGAGTTTTTGAAGAAGTGCAACAAGCTAAATTTCGCACCAATTTTCTATTTGCACAGGCTCTGGAGCAGCACTGTCGAGTAGATGCAGGATTTTCTGGGATAAGAGATGTGTACAACACCTTGCCACACCATGATGACGTACAGCAGAGCTTTTTTCTTGCAGAGACATTAAAGTAGGTATTAAAGTGAAAGAAAAATATTCAAATACCCAATTAAAAGCAAAATGCGATGGATGCTGGAAATCTGAAACAAATAGAAAATGCTGGAGAAACTCAGCAGGTCTGGCACATCTCTGGAGGGAGCAACAGAGTTAACGTTTCAAATCCGTAATGACTCCTCTTCAGACTTGAAACATTAATTCTCCTTATCTCTACACAGATGCTATCAAATCTGCTGAGTTTCTCAAGTACTTCTTATGTTTGTTACTAATGTTATCGCTACTGATATATTCCGATAAGCTACATGGAATACTAAAACAATTGGCTAGATAATATGCACTTCCCTCCACTTATCTACGTGGTTCTATCTTGAAATTTTGTGGGGCATATTTGCAGGCAAGATGTCAGGCAGTCAACCTACCCTATGCCCTAATGAATTCCTTAGTAGCTGCTTCTTGGGCCATAGCAATGGCTCTCAGCAGCACCTAATTTCCAAATGTTGGTCCTTAATCAGGCACTGTGTGCCTTTAAACAAGAACTCCCACTCCCCCGGGTGGTTTGTTTTTCAGGCTTCCATATGGAATGTCCCTTACCTGCCACATTGTAAGTACCAACAGGGGTAGGAAGACCTAAAACAGGCATTAATTGACAACTTAACACTTTAGTTGATGGTGGGATGCGTAGGTCATGAAGGAGATCTTCATGCCATGGACATATCATCTGTCTCTCCTGCCTGATCCTTCCCCATATCAAACTCAGCTGGAGAGTGAAATAATATGATTGTTCTTCATTTTCATTACTTCAGGTGGTGCATTAATCCTTTTTTTCCCATTTATCTCCTAAAACAAGGTACCTTTATGTGCTGTTCTCTGAAGATGAACTGCTGTCTCCAGAACACTGGGTATTTAACACAGAGGCCCATCCTCTGCCTGTGATACAAAAGAACACACAGGAACAAGTGATCACACATGATCAGTAAACAGATATACCCTGAAGAAGGGTTAACCTTTATCAGTCTTTTGGGTTGAGATGCATTTCCTTTCCAGTAAAGGACTTTTATCGATTTAGATAGAAATGGGTTAAGAGTCAGCAGTGTAATCGATGTGTTGTGGTATTTGATCTGTCTGGACACATTGATTTCCTCTGTGAGGAGATGAGTAGCCCTTTTGGCTGCTTGTAGTGGGCCACATTTGAAAGTAAATTCTCAAATATATTACCTGTCCACAAGGCTTGATTGAGGGAGAATGCAAAGATCAATTTGAGACTCTTCTTTCTGACCAAAGGATTAAAATTCATAAGTGTAAAGGCTGTTACTTTACTTCTCATTTTTATGAAAAAAATGTGTAAAGCAAAGTAAATGCATATTTAGTTGTTTATATGAGTAATTAAACTAGCATCTCTCTGGTACTACGACCAAATATTGCATTGACATCATGATCTGGAGATCCTGAGGTTCCATTATTCATTGACTAGGCCTTTCATTTTCTTGGGTCATTGATTGGTGTAATTGTATAAAATCTTTCTGTGTGGTACCTTAACTTGTTTATTAATTATTAACTTTAAATAAGTTAACAAGTGTGCTAAACAATGAGGATAAGAGTACAATAAAATTAGTCAATTGTATGAAGAAAGAATACAGGAAACAAAATATTGACAACTGGAAATTCATCTTGAGTAGTAGCTGTTTTGAATTTCCATTTACACTATTGCCCAAGGCAAATTTCACAATTTAAATGTTATTTTTTATATTCCATAATCAAATACTTTTCAATCTATACAGACTGAACGAAAATATCCTGAAATATGGATAGTGAAATTGGGCAATGCCAGCAGCGTGAAATGGGCTCTGAATAAATTAGCAACAAAAGTTTCACCTTTCTTGATTTTCTTTACACTAAGGTTCACAGAACAAGAGTTTAGACACTTGTTTTGGAGATTGATTTCCATGTCCCACTTGGCTTTTACTTGGTTTGTAATTCAATAACTTCACAATATTTTCCAAGTTTACAGAAATTTTAAAATTGGCACAGTGAAGAAAATCATCGTGAATTTGCTGCAAACCATTTTTTGCATTGCTGGCATACACCAGTTTCGCTCCCATTTTGTTTTAAGTCAGCAGTTTTTTTTGATAATTATAGTCAAGAAAAAATTCATTTTGTGTAGTGCTATTCTGATCTCAAACAAATTTACACATAATCATGTAATTTCTAATCAAAGTACCCATCGTAGCCATAGCTGTGATGTAATATACACTTACATCAATCGCATTTACATTCATTCTGTCTCATTTACAATTTTACTTATGCAATTATGATACTTATTTTGTTGTTGATCGTTTTACATTATTCTGATTCTGATCAAGTCATATATTTATACTGTTTATGCCTAAGCTCAGTTATACATTAAGGTCAATTATGTAATATTTATACACAGTTTGATTCCAATGTACATTAAAATAATTATTAACATGAAAATGACAGTTAGGAAAAGACTTGAAAGTCTATATAGCTTGTTCCCCACCTTATGCAACACAGTATGTTCACTTCACACCACCAACTTAGTGTCATATCTCTTTGGAGAGGTAAAAGCAAAACTAAAAACCCAAGCCTATCATAGAGACATCTGAAAATTTCCTCTCTGAGCCCCTTCAGCAATCAAAATTACTACAGGAGATCACATTGTCCTGAGCTACATTATACAATAGTCTGCTCTTTGTTTAATTATTCTGATTAAAAAATTACATGGCTCAAGCAAAGAATTCTCAGTCTGTTGGGCTAGTGTTTGTGCTCACTTATGCACATCAACTTTTGTATCATTTTATATTCTTACTATTCAAATGCATTTCAAAATCCCCTTTAAATGATGCCTGAGTCAACACACATGAATCATTACATCTGCTAATAGTAATTGTGAAAATTATTTACCACTTGCCCTCCTTATGTTAATTCTGAGTTTGTGTCCCTTGCAACTAGTTCACCAACCAGTGAAAACAACTTTTATTACTCTGTAATGTTCATAATTTTGTTCAGACCTGTTAATTAAATTTGTCTGTTCCAGTGGAAAAATAACCATTTTTCATGACATTCTTATACTGTATATAAGTTCTCATTCCAAATGACATTCAAGTAGACCTTCACTGTGTCTTTCCATGACTCACCCTTCCTATAAACAAAAGTCCATACTGCACTTTAACTATAGCCCAGTGTTTTGAAAAACTTCAACATCATTTCAGTCTTTATACGTGGTATTGCTCTGTAAAAACCCCCAGAATCTTTTATTAGAATGTAATATCTAGGGAGATGAGAGGATGACTTGTTTATAGTGGTGCATATTGAAGGGCATACATGGTATACTCACTTTTTATCATTCCAAGGTCATGTCTCTAAAAGCACAAAGTAGTAAATCAAGCAAGGATAAGATGATGTAGACCAGTTATACTTTGGCAAATCCTTTAAGACTATGTGACAGCTGATATTACAGTTTTATTTGGACTAATTGCTATTATATTAATAGTGATTCCGTATGAAATAAAAGTTTTGGAAATTGCCATCGGTGATCTTTGTGGAAAAATATATCATTATAACAGCCATAAGTAGGAATATATTTAACACCAATTTTTCTACATCGCTAGCTTAAGGGATAAGTTTATTTTGTTTTAAAAGGCTATCTGAATATCCCTGATTCATTTACAGATTTTGGTCCAGGTTATTGAGTGTATTCTCACATTTTAAGCAGTATATATGACATTTGTATCATAATCTAGTAAAAATCTTGCAACATAATATAACTTCCTTTTCAAATTAGTTCATGCAATGCTTTCCTTCTCACACCCTAGCTTACTTAATGACAATGTCTCCCACACTCAAAGATAAATTAGTATGTAAGAAATCAACACCAAACTAATTGCTGGACAATGCACCAAATAGTGTCAAACGTCTAAATTTCTTTAAGGGGATATTCTCAGAATATTCTTCTGATGTAGATCTCAGGTGTATATCATATGTTCACTTTTAGAATTCGCATAATGATCTTTTCAACATTTTCTTAAGTTTCTTAGTTTCCTTATATGTTAAGAATCTTACCATCATAAGGAATAATGCCGTTCCTATCTCTGTAAAATTTACATCTTCACAGTTTTTTCTTTTAAATTGTAGTTGCCATCTATCTGCCCACTTCCTAGTCATAGGGAAGTCTTGCTAAAACTACACAACTATACTAGTCAGACCACAGCTGGAATATTGTGAACAGTTTTGAGCCATTTATCTAAGGAAAGATATGCTGGCATTGGCAGTAGTCCAGCAAATGATCACGAGGTGGGTTCTGGGTATGGAGGGATTATCATATGAGGAGAGATTGAGGAGGTCAGTCTTGTACTGACTGGAGTTTAAAAGAACAAGAGGTGACCTTATTGAAACATATAAGATTCTTAAGGAATTTGACAGGGTAGATGTTGGTTCCCCTGGTGGGAGAGTCTAAGACCAGAGGGCATAATCTCAGAATAAGGGGTTGCCACTTAAGACAGAAACGAGGAGGAATTTCTTCTCTCAGATGACAGTTAATTTATGGAGTTGTTTACCACAGAGTGTTGTAGAGGTTGGGTTGTTAGCATATTCAAATCTGAAATAGACATTTTTAATCAATAAAAGAATCAAAGGTTATAGGGGAAAGGCAGGAAAGTGGATTTAAGGATTATCAAATCAATCGTGATCTCATCAACTTGATGGGCTGAATTGTCTGCTTCTACTCCTACGTCTTACTTTTTTTTTCTCTCTCCATAAGTTAGCCCTTCACTGATTATAATCCATAAATTTCAACAGAATTATCTTGTGCCTATATCCAATGTATTTTTATAACTGGAGAAACAAAAATGTTTACACCAGTACTAACATCCTTACAAACTGAGGAATATCTATTTGTTCCTTGCATTCTATATCCTCACCACCTCACTGCCTATTTATATAACATTCCTTTTAACACTATGTGCCTTAATGTTCATAACAAGCCTTTTAAATGGCACCCTATCAAACATCCTTTGAAAGTCCAATGCACAACATTCTCTAGATTTCCTTCAACTGTAAATTCTTTAAATTAGTTAATTTAAAGTTGAGTGCATGCCATAGTTGACAGCTGCTCCTAACTTCATTTCTTTTTAATCCTTCATTCCCATTTTATGAATCCCAGTATTTTATCAATAACTGAGGCATAACTGATTAGCCTATAATCTCCTGCTTTGTCCTATTTCCCTGCGTTTTTACCTCTTCTGATATATATATTTTATATAGAGTATGCCTTTAAACACTGGCAATTGTGCCATTTACTAATGCACAATCTGGTTAATGTAACAAAGATCATTGAGTTAAGCACATAGTAACTAGATTAAATAATTACAAATCCTTGTATTGTGTGATTTTGTGCATTAACCTGAAAGGGAATTGAGTACTTGTTTTATTCAAGTTCCTTTGATGTTTAAAAGCATGAATACGGTGTAGTTTTTATTGAGCACAAGGTAGAGACAAAGTCTTTAATATTGCAACACAGATTTTTTTAAACATGCCGAATACTAATGC
Source organism: Hemiscyllium ocellatum (assembly GCF_020745735.1). Taxonomy (NCBI): domain Eukaryota; kingdom Metazoa; phylum Chordata; class Chondrichthyes; order Orectolobiformes; family Hemiscylliidae; genus Hemiscyllium; species Hemiscyllium ocellatum. The sequence goes on from NC_083430.1 coordinate 39,988,522, forward strand.
TACTGGACCAGGAATCTCCACTTCAAAGAATTCTGCCATAAATTGAATTATATAATGTCATTGTTATTAGCTTGGATATGCTCTGTCCATCTAAATATTTTGAATGTTAATCCAGTTTCTGAAAATGTACTGCTACTGTAGTTATAACAATAACATGCTCAACTCCATATATATCATAATCTTAAAATGCTGAAGTCTGTTGAGATGTCCTGTTCCTTTTTTCTATTAGTTGCCCACTTAACTTCCCAGGTTCAGAGTCCTCCTTATCTGACTCTTCAACAAATTATAATACTGGGTACCCATTAATTTTTCTTCTGAATGCACTTAAAAACCTTTTATACTATTCCTTTCAGTATCTGCTGATATTCTTTCCCCAGGCATTCTTGACCTACCTTCTTACTGATATTTAATGCCCCCCTCACTGAGTAACTCAGTGCACTTTAATAGTCTACCTTCTAGTAGGAAACTTTTCTCTTCACATCCTGAGCAAAGACCACTCATTGTGGATCCCAACTCTTTTTCATTCCATGCAGGAAACATTTTGGGTTAGTTCAGTGCACCTCAATCCCCCTTTTACCTGGACTCAGTGCAATAACATTGTGCTTATGTGGTCTCTGCTTCTTAACACACAGCTTGCATAGTTTCTATGCTTTAACACTATGCTTATCTGATCTTGGTGCATTCATGCTCCACTTACTAGGTCTGTCACTTTGATATTCCCCTCAGCTGGGTACTAGTGTGGTTTAATAGTCTGCTCACTTGGCCAGCGCACTTTATTAATCTTCCGCTCTCTGTTCCTTGGTTTTAGTGCAGTTCAGTACTCTGCCTACTTGGTCAATGTGGTTTAATACTCTTCACAACTGGTCAGTGCACTTCAATAAACTTTATACTACGTCTTGGAGCTCTTAAGGCTTTCCCTTCATGCAACAAATTACTGCGATATATATTAAAGCATTTTCTTTCTCCTCTTGCCCAGTCTGACCAGAGTACACATCACTCAAACTGGTGTCAGAAATGATTTCTTCAGCAGATTGACTGTATTTGCTGAAAGAACATGGAGTCATAGAGATGTGCAGCACGGAAACAGACCCTGCGGTCCAATTCATCCATGCTGACCAGATATCCCACCCAATCCAGTCCCACCTGCCAGCACCCGGCCCATATCCCTCTAAATCCTTCCTATTCATATACCCGTCCCACAGCCCCGGGATAAGTTAGCTTTTGATTTTCTGCTTCCAAGTGGATGTCTAACCCATGCTCTGCACTTTGCTGGGCATTGCTTCTCAGTTAGAGAACTGAAAAGAGTGAGGATCAAACAGTCATCTGTTCTTAAATGGACATTGCTTTGTGTTCCTCCCATTTTACAAAACAGAGTCATGGAGATGTACAGCACAGAAACACCTTTCGGTTCAACTCATCCATACCAACCAGATATCCTAATCTAATCTAGTCCTATTTGTCAGCACTTGACCCCATATCCCTCTAAACCCTTCCAAATCATATACCTATATGCCTTTTAAATGGTGTAATTGTAACAGCCTCTGCCACTTCCTCTGACAGCACATTCCATACACACGTCACTCTCTAACGTTGCCATTTAGGTCCCTTTTATATCTTTCCCCTCTCACACTAAACCTATGCCCTCTAGTTCTTGACTCCCCCACCCCAAAGAAAAGACCTTGACTATTTATCATATCCATGTTGCTCATGATTTTATAAACCTCTATAAGATCATCCTTCAGCCTCTAACACTCCAGGGAAAACAACCTCAGCCTGTACAGCCACTCTCTATAGCTCAAATCCTTCAAACCTGGCAACATCCTTGTAAATCTTTTCTGAACCCTTTCAAGTTTCACAACATCCTTCTGAAAGGAATGAGTCCAGAATTGCACGCTTTATTTCAAAAGTGGCCTAACCAATGTCCTGTAACATGACCTCCCACCTCCTATACTCAATGCTCTGACCAATAAAGGAACGCATACCAAACGCCTTCTTCACTATCCTAGCTACCTGTGATTCCTATTTCAAGGAACTATGAACTGTACTCCAAGGTTTCTTTGTTCAGCAACACTCCCCAGGACCTTCCCATTAAATGTATAAGTCCTGCTAAGATTTGCTTTTCCAAAATGCTGCACCTCGCATTTATCTAAATTAAACTCCATCTGCCACTCCTCAGCCCATTGGCCCATTTGAGCAAGATCCCGTTGTACTCTGAGGGTAACCTTCTTCACTGTCCACTACACCTCCAATTTTGGTGTCATCTGCAAACTTACTATACCTCCTACGTTCACATCCAAATCATTTATATAAATAATGAAAAGTAGCGGGCCTAGCACCGATCCTTGTGGCACTCCACTGGTCACAGGCCTTCAGTCTGAAAAGCAACCCTCCACCACCACCCTCTGTCTTTTAACGTTGAACCAGTTCTGTATCCACTTGGCTAGTTCTCCCTGTCTTACGAGAGACCTAACACTGCTAACCAGTCTCCCATGGGGAATCTTGTCGAACGCCTTACTGAAGTCCATATACATTACGCCTATTGCTCTGCTTCATCAATCCTCTTTGTTACTTCTTCAAAAAACTCAATCAAATTCGTGAAACGTGATTTCCCACACAAAAAGCTATGCTGACTATCCCTAATCAGTCCTTGCCTTTCTAAATAAATGTAAATGCTGCCCCTCAGGATTTTCTCCAACAACATGCCCACCAGCAATGTCAGGCTCACCGGTCTATAATTCCCTGGCTTTTTCTTACCCTCTTCCTTAAATAGTGACAACACATTAGCATCTGGCATCCGTTATCAGAATGGACCCGTCATATTGATTTGATGCTCATTAGATATTTCAGGCAGTTGCCTGATAAAAGAACCCTTCGTCAAATTACTCTGTCCATTTTTGAAACATCTTGTGCTTAACCTGTCCAACAGTTCAAAATGTCAACAGTTCAAAATGTGAACAGTTGACGAGGAACTTCCACAAACATTTAAAGGAATTCTCAACTCCAATAAATTAAGCATCTGATTAGCTATATTACCCTAACAAGCTTTTGGCTTCTTTGGCTACAATTACGATGTAAAATGCTTCGAAAGAAAGAGTTTTTGGAGCTCCTGAACACTTTTTCACATTTTACTTAATATTGACACTCCCAGATTCGAAGATGAGTAGAAAAACCTGCAGAAACTGCAAGATGAGGGTGTAAGAAACAATGCTACCTTTTGTGAGATGACAGTAGTTTATCACCTTGTTAATGTGGGTGCGAACAATAAGCAGGGAGAGGGCATCACGATTTGCCTAGTTTTCTGGATTCTAGTTCATTCATAGACTGCACAGCATAGTTTATGCCCACCACCCACACATCACAAACTAGCTCTGTATTGGAAGAGGAAGTACTTCCATTCACTCAATGTTCAATTTATTTGTTATCATAAATAGCATGTCAGGCAGGTTTATGCTTGTTTTCCTATGTTAGTTATTTGTTCCCATACTGCACCAGTTCCTGTTTTCCCCTTAGTTACAAATGAACTCACAAATAGCAGAATGCTTTCTGTAGGATAGAAGCTATTTCATATCTACTGCTCATAATTCCTGTAAGAGCCCTTAGCACTGATATCAAGTGTAGATTAATTAGATTGAGAAAACATTAACCTGAAACAGTGGATGGAATTTAGTGCCTTTTGAAAGTTTTGTGCTGAGAGGATTAATTAGGTGAAGAGTGGTGCATGGAGTGGTGCATGGGGACCCTGCCTCAAGGTTGGGAAAGTCCATGGACAGCCTTTTTTTTAGATTAGATTAGATTAGATTACTTACAGTGTGGAAACAGGCCCTTCAGCCCAACAAGTCCCTTCGGCCGAAGCGCAACCCACCCATACCCCTACATTTACCCCTTACCTAACACTACGGGCAATTTAGCATGGCCAATTCACCTGACCCGCACATCTTTGGAAACCGGAGCACCCGGAGGAAACCCACGCAGACACGGGGAGAACGTGCAAACTCCACACAGTCAGTCGCCTGAGTCGGGAATTGAACCCGGGACTCAGGTGCTGTGAGGCAGCAGTGCTAGCCACCGTGCCGCTATTTTGATCCTGCCAACAGTTGATACCCTTACCATTTGAACTAAGAGCAGGAGTTGACCATTCAAGCCCTTTGAGCCTGCTCTGCCATTCGATAAAATCATGGCTAATCTGATTGTGCCCTTAACTCCACTTATCTGCCTGATTCCGTTTTACTCTCTCATTAGTCAAGTCATTGAATGGGAAATTAATAGCCTCTTGCCAAGTTGCTTACAGGTCTTAGGATTGGGGGAAACTCCGTACCTGATTGCGAGACCCAAAATCATGAAGGGGGGACATCCTCTCAAAGTTATTCCAAAATCTTTGCTGGCAACCCTTCCTTCTTCTGTGACTTCCTCCTCTGCTATTTTTCACCTATGGTCTGAGATCCTGCAACAATATTAGTCCTCAGTTGTTTGTTGTACCAGACCATGCCTCCTCAGTAGCACAGCCTTCCGATAGAATGGTCACTCTCTGATCAATTTGTAGCTCCTGGTGGGCAGGACTTACACCCCCAGGGTGTTAAATTCTGGGAAATATCTGCCATTATTCACTTAAGTTCCCGAGATTAGCGGGCATTCCATTAAAGAAGCCATGTGCTCTTGCTAATTCTCTAGCAAGAGGACAAGACCCCTGTCATTTTCATTAAGTGCCACTCAAGGTTTTGTTGCCTGAATAGAAGTCATTTAATACAGCCCAGAACAAAAGTCAATTTTCAGAATTGTTTGCAGTTCCATAATTTTGCAGTAGAAATGAAACTGCTTTGATAATTCCAAAGAAGGAAAACTTGGATGTGAAAAATTAAGTTGAGATTGAGGAACCAGAGGATGTATAGCATGATTTTGCAGAACTGCAACTTGACAACACTTAAAGCAGAAATTATTGTTGAGAGATTCTTCTAAATCTTTGTTTCCTTTCCACTGAGCACTAACATTTCCCCTCCCATTTGATCCAAAGCTGACGCAATCGTAGCCCTCAAACTGGGCACCTTCATAGGCATTACATGAGGATTACAAAGATCAACATCAAACTTTAAAAAATTGCATTTTGCTATTCCAAAAGACTCCAACCATAATTTGATAGATGGTTACATGATTGCTTATTTAAGATCACTCATGTAAAAGCAAAGTTTCTGACGTTTGTACTTGCTTACCTACTCTAGTACCTTTAATGAGGTATTTCCTGGTGGCAGGTTGAGAAATGAAGCTGCTCAACTTGCACAGAGGGCATTTGAAATATGTTATAGATGACCTTGGGGTTCTGGGTGTTAAAGGGTCAACTGTCAACTTCGAGTCAGCTGGGAACTCAGCTTCATGCAGATCCATGTGTCTTCAATTTGTTTGGCAGCAACAAAGGAACTGGTTGAGAGTATGTTGAGGGAGCAGGTGTATTGAGTTAAGGCAGAATATGCCTCCCCATGATGCTAACACCACTAACTTATGGCACTGACACTACTCGCTGCAAGTTCACTGTGTATGTTATGAGGTTTGGGATTCAAGTAAGAAAATTTTAAAAGGTGGAAACCCTTGTAGGACTAGTCCTTCAGTGTTTTCAAATGCCATGTTCTTGGTATTGCCTCCAGTGTGGAGAAAACAATATAAGATTTGATTCTCCTCTGACTGTTGTCTTTTTTTGTGTGTAAGGTTTGTCCTGCAAGAAGGAAAGCAGTGTTTGACTTATGAGAAGTTCTGACAAGGTGCATGCCAGATAGAACAATGTTGTTTTTGTGTTAAAGAGGAGGTGGGTGTCTTAATAATGGTGAGAGAATCAACTGTAGAATGCTGCCATCGGAGCAGAAGAACCATGATCTGCAGAGAGAGATAGAAAGTGCAAAATTAAGCAAAGAATATTGAGATATGAAGTAGAAGACATCTTTACTAGCCATGTGAGGTCAGTGCACTATTGTCTTAGGGACACAACTGTTTAAATATGGGGATCAGTTATGTCCATGTGATTAGGTACATCCTTCCAAAGTGAAACCCATTCTATACATTTTGGGAGTTACATTAGGCAGTATTCACAGTATGACTCATATCACCTTCATCCAGCTTTCCATAACTTCAATATCCCCAATCTTAGAACATACACCAAACTACATTTTACGAGAGAGAAACTTTAGGCACTGATATATGTACAAATGAACATGAGATTAGCGCTCCGCACTTAATATTAGCCCACATAAGGCAGGGTTGTTGTGGTACACTGGTAGTTTCCATACCTCTAAGCCAAGAGGCCCTTGAACTTCAAACAAAGAAAACCCTTATGTAAAATAATAGCCAGGACGAGTCATGAATTTCATTAGCAATAGGTTAAAAATGATGGGAAAACTCAAGGCAGAGCCAGGATGGAATTGAAAAATTTAAAAATGTATTTCAATTTAAAGGATTTTTTGATGTGCTGATGAGCCTAGCTTCCTGTGCAGTGACCTGCTATTACTCACCCTTTCTTCAGCTATTAGGAAAACCAAAGAAACCAAAGTCTATGAAGTTGATCTGAAGTTCTTTAACTTATTTCATATGATTAAAACAGGATCAGCTGCTTCTGCTACATTTAGCAATGATTAAGATCGAAGGAATACAATTTGCAACAGTTGACATTATCCATGCTAATTCTTGAATTAGCATGATCAAGTGGTGACACATTTGCCCTTTTGGACCTTTCCCAAATGAGGAATTTTAAGTCCAACATCTGTGAAGCACACAAACTGCATGAGATAAACTCAAATTTATTTCTAAGAAGTTAGATTATCTCTAGAAACTGAGAAATATATATGTTATTTCTGAGATAGGAGATATCCTGTAGTCTATCAGGACTTGCATAGCTCAGTTAGCAGGATAGCTGGTTTGAAATGCAGAGTGATCCCAATTGCGCCAGGTTGGCTTAAGTTCCTGTACTGCCTAATGTTACCATGAAGCTCCCCATCTCAACTTCACCATTGCCTAAGATATCATGAGCCTTTTATTAAACCACCACCAGTCATCTCTTTCTTTACTGAGTTTTTTGGAACTATGGCAGCTTTAAGTTGTAGACTGCATTTCTGAAAAAAAAAATACAATTCAGGAAATTGTAATCCACTTAGATGGTGATATTATCAATTCATCTATTTTCTCTGCCCCACAATATTATTTGTGCCACCCCATTCCTCAAGCTTTTCACTGCTAATTATTAGTTTTCTTAAGTTGCAATCCTTATTAATGTATGTTCATCTCATTTCTTTGGTTTTTGTTAATATTGAATAGAAAAGGTGTGATTCACTGTTTCATGTCCATTATTTTGCTTTAAGCAAATATTAGATAAGGTCATGCATGAGATTCACCTCAAGACCATTATTTTATTTTCAATCAATATTAAATCAAACAAGTTATTAATGGTAGTGTTCAGAATAAATGTTACTCAAAGAAAATCTGTATAGGTATTTGTTCAAAAGGAAGTAACTTCCTCCAGAAGCTGAATGCATAAATGTGCTCTGCATCACAAATGATAATGGATCTTTTACTGTGTTTGACCCAGGGTACTGCAGACTCGTATTTGGATCAGTGAACCCAAAATGGACTGGGGATCAAACTAACATCTTATTTGTTGCATGGTTCAGTTTCACACTAAAATCATTGAATAGTTTAGTCCAGACAAGGGCCGTTTAGCTCTTCCATATCGCTGAATTCCACTCAGTCCTACTCACATGCTGTTTTCCCATATCTCTGCAATTTTAATACCTTGAAGTATTTATCCAACTTCCCTTTAAAAGCTACTTTTGAATGGTTCCACCAATACATTACAAATTTAACTAACCATTATATTAAAAAGAAACTCGTGTTGCCTGTTTATTTCCCAATCACCTTAAATCTGTGCCTTCTGAATTTTGATCTTTCAGCTTCATTTTATGCACCTTTTAAATCTCTGTCAAAGTTCTTAGCCTTGGTCCTTGCGACAAGGAAAACAACTCCAACTTTTCCAGGCTGTCCAAGTAACTGTAATCTCTCGTTCCTGGAATAATTCTGGTAAATCTTTTCCACACTGTCTCAAAGCCTTCATTCACTTCCTAAGGTGCAGCACCCAGAATTGGACACATTATTCCTGCGACGGCATAATTAATATTTTGGATAGGTATACTTTAACTTCTTTTGTAAATTTTGCTTCTAAAAAGCCTCAGGGTACTAGAGTTCTTGATTAACAACTTTTTAAACCTGTCCTTTCACCTTCAAAGATCTGTGCACAAATTCCCTCAGGTTTCTGTCTTCTTGCACCCTTTTTAAAATTGAACCATTTCACTTGTATTGTCTGTCCTCATTCTTCCCACCAAAATTAGCCTTGCTCCAGTTAAATATTTTTATCCTAGATTGTTCTTTCTCCTTCTTCACAACTGACTTAACCTTTATAATGTTATGCTCATGATTCTCAAGAAACAAAGTCACTGGAACTTTTCTACCTATCCCACTTGATTTCCTCAGAAGTAGATCCAGCAATACCAGCTTCTGTATTGAACAAGAACCACACTGATCAAGGAAGTTTCTCTCAACGCACTTTGGACATGCCTTTTCTTCGCTTTTGTTAACACAATTATTATACCAGTTCAGCAACAGCAAATTGTATTTAAAGAGCACATTCAGAGTATACGGTTTTTGCATATGTCAATTCCTTTGCAAATGTTCTTTTCTATCTCCTTCCTACTGAATATTTTGTGGCTTATAAAATATCATGAATAACATTATTGGGACCAGGTTAGAAAGTAAAATTAGTGTAGAAGTTCAGCCATAATCTTATTGAATGTTGGAGCACACGAGGCCATGGAATCTATTGCTTTACTTTCTTCTGTTTTATTCTTAGTAGCTCATCTATTGTTTCTTACCTCCAAGCAAATGGATTTTGTCTCAAACACTTTCGTTCTGGTACTGTAATATCTTCCAACATAGAAACTGCTAGCAAAGCAGTCTGTTTATGATTCAACTTTTTTTGAAAACAAGTTCTTTTTTAAAAATGCATTCTGTAAGCAGAGTTTAGTCTGAAATTTTGTTAATTGTTTTATCTAATATTGATTGACAATAAAATAGCTGTACAACAGTAAATCTCACAGATGATTGCCATGTTTATTCTCTTTTAAATATAATATAATTATAGAATCATTGAATTAAGAAGGCCTTTAAAGTATCTATTAAGTAATTTTCTTTTAAACTAATCAGTTAAGTAGAATCTTGAGCCCACAATGTCATTTTTAAAATATGGAAATAATGTGTAGATTTCTGTCATCTTACACAAATGCTTCAGTATCAACAAGTTACATTGACCCACATTGATATATTAATATGTCAGAATAATTGCTGACCGAACAAGTGCATGTATTGATTCATTGATATCAGTAATAATTGTTGTTTGTGTGCATTTTGCATTCATTCCTTAAATGTAAGGTCCACAACAGGTTAATGTTTACATAGTAAAGAATAAGCAATAATCTGAAGCACATGGAATGCGCATTCATAGCTATGAGGCATGCAAAGCAGAAAAATTAAAATATTTTCCTTTCAGCAGCAATTATTTTGCTATTAACATTTGGGGTTAAGTGTCCAATTGTCCTCCAATCATTTCATGTTTTAGATTTCATAAGTCTCCAGCAAGTTGACATACATTAAATTTAAATCCATTGCGCTTGATTCCAATTGAAATATTTGTGAGCTACAATTGTTGGAACCTTTTTGCTTTGGATTATATGTTTACAGCATCTGAATCAAGTGTGCATGGGATTTGTATTAGTGCTGTGTCACCTTAGCAATGTGTACGTCATTCAGTTCTCTTTGATATATGCCTTGTTAAAATCTGCACTTGTAAGTGCTGCCATATTAAAAATATGTTTCCTGGTTTAGTCATTGTTAAATAAAGTGATTCTGTTGAGGAGTAGTAAATCTTTACTGTATAATTCACATATTATACATAGCCAGTATGTTCTCTTAAGAAAAGCAACCAATTTCATTTTACTATCCTGATAATTAGCAAAAGCTTTTTGCACTAGGTCACTTGTACAATTCATTGTATAATTCTGAAGACTGAGTGCAATATAGTGCATATGAACTGAATTATGTGATTTATACAGTTAAGAAAATTACTAAATATAGTTTTGCAAATTGCAAGATGGAAGAGTTGAATGAACTGAAGAAATTGATTGTACTTGATTGCTGTTGTGACTTTATGACAAGGTATTCAAGCTGGAATAAAGAGAGGGCGCAACATTTTATGTTGTGCGTACTTTAAATTTCTTGGCATACTTATATATTATTTTCCTTTACTATATATATATAGTTTGCTTTTGGATTTGTATTGAAAACAATTGTGATTTAATTTTATCTTAAAATTGTAATGAAAGCTGTCTGCAAGATTGCAGTTACACAATGGATGCAAAACTGATGTGAACTTTTTCTAGTTGTTTAATATATGTAATTTTTTCAAGTCATTAAAGACCAAAATATGTAATAAATTTGGTATAATTAATAATATCCTTTATAATTAAAGATTGATATATTATCAACTGTGTAATCAAACTCTGTTCTGGTATCAGATAACTAAACCTTTTTATCTATGATTTTTTTACTTTCTTAGCTGTAATACCTGTTTAAATCAATACCACCCTACTTTTCTGTAATTTTTAATCATTGCTATATTTTGCATGGGGCAAAGAACAAATCTGGTTTCTTCATAGTTTTTAACTGTAAACTAAGTTAAATTTTTATAACAATGATGCACACCAGTCAAAGGGAGAGAGTGAGAAGTCAGAGGTTGTTCCACACATTGTAAGAATGACATAGGTAGAGAAAGGGTTAATGATTTGTCGTGTGAATATAGAAAGGTAGGAGGTTAAAAAGCAGAACCTCAAAAGATAGTAATCTCTGGACTACGTCTCGTGCCAGGTGCTAGTAAGAGTAGGAATAATAAGATAGGGCAGATAAATCAGTGGTTGAGGGGATGATGCAGTGGGTAGGGATTCAGATTTTTGGATCATTGGGTTTTCTTCTGGGGCAGAAGAGGCCTGTTCAAAAGGCATGGGTTTTATCTGAACTGGAGTAGCTTCAATATCCTGGCGGGAGCTTTGCTATTCCTGCTGGGATCCTTTAAACTAGTATAAAGGGGGAATGGGGGGAGCGGAATCCTAAGTAATAGTGAAAATAGAGAGACAGGAGAATGGTTCAGAAGTTAAAGAAAGCAAGTTAATTCAACAAAACAGGCAAGAGCAAATCAGAGAATGAGGTATCTCTGAAGAACTAAACTGCATTTATTTCAGTGCAAAGCACTGACAGGTAAGGCAGATAAACTTGGGGCATGTATAGAAACAAGGGACTGGAACATCATAGCTGTTACAGAAACATGGCTGAGGGAGGGACAGGACAGGACAATGTTCTGGGGTTTAGATGCTGCAAGAAGGGAGGTAACAGAGGAGGGACGTGGCATTTTACATTAGGGAAAATATTACTGCTGTAATTCAGACATTCTGAGGCTTTGTCCAATGAACCAAATGGGTGGAACCCAAAAATACGGAGATAATCATAATGATGGGATTTTACTGTAGGCCACACCGGGAAACTGAGGAAGCAAATATGTAAAGAGATCTTGAATATATGTGAGAATAATAGGGTTGTAATAATAGGAGATTTTAACTTTCCAAACATAGACTGGGACTGCCATAGTGTTAAGGGCTTGATTGGAGAGGAATTTGTTAAATGTGTTCAAGAAAATTTTCTTTATCAATATTGTTGATGTACCTACTAGAGAAGAAGCAAAATGTGACCTTCTCTTTGGAAATAAGGCAGTGCAAGTGATTGAAGTGTTAGTGGGGGAGCACCTTTGGACCAGTGATCATATTTCTATTAGCTGTAATATAGTTATCGATAAGAATAGGCTTGTTAAAAATGTGTTAGTTCTTAATTGGAGTAAGATGAAATTAGATGATATGAGACAGGTACTTAGAAAAGTGAATTGGAATAGACTATTTGCAGATCAAAGGATGACTGGCAAGTTGGAGGCTTTCAAAATTGAGATAACAAGTTCAGAGGCATTATGTCCCTATTAAGAGTGAAAGGTAAGGCTGGTGGGAGTAGGGAACAATGGATGAATAAAGATATTGAGGTTCTGGTCAAGAATAAGAAGGAATCATATATTAGGTATAGTAAATTAGGATCAAATGAATCTTTCAAAGAAGACAAGGGGTATAGGGGTATTCTTAAGAGGGAAATCAGGAGGGCAAGAAGGGGATATGAGATAGACTTGAAGGATAAGGTTAAGGATACTCTAAAGAGATCCTTCAAGTTCATTAAGAGCAATTAGGGAGAGAATAGGCTCCCTTAAAGATCAACGATGTCATCCATGTGTGGAACCACAGGAGATGCAGGAGATAATGAATATTTCACATCAGTATTTACTGTGAAGAAAGACATGAAGGCTAGGGAACTTGGGGAAATAAATATTGATGTCTTGAAAACAGTCCACATTACAGAAGAGACATGCTAGAGGTCTTAAAAAAACATCAAGGTGGATAAAACTCTGGCATCTGTTTATGTATCCCAGGACATTGTGGGAAGCTAAGGAAAAACTTGTGGGGCCCTAGCAGATATACTTGTATTGTCTAAAGCCAGAGGATTGGGGGGTGGCTAATGTCATGCTTTTATTTCTGTAAGGAGAAGCCTGAGAACGATAGACCTGTGAGCCTGACATCAGTGGTGGTATGTTGTTGGAGAGGATTCTGAGAGATAGGATTTACATGTATTTGGAGAGACAAGTTCTCATTAGGTATAGTCAGCATGGCTTTGTGAATGAGAAATCGTGTCTCAAACTTGATTGAGTTTTTTGAGGACGTGACCAAAAAAAAGATGAGGAAAGAGTGGTAGACGTTGTTTACATGAACTTTAGTAAAGTGTTTGACAAGGTTTTGAATGGCAGACTGGTTAGTAAAGTTAGATCAGACAGGTGAGTGTGCCAATTGGATACAAAATTGGTTTGTCAGTCAGAGATGGTGGTGGAAGATTGTTTTCTCAGACTGGGAGCCTGTGACCAATGGTGTTCTACAGGGATCGGATGACATCAAAATTGGTGATATAATGAACAGTGAACAAGGTTATAATCAACTGGGAGAAAGTGAGAAATGATGAAGACCTTATGCTTGAAACGTCGATTCTCCTATTCCTCAGTTGCTGCCTGACTGACTATGCTTTTCCAGCACCACACTCTTCAACAGTGAAGAAGTTTATCTAAGATTACAGAGGGATCTTGATTACTTGGGCCATGAGCCAAGGAGTGGCAGACGGAGTTTGATTTGGATAAATGCTAGGTGTTGCATTTTGGTAAGATAAACAAGGGCAGGACTTAGATTAGACTCCCTACAGTATGGAAACAGGCCCTTTGGCCCAACAGGTCCACTCCGACCCTGCAAAGATTAACCCTGTATTTACCCCTGACTAATGCACCTAACACACACCATTTAGCATGGCCAATTCACCTGACCTGTGGGAGGAAGCCAGAGCACCCAGAGGAAACCCACACAGACACTGGGAGAATGTGCAAACTCCACACAGACTTAAACAGTTAATGGTACACCCCTGAATAGCATTGTTTAACAGAGAGACCCAGAGGTTCAGGTACATAATACTTAGAAAGTTGCATCACAGGTAGATAGGTTGGTAAAGAAGGCATTTATCATGCTTGCCTTCATTACTCAGACCATTGAGGTGAGGAGCTGGGACATGATATTGTGGTCACTTTTGGAGTACAGTGTACAGTTCTGGTCACCTTGATATTGGAAGGATATTAGTAAATTGAAGAGGGATTAGAAAGATTTACAAGGATTTTGCAGGAGTGTTCATAAGGAGAATCGAGAGTGTGGTGCTGTTTGTAAGGACAGACTGGATAGGCTGGGACTTTTTTCACTCGAGCAGAGGAGGCTGAGGTGTGATCTTATAGAGGTTTATAAAATCATGATGGACATAGATGAAGGGAATAGCAAAATCTTTTCCTTAGGGTAGGGGAATTCCAAAGCAGAGAGCATATTTTTAAGGTGAGAGGAGAAAGATTCAAAAGGGACCTGAGGGTCAACTTTTCTACACTGAGGGTGGTTCATATGTGAAATGAACTGCCAGAAGAAGTTGTAGATGCAAGTACAGTTACGTTTCAAAGACATTTGGATAGGTATATGAATAAGAAAGATTTAAGAGGAATATGGGCCAGATGTTGGCAAGTGGGACTATTTAGTTTGGAGAAACTTGGTCGGCATGGACAAGTTGGAACAGAAGGTCTATCTCTGTGCTGTGTGCCTTTATGACTTGATGACTCCATAAAATAAACCATATTTAAACAAAATATCAAATTACAGAACTGGTTATAAAAACTCTATATTTATTCAAATAACTGCACCACTTCCCACTTAAATTGTTCCATATGATCAGCCTCTCAGGACAATCTATTCCCCATATTCGCTACCCTGAATCAGTTCTGGGTGGTTTATTATCCCCTCCATCATGTCTTCTAATAGCATACAGCCAGACCCAGAAAATATTCAGATATGGATTGATAAATCACAAGTGGAAAGTAATGACAATCTCCAACAATAAAATCTAAATATCTTTCTTTGACATTACATTTCAGTACTGTCACTGAATGTCCCACCGTTAATATCATGGAGATTGTAATGACCAGAAAATTAATTGCAATAAACATATAAATATGGTGGCTACAGGAACAGGTGAGAGGTTCTGTGACAAGTAACTCTCCAAAGATTTTCTACAATGCTCAAGTTTAGACTGAGCTGAAATTCTGCATCCAAATTATTAAAAACCACTTAATTTCTACCACATTTACCTCACTCCCTCCAAAGTACAGATTCTATCTACAAGATTCTGTTCCATCTACAAGATACACCACCAATTTGCCAAGTTTCCTTTGACAACACATTATAAATCTACATCCTAGAAGAATAAGAACAGCAGACAGGTAGGGGAAACAACAGCTGTAAGTTCCCCTTTACATCATCTACCATCCTGACTTGGAAATATTGTTGTTCCTTCACTGTCACTGGGTCAAAATCCTGGAACTCCCTCCCTTCTGGTACTATGAGTGCACCTGATCACATGATTGCAATAGTTTTAGAAGGTAGTACTCCATCTCAAATGCAATTAGGGCCAGGGATTAAGTGGCTGGGATTTTAAAAAAATTGAGTGCTTTTGAGAATTTCTGAAGGTCTACAGTTTGTTTTCCAATGACCACCTTTTGGTTTCCAGGGACTCATTTTTAATTCTAATCAGCTCCATCATTTGGTACATTTGCCTAATATCGTTATCATTAGTGGCTCAATTGAATTTTATTTAAGAATTCTTTAAAGTAGCAGAAATAGCAAAATATATGTTTTATATATTATATACAGAAAAATCTTTGAATTAGAAAAGCTGCTGAAAATCTCATTCAAACTTTCATTATCTCTTAGACTATTATTCCAAAGCACTTTAGTATGGCCTCCCACATTCTACTCTTATTAGTCTTGAGATCATCCAAAACTCTACTGCCTGTGCCTTAATTCACAGCATTCCATTGCCCTATCATCCACATACCCATTGACCTGGATTGCTTAAATATCTTCAGATGCAGCCACCAGGGAGATTACCATCCCAGACGATCCTGTTTTTAAGCCATTTGTCCTGAGCTGTCTACATCCAGGGTGTTGTTTGTCCTATGCTCTGAACTACTGGTCTTTGCACTTGCATATGGCATATTCCTCCCCGTTGCCTGCTCCATTACTTTCAGGTTTGCCAGCAACTCCTCCTTCTTGCATAACCAACCCCCCCCCCCCCCCCCCCAGTCTTACAGCTTCACTGGCATCACCTGGATTGCAATGCCACCACAACCATTAATATCACCCTGACAGCCAGACCAAACTAGATAAATTGTTGCTTCTTCATCACGGACAGAAAATTGCTTGTACTAAATTTGCTAGGAGCACCACAGCAGACTATTTAGACAATGTTTTCTGTTTGTGCCCGTAACTCTATTTATACTGCTTCAAGGTGACCTGTGATAAACTCTGCACTTTTCCTTTTGCAATGAATACAAGTATTTCCCAACATATACAATTTAAAATCACAAGGAAAGTATGTGCAATTTATTGTGCATTGAATAGAACTTATTTTTTCAAAATGAATTGCCATCTCTCAAAACAAATTAAGAACATGCCATTCTTTTTTCCATGTCTCTAAATTCACACAAACAGATTCAATGAAGATCCCTGGTCAGCAATGTGAAATATATTGTGATCTGTTGGGTTTGTCAAAAATATCAATTGATTTTGTTGTGGACCAGGCCAGACCCCCTCAAAACATTTCAAGAAAGTAGCCCAGACACTAAGTTTACTAGTTGTTTTAAGCAGGTGTAACGCGGATATTCGAGGAGGGTTGCAGATGATTAAGCCACTTAGTTTTAAACAAAACAGAATTTATTTACAAGATTACTGAATGAAACGCAAACAAAAGAGAACAGAATACAGAATAACTTAACCTATCCAAAAACCCAGCAGATTATATGAGCTTAATGATGCGGTTCCTAATACTTGCAACAATCCCCATAAACACCCCTTGGCATAAAAGTTAAAATCAAACACTGTCTTATAGGAGAGAGAGAGATATGGCAGCATGGAACACCTTCTTCCATGTTTCTTGGATCAAAAATAGTCTAACTGCTTTCAGTGAATAGCCAGACTGCCAAAAAAAATCAAACCAGAGAAAAGCTGAGCTTAGAGAACTGGCCACACACCTTTCATTGCAGAAGTTTTTTTTTAACTTGAAAGCCTTTTGTCTGAGAGAGTATCTGTTAGCTATAATCAAATTGGCACTAAAACCCTTCAAATGCAGACTTTTTGGAACCTATGTTTTTACAAGCTCTTAAAAAAAAGCACAGCATAACCTTGTTCAAGGAACAGCATCATCACCATCTTCTTTTCATGAAGTAGGCAATGCACAAGTTTTAAAAAAAAGACTTTGTTGCACTCACAGTACATTAAGGATAAAGTCCCATTCATAAGTGCACAGAACACCTACAATACCCATATCATTCATGAAATGGAGAAGAAATTAATAAATATACAAAGTTTTATATTTTTCTGTGTACTAGGTTATTGTATGTTCACCAATGTTGTGTCAACTTAATGAAAATTCAAAGCAGAAGTAGGCACTCAACCCCATGAGCCTGCTATGCCATTCAATAGGATCATGGTTAATTTGCTATATTGAAAACAGAAGAAAAAGCTACATTTAAGAATTTGGGACCTACAATATTTTTCTGGTTAGCAGGGTTAGATCTCATGAAATACAAGGAGAACTAGCCATTTGGATACAGAACTGCTCAAAGGTAGAAGACAGAACGTGATGGTGGAGGGTTGTTTTTGAGTCTGGGGGCCTGTGACCAGTGGAGTGCCACAAGATCGGTGCTGGGTCTTCTACTTTTTGTCATTTACATAAATGATTTGGATGCAAGCATAAGAGGTACAGTTAGTAAGTTTGCAAATGACACCAATATTGGAGGTGTAGTGGACAGTGAAGAAGATTACCTCAGATTACAACAGGATCTTGACCAGATTGGTTAATGGGCTGAGAAGTGGTACATGGAGTTCAATTCAGATAAATGCGAGGTGGTGCATTTTGGGAAAGCAAATCTTAGCAGGACTTATATACTTAATGGTAAGGTCCTAGGGAGTGTTGCTGAACAAAGAAACTTTGGAGTGCACGTTCATAGCTCTTTGAAAATGGAGTAGCAGGTAGATAGGATAGTGAAGAAGGCATTTGGTATGCTTTCCTTTATTGGTCAGAGTATTGAGTACAGGAGTTGGGAGATCATATTGCGGCTGTACAGGATATTGGTTAGGCCACTGTTGGAATATTGAATGCAATTCTGGTCTCCTTCCTATCGGAAAGATGTCGTGAAACTTGAAAGGGTTCAGAAAAGATTCACAAGGATGTTGCCAGGGTTGGAGGATTTGAGATTTAGGGAGAGGCTGAACAGGTTGGGGCTATTTTCCCTGGAGCATTGGAGGCTGAGAGGTGACCTTGTAGAGGTTTACAAAATTATATAGGGCATGGATAGGATGAATAGACAAAGTCTTTTCCCTGAGGTAGGGGAGTCCAGAACTTGAAGACACAGGTTTAGGGTGAGAGTGGAGAGATATAAAAGAGACCTAAGGGACAACTTTTTCACACAGAGGGTGGTACGTGTATGGAATGAGCTGCCAAAGGAAATGGTGGAGGCTGGTAAATTGCAACATTTAAAAGGCATTTGGTGGGTACATGAATAGGAAAGGTTTGGAGGGATATGGGCCGGGTGCTGGCAGGTGGGACTAGATTGGGTTGAGATATCTGTCGGCATGGACGGGTTGGACTGAAGGGTCTGTTTCCATGCTGTACATCTCATGACTCTAAATCCCCAAGGTTCGGCTATTTTCCCATTCATTGGACATTCCTAGCTCATGAAGCCTCATACCAGGAGTGTGCATTTATAAAATACAATGCCTTTTTTGAACCACCAGAACCTTCATTCACTGCCTCACTAAACAAGGTGTATCAATTGGACTGCACAAATTTCTCCTTGATAATGGTATGCTGCTTATTGACAAATTGACTTCGCTTGAGGAACTACATTTACTGGTGAGCTGTAAGTACAGAGATTGATGAAAAAGAACAGCATTAAATAGTAAAGTCAACGTTGGTCTGTGTGCCCAAGTCACATTTTTTTCACAAATGTTTGCTGAGCAAAGAATTTACTTGATCTCTTACTGCTCCTCCAATCGCAGATTCTGTTCCTGGAGAAACAGAATCAAGCCCAAGAGAGACAGATTCTGTGACCAGAGGAAAAATGCATCACAGATTCTGATTCTGCCAAGTGTAGGAGTGACATTATTCTCCTTTGTCATCCTGTGACTGAATTTTCCAAGACTTTTGTGGTTTTCAAAAATGAATTCTCCCTTTAGTTCCATGTATTTGAACTCTGTACTTTTCGTCTGTGAAAACAAATGTAAAGGCCTAAATGTTTATGTCCATCATGGCAAAAGTTCCAGAAGAAATCAGGAATTACAGATCTTGCCCCCAAACCTCTCTTATTTTTATGGAGGCAGTCCGTAATTCATACATATGTGATGATATTGTTTCTTGGGTCAAACACCACTGCCAGTAAAATATGGTCTGAATCCTGCCCTTTGTTAGCTCAGCAACATATACCTCAGCAACACTCAACAATGACTGAGTTCTTGTTGAGACAAAGTTAAAAATCACAAAACACCAGGTTATAGTCCAACAAGTTTAATTGGAAGCACTAGCTTTCAGAGCGGTGCTCCTTCATCCGGTGATAGTGGAGGACACAATTCTCAGGCACAGAATTTATAACAAAAATTTACAGTGTGATGTAACAGAAATTATACATTGAAAAATACCTTGATTGTTGAGTCTTTCATCTGTTCGAATACCATGATAGTTTCACTTATTTCATGTGTAAATCACAAAACCTTTTTTTAAAAGTTGCATTCTCAATTTAGCTGTAACAATGGGCGTTAGCTAGACAATATGTTGAAGGTGTTAGCCCCCTGTGTTCTCTGTCTATGCCATGATGTTTAGATTGATTCTAATCTAAAAAGTGAGAAAACAGAGTTTTACATGAATTCATGCAGTTTTTGAGCTCAGTGTTACATGAATTCATGCAGTTTTTGAGCAAAGTACAACGTAACTCTGCAAGTACAAATTCACCCCATAAAATATATGTGTGCATGCAGGTCTGTGTCTGTCTGTGTGTGCATGTCTGGGGTGGGGGATTGTGAGTGTCTGCGAGAGAGAGTGTATATGTGTGTGCATGAGTGTAGAGTGGTCTAAGTCTCTGAGAGGATGCCTGTGTGGGTGTGGGAGTGTGTGTGTCTGTAAGGGTGTGTGTGCGTGTCTGTGTATATGTGTGTCCCTGTGTGTGTCCGTGTATGAGTGACTGTGTGTGTATAGTGCAATGGTGGTCACCTGTAATGTGACATGACCCCAAGGTCCCGGTTAAGGCCCTCCATATGGGTACCGAACTTAGGTATCAGCCTCTGCTCGGCCACTTTTCGCTGCTGCCTGTCTGGATGTCCACCTTGGAGGATGGTCCCCGAAGGTCCGAGATCAAATGTCCTGGACCACTGAAGTGTTCCCCAACTGCGAGGGAATACTCCTGTTTGCTGATTGTTGTGCGGTGCCCATTCATCTGTTGTCGTTGCCTTTGCTTGGTTTACCCAATGTACATGCGTCGGGGCATCCTTGCCTGCAATGTATAAGATAGACAACGTTGGCTGAGTCACATGAGTACCTGCCACAGACAAAGTGGGAGGTGTCCCCACGTGTAATGGTGGTATCTATTCTGTGCCTTAGAATTGTGTCCTCCACCATTACCTGATAAAGGAGCGGTGTTCTGAAAGTTAGTGTGCTTCCAATTAAACCTGTTGGACTATAACCTGGTGTTGTGTGATTTTTAACTTTGTACTACCCAGGCCAACACCAGCATCTCCAAATCAATTGTTGAGACAGGTGTCTTGAAGTTTATTTTCAATACTAATTAATTACACTTCTTATATCCCAGACTTTCATTATCAGAACTGACTGTGGTAATGCACTAGAAATCAAACCCTATCTAAAGTCTCTTAATTTACCTGACTGACAAACTTAGGTTAAAAGAAGATGCTCACCAAGTTTCTGTACTTTAGCAGAAGTTAACTGTTTGCTACAAATAAATTGTTTTTAAACCAGTGGCAATCAGGAAATACAAATTGCTAACTTAAAACTCTTCCATGACTTAATCCTATCCCTTTGTAAATCTCCCCTTGGTCTCCTTCACAAACAAACAGACAAAGACAGAAAAGAAGTGTGAAAAAGAAAATAAAACCAGGAAGACAGTTCAATCGCATCAAACTGGGCCACAGGGCTTGATAAGTTTTCTTCCTTTTCCTTTCACTCCTTTTACTTATGTTTCAATGAGATGAGGTTGTTGCACACCAATGCTGTAGAACATAGAACATAGCGCAGTACAAGCCCTTTGGCCCTCGATGTTGCGCCGATCCAAGCCCACCTAACCTACACTAGCCCACTTTCCTCCATATGCCTATCCAATGCCCGTTTAAATGCCCATAAAGAGGGAGAGTCCACCATTGTTACAGGCAGGGCATTCCATGAACTCACGACTCGCTGAGTAAAGAATCTACCCCTAACATCAGTCCTATACCTACCACCCCTTAATTTAAAGCTATGCCCCCTCGTAATATCTGACTCCATACGTGGAAAAAGGTTCTCATGGTCAACCCTATCTAAACCCCTAAGCATCTTGTACACCTATATCAAGTCAACCCTAAACCTTCTTTTCTCCAATGAAAACAGCCCGAAGTGCCTTAGCCTTTCCTTATACGATCTTCCTACCATACCAGGCAACATCCTGGTAAACCTCCTTTGCACCCGTTCCAGTGCCTCCACATCCTTCCTATAGTATGGCAACCAAAACTGCACACAATACTCCAGATGCAGCCACACCAGAGTCTTATACAACTGCAACATGACCTCAGGACTCCGGAACTCAATTCCTCTACCAATTAAAGCCAGTAAGCCATATGCCTTCTTCACAGCACTATTTACCTATGTGGCAACTTTCAGAGATCTGTGTACATGGACACCAAGATCCCTTTGCTCATCCACACTTCATTTACTGATTGAAGATTTGCCCTTTCAAGTTCTTTAAAGATCATTTTCAAATTTTTTAGCATGGGATTTGCATACAGAAGTGATTTAAAGAAAGCTCGCTGTTACTGGACATTTTCTGGTACCTCCCATAGGAGAGAGAAAGAAACTTTATGATGCTTTCTATTTGCAGTCTAGGTGCATCTCTGCTGCGCTGGGCCCAAGCAAGTTATGATCATTTGGTCAGGAACTAATCAAAGACTTGTTGTCAAGCTGTTATCCCTTAGTTCAGAATCCTGTGGTGCTTATTTTCTGCCTGTCACTGTCCCAGGAAAATACAACATTGTATACAACTCGCAATGTGCTCCAGTACACACAATGTTTAAAACAATAGTTATTTCTTTGCACAGTCACCTTGGTTTAAAGCAATAGTTTCCTTTTTTAGTCCACAGTCCAAAATTAAAGGAAATAAAAAGATGTGGACTTTACAAGGTGTAGCCTGAGTTCTGTATTTACTGACTATTATTACCACATTACATATGCATTACTGACAGATTGAACATCCACAGGCTCCATTGCACCAAAAACCTGACTGGAAGGAGAGATAGGCACTGAAAACATTATTACTTGCCTGGTCTGGAACCTACAGTCAGTTCTGCTATAACACGGTAGTTCCGTTCTCGAGCAATCCCATGTCATAAGAAAATCACATAATAGCAGCACCATTTATACTAATAGGGCTGGAATCGCATTATAACCAATATGTGCTTTAAAATTTTGTGCTTGAGAAACAGTTTCCCCAATCATCAATCAAATTTTCGTACATTCATGTTAACAAAATGCACGCTATGGCAGAATGACCTGTATATCATGATACAATAACTCTCTTTCCTTTTAAAGGATGGAAACACTTCTCTGATCATTTGCTATAATGTGTAGAGATAATTTGTTTGTATACATTTAGGCAAAACTTTGGTGGGCAACTGTGCCACAAAAGCCCTAACCCCTCTTTTCCATATTGGGTAAGGGTCTGTTTGGTTAACTCTGGTAGAGTATGAAACATAAATGAGCCTTACCGAAAAGAGACACTTGTCTGAACAAGAAAGTGTAGCTTATTTCAATAACAGCTACAGATAAAAATAAAAACTGAAAGAACTCTGGATGCTGGAAACAAAAACAGATATTGCTGGAAATATTTGGCAGGTCAGGCAGCATCTGTGGAGAAAAATCAGAGTTAATGTTTCAGGTGCAGCGACCTTTCCTCAGAACACAGGTAAAAATACATAATTTTAATTAGAACAAAGAACAATACTAAGGAACAGGCCCTTCAGCCCTCCAAGCCTGCACCAACATATTTTGCCCTTCCATACTAGAACTATTTTCATTTACAGGATCTGTAACCCTCTGTTGCCATCCTACTTGTGTTCATCCAGGCGCTTCATGAATGCTGCTGTTGTGTTTGCTTCCACCACCTTCTTTGGCAGCTGATTCCAGGCACTCTCTGCCCTTTGTGTGAAAAACTTGCCTTGCACATCTCATTGCCCCCACCACACCGTTGCTTCCTTTTTCTTTCTAACCAAGACTTTGCAACGAGACTTCGGTATCACGGTCATCTTTTAGGTATTTCTCCTGGTATCAGTTGTCACATGTAGATATTTGTACATTTCAGCGAGTGTGGTGAATTTTCTGGGTTACAGCTATTCTCCTCTCAATTGTTTGCCCCATTTCAGGATTGTGTTAATATGTTTTCAATTTATTTTCATGTTATCTTCTAGGTTGCTTTTGTTGACTTTATGCAAATGGTAATAGTCAATGGGTGCTTTGTGACAGGAATTCTGCTGCCAGTGAGATTCTATAGGTATCAGTATTAGGATTCCTTGCTATTTGTGGTAGAAATCAATAATGTAGAGTAAATGTAGAACACATGATTAAGTTATTTTCTGATGATACAAAAATTAATTATTTGGTTAATAGTAAGGAAAAATGCTGAAAAATCAATGAAACATGTTATTCGTAGGCTGCTTGGGTGTCCAGAAAAATGGCAAATGGAATTCGAGGAAAGGAACAAAACAAGGGAATACATAACAAATGGGAGGGTACAGAGACATGCAGACAAATAGATGGACATGGTGTGCATGTCTACTGGATCCCTGAGTGTAGCAGGACAGTAGATAAGGTAGTTAAGAAGACATACAGGATACTTTGCTTTAATAGCAAAAGCCTAGATAGAAATGTAAGAATGTATTTTTTTCCCCCCCCCGAGTCATATGCTTATTGAAGGTGAAAATGGTAAGTAACTGAAGGGGAATGTCAAAGACTAGAAGGCTTGAAGACATAATAAAAGGACATGTTCTTAGTTGATCATTATATTAAAAGCATTGAGGTAACACTAGAACTATACAAAACACTATTCTGGATTAGAGGTGCTGGAAAAGCACAGCAGTTCAGGCAGCATCCGAGGAGCAGTAAAATCGATGTTTTGGACAAAAGCCCTTCATCAGGAATACAGGTTCCTGATGAAGGGCTTTTGCCCGAAACGTTGATAGGCAACCAATACATTGTTCGAACTGGAGAATTTTTGCATGAACTAAGATTGGATAGGCTGGTGGTGTTTTCTGTGGTACAGAGGAGACACTTAATTGAGATATATTACTTACAATCATCTGATGAAGGAGCAGCACTCCAAAAGCTAGTGCTTCCAAATAAACCTGTTGGGACTATAACCTGGTGTTGTGTGATTTTTAACATTAAATTATATGTGGTATAGATAGAATGGATAGGAAGGACCTATTTCATGTAGTAGAGGTAAATAACTGCTATAAAAATTAAGAAGTGAGGAAGAATGTTCTTTACCCAGGAGGTGATGGAACTCCCTGCCCTAAAGGATGGTAAAGATTCAAGCCCTCATTGTATTTAGAAAGCACTGAGGGATGAAGTGCTAGGGCTAAAATTTGATTGTAACATTAGACTGGATAGCTGTCCTGTGGTTAGCACAGACATAATGAGCAAAATGGCCTTACTCAGTGCTGTAACTTTCTATAATTTTGTCCCCTCCCCTCACCAAAACAGATTTGAATCAGGGGTCATTAAAGGGTTTATTTTATGTTTTAGAACACAGCACTTTTTTTGTAATTGCTACAGCACACTCTACTGGTGCAGCCAGGTTTTCACGGGTTTGTTTGGAATGGTCTTCCCAGTCTACAGCTCAGGAAGGGAGTAGGGCTTGGATATCAATTACAGAACTGCCTATCAGTATGCTGAAATTTTTAGTATAAAGTTTCACGTTAATTTTACTGGGAATTTCATGGGAGCCGTGTTAAAGAACTCATGCGTAACTGTTTCTTACAAGAGTTAACACAGACAATGATGGGCCAATTGGCACCTCTCTATGATTCATGTCATTCTCAAAGATTAGTTTCCGCAGGTAGCAGAGTAATTATTTCATGTTTGTACAAAAAACCTTTTATTAACCGGCACCTCAGAGACAATGATGTGCCAGTTAATCAAATATTCCGATTGATCAAGAAGTTAACATAATCAATGTGAAAATACATTTCAGTAATACTGGGGGCGTGTTATACTTTACTTACAGCATAACTCACTTAAATCATATTGCAGCCTTGTCTTAAATAAACCTTTGCAGCAGAGAATCTTCCTACTCTCTACCATTAACTAACTGTGGTAGATGGACATGGTAGAGATCGTGATAATAGTCCATTTCTGGTATTTCAAGCGTATTTTTTTTGTTGCCGGTTTATCGAGAGACCCTTTTTTATATTTAAAATGCTGGTTAAGACAAAGTTTTTTTTGTATTTTCGTTTTTCTCATTTTCAGATATAGTGTTCGCCGCATTAGTTTAGCTCATGCTTTTTATTGGTTTTAGTTCATTTTTACTTGCCATTCTCTCCGCTTATCTGGGATTCATTTTAAACTGTGACCAATTTAGGATTCTTTGTTCTGTGTGTGAAGTTTATTTAGGGTTCGTGTATGGTTGTAGTGAGACTTGTGGTTCGAGACAAATGTTGGTACTGTGAGGATTTATTTAAGATCATGATAGGAATCATATTTCAGTAGAAATTCAGGTTGAGGATTTTAGGTTAATTCTGGGTTTAGGTCAGAGTTTGGGTGGTCTGAATTGGAAAAGGATCTAAGACAGTAGCTAAGATTAGGGGTGGCATTTTAAAAACTTACTTACATGATATGGGCATCTCTAGCTGGGCCAGCATTCACTGCCCATTTCTTGTTGCATTTGAGAAGAGGTGGTGAGTTGTCTCCTTAAACCACTGCAGACTGTGTTGTAGTTAGACCATCAATGCTGTTGGTGGGGGGACGTTTCTGGATTTTGATCCAGCAACTCTGAAGGAACAGCCATATTTTTCCAAGTCTGGTTGAATGATTGCCAGTGTATACTGGAGCAGCTCTGGATACAATAAGCTCTGGAGCATGTCTTCAGGATTCATCACCTTTGCAATATCCAGTGCCTACAACCATTATGTGGTCTGGCTTAATATTACAAGCCCAGGCTGATCAAGATTAGGAACATGGGTAGGCGATTTTAGTTCAGTTTAGGGACAGTATAGATGTTAGAGTCCAGATTAGTTGGACTCTGGTCAGTATTAAACATAGTTGTAAAACCTGGTGTTAACTCTATCAATGAAATATTAGGCTAAAGGATAACAGATGTGAATTACTGGAAGGAGGATAACCTATTTATGATGACAAACAAGAAATGGGTATATAAATTCAGTTGACATATGATGTGTTAGTGGAATAGTTAACCCTAAGGGAGTTGATACTCCAGTCTTTTTAGAAATAAATGCAGGGAAATAAAACAAACAGACTGTAGAAATTTGATTATTGGGAGTGGTGTTGATGTTATTTCAGTAGTGTACAAGAGCAAATGGGTTAAGAAAAATTTGTACGTAAAAGTAGTTATTGAGCTGTTTCATCTTCTTCCCCCTTCAACATACTGATGGTGAATTTCCTACTTCAAATCCACAATCTGGGAGTTGTTACTTCAGAGTACAATGGGCTAAGGGGTGGCAGATGGAGTTTAATTTAGATAAATGTGAGGTGCTGCATTTTGGAAAAGCAAATCAGGGCAGGACTTATACACTTAATGGTGAGGTCCTGGGGAGTGTTGTTGAACCAGAGACCTTGGAGTGCAAGTTCATAACTCCTTGAAAGTGGAGTTGCAAGTAGATAGGATAGTGAAGGCGGCATGTGGTATGTGCTCCTGTGTTGGTCAATGCATAGAGTATAGGAGTTGGGAGGTTATGTTCCACCTGTACAGGAGATTGGTTAGGCCACTTTTGGAATACTGTGTGCAAATCTTGTCTCCCTGTTAAAGAAAGGATATTGTGAAACTTGAAAGGGTTCAGGAAAGATTTATAAAGATGTTGCCAGGATTTGACCTATAGGGTTTATAAAATTTTGAGGGGCCTGTATATAGTGAATAAACAAGGTCTTTTCCTGTGGTTGGAGGAGTTCAAAACTAAAGGGCATTGGTTTAAAGTGAAGGAGAAAGATTTAAAAGGGTCCTAAGGGGCAATGTTTTCACACAGAGGGCAGTGCATATATGAGGGAGGGTTCTGCCCAAAAAATCAACTCCCTTGCTCCTTTGATGCTGTCTGACCTGCTGTACTTTTCCAGCTCCACATTTTATCAACTCTGACTCTCCAGCTGCTGTGGTCCTCACTTTCTCCTATGGAATGAGCTGCCAGAGGAAGTGGTGGAGTTTGATATAATTACAACATTTAAAAGGCATCTGGATGGGTGTATGAATAGGAAGGGCTTTGAGGGATATGGGCCAAATGCTGGCAAATGGGACTAAATTAATTTAGGATATCTGGTCAACATGCATAAGTTGGACTAAAGGGTCTGTTTCCAGGCTGTATAGCTCTATGACTCTATATTCCTAAATGAAATGTTTGCCATTGATGTGATGTGGCAGAGATCATTATTATTCCCCTCTGAGATCAAAGATTTAAACTGGAGAGCAATACAGGGGTAATGTGACAACCATGGTAGTGAGATTTGTTTCACATTGTTGCAGTAGTTGCTGACACATACAGTGGCCTCCTTTGGTGTTCAATCCTAAGCAATTCTATAATACAATTGATTATTTTATGGACTCCAAACACTGACCACAGAGAAAAGCAACATTCTCCCTGTTTGATTTAGAACAGACCACAAAATGAAGATTCCACATATCTTCTCCACCAATGGGTCTTGGTCAATGATCAGCAGTACATTACCAGTATTTACTTACTTCCCCTCACTATCAAAAACATTCAGATCAATCCTTGTTTTAAAAGATCGAATTTAACTGGAGCACAACACGTTCAGACTCAGTGATGTCTACAGCTTGTTTATGAATCTGCATTTGCTATCTGAAACAGTGGGATCTTGCTGCACTTTTCATTAAATGACATGAATGTATTCATTTAGATATAGGATGGTGATGTGAGAATCTACCACACTGCACCTGCAGCAATTTAACAACAGCGAAGATTAACTCCAAACAGTTAACACAATCCTTCAGTCCCTTTCATAACAGCCAGAGCAATGATGCACAAGGTGAATAAAAACGAGTCAATGAGGTGTAAGAATTAAAGTCAGACAATTTGCTTTATTTTTTTTCATATTTACATTAAGCAATAACAAAGTGGTAGTTTTAAAATAACAAAAAACTGCTCTGATCACAGATTCTTGCTTGCACTGTTATTATGTGCTTGTGGCACTGTGGTAGGATCAGGGAGTTGAAGAACCTGTAGCTGTGCATGTTTTGCAAGGAGTGACAGTTCATGAATAATTAAATAAAACTCCACTAAAAAGGTATTTTGCAATGTTATTCCCCACTACCTTGGAGACACTGACTTGCTAGAGTGTGGCTCCACAAGACACCAGACCTAGTCAAGTTGCTCCTGGTGTGAACCTACATACTCAGATGTCAGCACTCAGTAAGCTGTCCCACCCTGAACTCATTTGAGAACGACACATGTAAACTTTCTAGAAAGAGTCAATTAACAACATTCAGAAGAGAGAATTCTGCCTGATTTGAGATAGTTTGGGGTGCTAAGAGCAATTCCAGTATTACTATTGCTTCCCAAGTGAAATTAACCCAGAGGAAACAAAAAGCTGGACTAGTTAAACACTCCAGCAAGCACTGCTGCTGTCTACTCCATTAGAACAGAGTTCTCTCTTGGTTTTAAAGGAGACCGTATTTAAAGCAATGTAATATCCACTGTAGCATTTAATAAATCAGAAAAATACAATTACAATTTAGTTTGGTTCAAAACATTATAAATTAAAGATTTGATAGGTTTTGTCCATTTCATCTTTTAACCTTATGACATTCACCATGAAATATATGCAAACAGAAATCATATTTAAAATAGAAGAGGCTGATTTGAGACAGTAAGGTGCCCTGATCAGTGTCAAGTTATTATTGTAGTGTGACAATCAATGCCCAGATAGCTAAATTGGAATATTCTGAATTGTGATAGCCACTAAAGTATGTACATTAGGCTCTTACACTCTCTCACTAGCAGTAGAGTGGTCCTTGGAAAACTATAGTGCAAAAAAAGTCACAAGTACATTCCAGGTTGTTAAAAGGCATTTCAGGCATTGAGACATTTTTCGGACTGTCAAACGCGTTCAGTCGAAACAGGGTTTCTTGCTCTAATCACCCAAACAGAATGAAGAATTTTAATGGGTGGAGTTTGGAAATCCATGCTAACTGGGAGGTACTATTAAACCATCCTAAAATACAAAGTGACATGGATCAAAACAAGTCGCAATGAGACTTCCATTTGTTCCAGTTTCTCTGAGACAGGTATTCCTGTTTTGTTCCCCTCAAAAAAAGCTAAAATCTACAGCTGCCTGGATGTTTGCAGTTGAGACCAGTTTATACCAGTACAACTGACTTTGTACTGACAACACTATCTTTTTAGATGTACGTACAAAGCTTGAAGTAAGAGTTGAAAATCCAAATTAAAAGACTAGTTTCATTGTACTCATTTGGTATGCAACCACATTGAGACATGGCATCCTGCATGTCAGAACCCACACAGATCCTAAATGTGGTGACTGGTATATTCTTGTAAAATTATTTGTTTGGAATGCATGTTTTACAACTCAGAAAGGGCAGGGCTCCACATCAACCAGCATCTAGCAAAACTTCACATTTGGGATGATCAAGAACAATTTGGAAATGTCCATCATCCCTGTAGGACTGAGACTTCTTTTGCTGGAGAAGAATTCTGAGAAAGAAACAGTTCTGCTTAAATTCATGCAAAAGTAACAGTGGAAGTGCTAACAGGTTTCACAAAAAATAATTAAAATCTTTATTTACTACATCAAAAATGTGATTGTGCAATGAAATTGTGTACATTTAAGCACATTATATTGAGACATCAAATACAATATAATTCCATAGGCTGAAAAGTAAGGTGCATGTTGTGTGTTGATGAATTATGTGAGGGTTGTAAGTTTAAACGTAGTATACAGTCACTGTTGGCTGCCCATCTTTGTCAAACACGTATTCCTTTTGTTCATCAACATCACCATCCACACTCTCATCATTTAAGAGCTTGACATCTGAAGCAGCGATCTCCAACTGGCTGCTATTCACTGGACTGGGTGAATCACATTCATCGTAACTAATGTCAGGCACATCATCTGACTGAGTGTCTGTGCTATCTTCATCACTTCTTATGCTTTCTGGTTGGGCAAGAGTTACATCGCAGGGTTTACTTGTGATGCAGTCTCTGTGGTCACTATTGGAAGAGTTGGCCTTCTCGTCACAGCACAGTCCCTCCACTGACTGAGTGTGGATATGAAGTGATTCATCAATGCTGCTACCACTGGTTAAACAAAGGTGGCTGGGTTTGGTTTCAATGTCAACTTGCACTTCTAGATTATTGCACTCCCTGTATTGAAAACAGAAATGAATTAGCTTAGCATGAAGCCCTCAATTACATATTTAGATTTTGCCATAGTTACCATCTCATTTATAGGCAGTCCTACAGCTGTGTTCAGAATGCTGAATAGAAGACGAGATGAATTATTAGCTGTTTTTTAATCCAAAACTGAAGTTTTGTTCAATCTGCATAATCATGCAAACTAATGAAAATGATGCATTCCCTCATCACAAGTGGCCATTCTGCTTTGATTTGAATAAGTTAATTCCTAATTATTTTCTGTGACCTTTTTCAGACCCTGATATAACCCTACTCTTGCAGCTCAGTTTTAAAATTGGACCAAACTAACCAACTGTGCTTCTACTTTTATCATGGTTCATCACCAGAAGTGAAGACCAACCAGACAAGTCTTGGTGAATGGGTGAAACAGAGACTTCTCCACCACAGTGAAAAATGTTTCGCCAAAAGACTGGGAGAAATTAGGCTCATCTTTTGCAGCCTTTAAAAGGAAAAGTCCATGTTGCCTCTAACATTTAATAGTTTTGTTCTAAAGATGATACAATATGTTTGAAAAGACATTGTTAAAATAGAGTTTTTCCAATTTATTCTTTAAACAGTTCCTAAACATGTAAGTCAGAGTCAAATTTAGGCACAGCACTTTGACTTTCCTGGAGACTGCTGAATTATTGCAGATTTAACTTCCTAACGTAACTGCTCCCCAAATAGTGAAGAATTTCAATATTAAATGGAATTATGCATCCAGTGGATTTTTGGCAGAAGATGATCATGTTAGATGATGATTCTAGTTCTTTCAGCCTGGTACACGGTATTCATTGATAACGAGCAGGCTTTTCTATATTAGGGACAGATTGCATGATTTCTTTGTACAGCACCTTCATTCAGTCCACAATCATGATCCCAAGCTTCAAAGTGCTTGTTCTTTTAATTCTCCCCCATTTGACTTTGCCTCCTGTAGTGTTCTAATTAAGTTGAACAGAACCCAGAGAGAACAGTGCCCAATTTCTTGTTTAGATACTTTGCAGCCTTCTGAAATTGATGATGAGTTCAAAAATTTCCACTCATAACCACAATTCCCACTTCTTTGGCCAACAGCTGACAATAATAATACTGTCAATGTCATTTACAGTTCCACAAAACCATCTTTTGTTTCTCTCATCCCATTGCCATGCTCTTTTGCCTTGCACCATCTATTTTGATATTTAATCATTCTTACCTTCTACTAGGTCTTAGATATTTCTGGTTTGTTCTTTCCTGCTCCTGTTCTTGCTCAAAACCTGTTCCAAGTCTAACTTTTTCCAGTTCTAACAAGACCTGTTTCACTTTCCCCATGGGCTGCCTGACCTGCTGGGTATCCCTGGCACTTGTTGCTTGATGTTGCTATTTTCTGAATGAAATGATTAATCAATAAGGTAGTATTAAATATAAAGCTTTACAAAAATGGAAGAGTAAGATCTTCCAAGACAAGAGGGTGAAAAAATGCAAATGTAAGAACTGTGCATAAAGGATTTTCTTTTGGCATAAACTCCCTTTTTATTTTCAATCATTCTTGAGCCTCAACTAGCTCAGACCAGCTATGACTGGAAAGATTAGAAAACAACATGCTCCCAGGCTCTGACAATCCTCGTGACAAGCTGAAGTTAAAGAAATGAACTGTATTGCCTTCATGAAATTAAAATTAGATTTAGAATATGACCTACTTTGGGAATATGTGGATCAATCTAATCAAATCTAAAGAATGAAGCAATTTCCAAACTTTAATAGTTACTGGCTGGAGGTTTCCTCAGTAAAAGTTGCAGTTTACTGGTTATCCATTCTGTAACAGCCTGGCATGTTTCTTATCTCACCTGTCATGTGGATTGTACGAGCTGATGATTGAACCTGCCATAGCCCTAGTGCTGGCATTATCACTGGTTGCTCCAAGGCTGATGGAATCTTTATTCAAACTGTAGCCTTTTTTAATATCGGTCTGAATCTCCAACCTGTGAAACATATTGAAAAACATCATACTTGGGTTTGTTATCAAAATCAAGTTCTCACTTCAATATGGCACTCCAAACCTGAAACAGTTCCCCTCACATTTCTTCATCGTATTCAGCAAAGGATACCCAGTTTTACAGGGGAATGTATTACTGTATCATGAGCGATAGCAGCCACTCCCCCACATTCTTCACTGTCCCAAGTTTCCTAGTCTATTCAATCCAGATCTTCAATTTGATACTGCAATCTCTTCCTCAAAATAATTAGGTCCGGTCTATCCTATGTTCTGTAAATCTTACTACGTATTGTAGAAAGATAGGTCTACTGAAAACATCTCTTTAGTTGAATTAATGCACAACCTTACCAAATGATAGATAAGTAGCACATGAAATTTCATAATGGCAGAATAAGATTTATACTTCAGCTTTGTCACTAACTAATTGTAACTAATTCCAGATTGAAAGAACTGATATAAAGTTTCCTCCCCTCCTTATTGCAAGCTCTGCACTTTAATCAAGAGTAGAAGCCAGGTTTGTATTTTGTACTTTTAATCAATGAGATTGATAAGTTCATCCGAAGTTTGCTGTAGACTTATCATCCTTTGGATGTGATTATTGCTATTGTAGCACAAATGAAAATATTGATGCAATTTGACATGGGTCTTTTATCTTATACAACATGCACATGATGGCATAGGTGTTAAAGTATGCAATTGTTTTGTCATTGTCACACGGTATCTTCAAAACAATACAAGAGAGAAAGGAGATCATCTTTTCCAGAGTGAATTTCAACAATGTCAGAACCAAGCTCTGTTCCACTCTTAATTGGATGTTTTTATTCTTTAATGAGATGTAGGCATTTCTGGCAAGGATGGCATTTGTCATCGTCCCTAACTGTCCTCATATGGAGTGGCACGCCTTTCTAATTTAGATGCAGTCAGGAGTCAACTGCATTGCTGTGGATCTGGAGTCACATACAGACCAGACCGGGTAGGGATGGCAGATTTCCTTCCCTAAAGCACATTGGTGAACCAGGTGTCTTTTTTACCCCCTTTTACAGCAAGCAACAATAGTTATATTCCAGAATTTAAATTCCACCTGTCCCCTATTTCTTTAACACCTTTACAGAAAAAAAATGGAGTTAATATTTACCTGCCGTTCTGTCCATTGCTCCCTGACAGTGCCCCTCCAGTCAGCGTGCCCCCTGATAAAGCTGCAAAGCTGGCAGTCTCACTGTAGTTGCTCTGCATTACACTCACACCATCTAAGGGGCTGCCACTGGAACTCAGAACACTGGTCAATCCCTCGACACTACTCTCTCCAATGCTGGGGTTCTTCAGAGCATGCCAAGCATCAGCAACTGAAAGATCACAGAAAGATTAGGAGGAGAGAGAAAGATAAAGATAAGGCAGAGAGAGTGGAAGAGACAGATAAAGACAGACCCATATCAGAGAATAATGTTAAAAACTCTCCTCATGATTATTTAATGTTCATTTACTGGTCATCTGTCTCCTACAGGAATATAAAATACCACTAAATCTCAAGGTTAAATTTTAACCTGTGTGAATATCTGAAACAATTAACACATTTAAATTCCCATTTATATTATTTTTCTGAAACAGAATTGTCACCTTTTTACAAACTCAGGATTTAATAAGTTTACTTCAAATTCACAGTGGCATTTATTGGATGGAAATAATAGGTAGTTTCTGAAAAAAAATAAATTACATTTCTGAGTTGAAGTTCAGGCTCGATTGGGGGATTGAGTTTTTAAAAGACCTCTTCCCATAGAATAGAATACCACAGAATTCTTACAGTGAGAGAACAGGCCATTCAGCCCAACATGTCCACAGCAACTAACTGAAGAGAATCCCAACCAGACTCTATCCCTATAACTGTGCATTTTTCCCATGGCTAATGCACCTAACCTACACATCCTTAATACTATGGGCAGTTTACTTTGGCCAATCCAGCTAACCTGCACAGCTTTGAACTGTGAGATGAAACTGGAGCACCCGGTGGAAACCCACCCACACATGGGGAGAATGTGCAAACTCCACACAGTCGCCTGAGGCTGGAATCGAACCCAGGTCCCTGGCGCTGTGAAGCAGCAGTGCTAACCACTGAGCCATGGTGCCGCAGTGGAGGCTTCAATTCGGTGGAATGGTACATTCTCACTTCCTCCAGAATCAAGTTGGGGCAGGACAATTTGTGGATGGGTACCCACCACACTGTCAACTGAAGCTTTTAAGTCAGCAATTAATAACCTCCTCTCAGATGGCAGGACACACCATACACAAGAGGGAAAACAAGTAGTGATCTTCCAATGGGGGAATGGGGCGGAAGAGTCCCCTGTTCAAAAGGCACTAAGTGCCTGATCAAAGGTCACCACAGTCGCTCCCTTCGGACTCTCTTCTCATGACCTCCCCTCAACAAAACCTTAAAGCCTGGCGTAGTGTACCTGTGCCAAGGTACACTATAACCCCAAGGCATTTTATGCGTATGTGAGAAACATGAGAATGACGAGAACGAGGGTAGGTCCAATCAAGGACAGTAGTGGGAGATTGTGTATTGAGTCGGAAGAGATAGGAGAGGTCTTGAATGAGTACTTTTCTTCAGTATTTACGGAAGAGAGGGACCGTATTGTTGAAGAGGAGAGTGTGAAACGGACTGGTAAGCTAGAAGAGATACTTGTTAGGAAGGAAGATGTGTTGGACATTTTGAACAACTTGAGGATAGACAAGTCCCCCGGGCCTGACGGGATATATCCTAGGATTATGTGGGAAGCAAGAGAGGAAATTGCAGTACCGTTGGCAATGATCTTTTCGTCTTCACTGTCAACGGGGGTGGTACCAGGGGACTGGAGAGTAGCGAATGTTGTGCCCCTGTTCAAAAAAGGGAATAGGGATAACCCCGGGAATTACAGGCCAGTTAGTCTTACTTCTGTGGTAGGCAAAGTAATGGAAAGGGTACTGAGGGATAGGATTTATGAGTATCTGGAAAGACACTGCTTGATTAGGGACAGCCAGCACGGATTTGTGAAGGGTAGGTCTTGCCTTACAAGTCTTATTGAATTCTTCGAGGAGGTAACCAAGCATGTGGATGAGGGTAGAGCAGTGGATGTAGTGTACATGGATTTTAGTAAGGCATTTGATAAGGTTCCCCATGGTAGGCTTATGTGGAGTCAGGAGGCATGGGATAGAGGGAAATTTGGCCAATTGGATAGAAAACTGGCTAACCGGTCGAAGTCAGAGAGTGGTGGTAGATGGTAAATATTCATCCTGGAGCCCTGTTACCAGTGGAGTTCCGCAGGGATCAGTTCTGGGTCCTCTGCTGTTTGTAATTTTTATTAATGACTTGGATGAGGGAGTCGAAGGGTGGGTCAGTAAATTTGCAGATGATACGAAGATTGGTGGAGTTGTGGACAGTGAGGAGGGCTGTTGTCGGCTGCAAAGGGACTTAGATATGATGCAGAGCTGGGCTGAGGAGTGGCAGATGGAGTTCAATCCTGCCAAGTGTGAGGTTGTCCATTTTGGAAGAACAAATAAGAATGCGGAATAAAGGGTTAATGGTAGGGTTCTTAGTCAGGTGGAGGAACAGAGGAATCTTGGGGTCTATGTGCATAGATCTTTGAAAGTTGCCACTCAGGTGGATAGAGCTTGTAAGAAGGCCTATGGTGTATTAGCGTTCATTAGCAGAGGGATTGAATTCAAGAGTCGTGAGGTGATGTTGCAGCTGTACAGGACTTTGGTTAGGCCACATTTGGAGTACTGTGCGCAGTTCTGGTCGCCTCACTTTAGGAAAGATGTGGAAGCTTTGGAGAGGGTGCAGAGAAGATTTACCAGGATGTTGCCTGGAATGGAGAATAGGTCGTACGAGGATAGGTTGAGAGTTCTCGGCCTTTTCTCGTTGGAACGGCGAAGGATGAGGGGTGACTTGATAGAGGTTTATAAGATGATCAGAGGAATAGATAGAGTAGACAGTCAGAAACTTTTTTCCCGGGTACAGAGTGTTACAAGGGGACATAAATTTAAGGTGAAGGGTGGAAGGTATAGGGGAGATGTCAGGGGTGGGTTCTTTACCCAGAGAGTGGTGGGGGCATGGAATGCGCTGCCCGTGGGAGTGGTAGAGTCAGAATCATTGGCGACCTTTAAGCAGCAATTGGATAGGTACATGGATGGGTGCTTAATCTAGGATAGATGTTCAGCACAACATCGTGGGCCGAAGGGCCTGTTCTGTGCTGTATTGTTCTATGTTCTATGTGCCCCTTCCCCAAGCCCACTGGTCAATCCTCTGGTAACCCTCACTCCAGCCACAGCCTCCCGAATGACACAGCAAATCACAGGAGCTTCCATTTGGCCAGTAGCTCTCATCAGACGTCTTCTCCATCCTTGCGGTCCCACCATTGGCTCCTTAAGTGAGGATCAGTTAACCAGTGGGACATCCTGAAGGAGGCAAATGTGTGTTTCTTGCTAAACAAAAAAAGCCAGAAGTTGCTGGAAAAACCTAAGCAGTCTGGCAGCATCTATGGAGACAAAGCAGAGGTCCAGAGGGTTCAGTGGAGCCAAAACATTAACTCTGCTTTGTCACCACAGATGCTGCCAGACCTGCTGCATCTCCCCAGTCATTTCAGGTGTATGTGTGCGCCCAAGCAGGCATGACCTCCCTACTGCCACTATCAAATCCAGCCCCTTGTAAATGGGAATGCTGGGGAATACTATCAGACAAACCACCGGACCCGAAATGTTGACTCTGCTTTCTCTCTGCTGATGCTCCCACAACTGTGGAGTTTCTCCAATTACTGTTTTGTTACTGCATCAGATTTGTTCTACTGTGCACCTGTTGCAGTCATTTCCAATACATGGTTCCATTTTCAGTACATTTACAGATTTTGCAGGTAGGTACATGTGTAGACAGTAGTGAGAACTTGCTATATGTAAACAGACATACAGGTGAGAAGAGACGTCTATATAAGATAGAAAAAGATGCGACTAAACATGTACATATGTGGGTAAACAGGCTTTGGATACACAAACACATATGCACATACAAGCATATGTGTAAGCAAACATATACACATCCTCAGGTAAATAAGCAAATACACTGGGTGAACAAATGGATGCACCAGTGATCGGGAGATAGTCTACAAAACGGAATAAGACATATACGTAGCTCGGTGGCAAAATACACACTTACACAATATACCCTTCTGATAGAACTGCAAAGTATCCTGGGATACAATTAGCTATAAATTTCTAATGCATGCTTAATGTAGCCCTTTTAAAGTGACTCTCAGATTTGTGTCTGATAGTTACCAGTAATTGGTCCATCATCTTCATCAAATTCAATTTTCACTCCTTTTCCATTGGCTGTACTAACTCCACATCCACCGCCACGGCAAAGTGATACTGGGACTACGCCATAAACATATGCCAACATGATGGGAACTCCAATTCCTTAGAGAAAAGCAGACCTGACCTTAGTAATGTTTTGCTGAGAAACAAACAATACAGCCAGCTCCCAATGTTCCATCCCTCTGAAATGTGCATTAACAACTATAACCAATTACAGCAGCACTGATTTTACTCGTTAATTATTTATACAAAAGAAAACTAATTTACTGTAGGCACCTAAATAATACTCGTATCAGAGAAACATTCATAAGACATCTTCAAAAAATTAGTTGACCAGCTAAGATATCCAGTTGTAATGTTTTTTCAGGGTAAGGCAGGGTCACTGTTAACAATTTTTTTATTGTACCTCTTTAAAGAAAAGATTTATGCAAAAATAAAAGGCCATTGACTGCAGGAATTGAATTTCTACTAAAGCCAATTTTACAGCTTGCCATCTAATTCAAATGAAAATGACAATAGTCAGTTGATTCAGCCCAGACTTACGTTAGGAGAATTCCTTCAGCAACAGAGACAGCTGGTTCCTTGAGAACTTCATGCCGAGGGGCAAGTTACCTACTTATTGACTTGGATCTCAATCAAAAAACTCACCTGAAGAAGTTTAGCAAGCTTGCCAGTAAAGATGGTCTTGGCAAAGGGTCTGTCTTGTTTTTAAAAATGGCCCTTTTGTTATTTGAACCAAGGTGAGATTTAATTATGTCTACCTTCTGCAGAGCAATACAGAATAATCAAGCAGATTAACAAGTTGTTTCTGACCTTGTCTCACTAGTATTTACAACCACTATATGAAAGATTTAGGATTGCATATGAGACACATGATTCAGTTTCAGCCTCAAAGGATCCCATTGTTAATGCCTGGGTTATACTATTGTGTAGTTAGATGTTGGACAGTGTGAGACTGAGATTGCTTGTAGGAGTGATTAGCATTACTGCATTTAAAAATATAGATTCAGATCAAAGATCCATCATGGATTGTGACTAACATGCAATGAAAGGATTGGTGTTGCCCCTTATTTCTCTCACAGTAACAATGACACTCACCATCAATAACAGCAAAAACACTTGAGGAAGACAATGAGATTCCTCAAGAGGGTGAAGAGATCCTAAATGTCAAGATGAGTTTGGATACAGCCAAACAAAACCAAGAGGTTTATTAAATGAGCATTGTTAGAGCTGATGGGTCCATAGTTCAGACAAGGAGTTCTGTATATGCAATCAGAGTATTAGACAACAAATAAAATCTTGAAAAAACAGAATTCTTGCTCCTCCAACTTGAAAACTGAGCCAAGGCAGTAAACTTTATTTTAACAGAAGGTTAGTCATTCTGTGGATATTGTGTTTGTTGTGAGATCCAATCTCCAGTCAGAAATTCAGAGCTTACCTACACTGACTGCAGCTATCACAGGAGAAGCAATAACAGATAAGGTAACTGCACCAGTAATTGCCAGATTCCTTTTGTGCTTTGAAGTCTTCTTTCCCTTGTAGCGACTGTGAATCTGTGAAAAGCCAGAATTAGTTAAGACATTTGAGTAAAAAGTGAGGTCTGCAGATGCTGGAGATCAGAGCTGAAAATGTGTTGCTGGTTAAAGCACAGCAGGTCAGGCAGCATCCAAGGAACAGGAAATTCGACGTTTCGGGCCAGAGCCCTTCATCAGGAATGAGGAGAGGGTGCCAGGCAGGCTAAGATAAAAGGTAGGGAGGAGGAACTTGGGGGAGGGGCGATGGAGATGTGATAGGTGGAAGGAGGTCAAGGTGAGGGTGATAGGCCGGAGTGGGGTGGGGGCGGAGAGGTCAGGAAGAGGATTGCAGGTTAGGAGGGCGGTGCTGAGTTCTAGGGAATCGACTGAGACAAGGTGGGGGGGGGAGGGGAAATGAGGGAACTGGAAAAATCTGAGTTCATCCCTTGTGGCTGGAGGGTTCCCAGGCGGAAGATGAGGCGCTCTTCCTCCAACCGTCGTGTTGTTATGTTCTGCCGATGGAGGAGTCCAAGGACCTGCATGTCTTCGGTGGAGTGGGAGGGAGAGTTAAAGTGTTGAGCCACGGGGTGGTTGGGTTGGTTGGTCCAGGCGTCCCAGAGGTGTTCCCTGAAGAGTTCTGCAAGCAGGCGCCCTGTCTCCCCAATATAGAGGAGGCCACATCGGGTGCAGCGGATGCAATAGATGTGGGTGGAGGTGCAGGTGAATTTGTGGCGGATATGGAAGGATCCCTTGGGGCCTTGGAGAGAAGTAAGGGAGGAGGTGTGGGCGCAAGTTTTGCATTTCCTGCGGTT
Organism: Hemiscyllium ocellatum; assembly: GCF_020745735.1. Classification (NCBI taxonomy): domain Eukaryota; kingdom Metazoa; phylum Chordata; class Chondrichthyes; order Orectolobiformes; family Hemiscylliidae; genus Hemiscyllium; species Hemiscyllium ocellatum. Next base: position 40,028,855 of record NC_083430.1, read on the forward strand.
GCAGGGGAAGGTGCCGGGAGTGGAGGTTGGGTTGGTGGGGGGTGTGGACCTGACGAGGGAGTCACGAAGGGAGTGGTCTTTGCGGAATGCTGATAGGGGAGGGGAGGGAAATATATCCCTGGTGGTGGGGTCCGTTTGGAGTTGGCGGAAATGACGGCGGATGATACGCTGTATACGGAGGTTGGTGGGGTGGTAGGTGAGAACCAGTGGGGTTCTGTCTTGGTGGCGGTTGGAGGGGCGGGGCTCAAGGGCGGAGGAGCAGGAAGTGGAGGAGATGCGGTGGAGGGCATCGTCGATCACATCTGGGGGGAATCTGCGGTCCTTGAAGAAGGAGGCCACCTGGACTGTAAGGTATCGGAACTGGTCCTCCTGGGAGCAGATGCGGCGGAGACGAAGGAATTGGGAATATGGGATGGAGTTTTTACAGGGGGCAGGGTGGGAGGAGGTGTAGTCCAGGTAGCTGTGGGAGTCAGTCGGTTTATAGTAGATGTCTGTGTTGAGTCGGTCGCCCGAGATAGAAATGGAAAGGTCTAGGAAGGGGAGGGAGGAGTCTGAGACAATCCAGGTGAATTTGAGGTCGGGATGGAAGGTGTTGGTAAAGTTGATGAACTGTTCAACCTCCTCGTGGGAGCACGAGGCAGCGCCGATACAGTCATCGATGTAGCGGAGGAAAAGGTGGGAGGTGGTGCCAGTGTAGTTGCGGAAGATAGACAGTTCCAGAGACAGGCATAGCTGGGGCCCACGCGGGTGCCCATGGCAACTCCTTTAGTTTGGAGGAAGTGGGAGGGTTGGAAAGAGAAGTTATCTCTTCCGCAACTACACTGGCACCACCCCCCACCTTTTCTTCCGCTACATCGATGACTGTATCGGCGCTGCCTCGTGCTCCCACAAGGAGGTTGAACAGTTCATCAACTTTACCAACACCTTCCATCCCGACCTCAAATTCACCTGGACTGTCTCAGACTCCTCCCTTCCCTTCCTAGACCTTTCCATTTCTATCTCGGGCGACCGACTCAACACAGACATCTACTATAAACAGACTGACTCCCACAGCTACCTGGACTACACCTCCTCCCACCCTGCCCCCTGTAAAAACTCCATCCCATATTCCCAATTCCTTCGTCTCCGCCGCGTCTGCTCCCA